>NC_143210.1:2563148-3163148 GCF_030267445.1 Bombyx mandarina | reverse complement strand
GTTCCTATAAGGCTTCAGAAATTTGATGGAACAATTGTTTGGGAAAACGACCTCATCAACTTTTTATTGCCGTCCAATAATGTTTAAATTTACAAAAGAAACGCAGTCAACAGTGACAATTATAAAAGCTAGCATAACAGAAGAAATAGAAAGACTTCAGCCATCAAAAATCAAACAAGTTGAAGTTAGGCATCAATTGCACATGATGATGATGGACAGCAAAATAGCCTCATATTTTTCAGAAACATTTTCTGCTGTCTGTTATATTTGCAAAGCAAAACCGTCAGAGTTTTTTGGAGTGACTTGCTTATCAAAGAGAAAATAATGAAGAAATATTCCAGTATGGAATGCCATCTTTACATGCCTGGATAAGATGCATGGAGTGCTTACTTCATATCGGTAAATATAATTTTATTACTTCACAATTTTTTCATCATATGTAGTTTCCTGTGAGATTATTTTTTATATGACACTTTTTTGTTTGCGTCTTATCGTTTGGACTTCAAGAAATGGGGTTGCAAGGGGGGATGACAAAGAAAAAATATCAATCAGAAAGAGCGCTATACAGCAAGCGTTTAAAAAGGAATGCGGTTTACTTATAGATGTTGTCAAGCAAGGAGTAGGAACAACCAATGATGGCAATACTGCCAGAAGATTTTTCAGGGATGCAGAAGAAACAGCCCGCATAACAGGAATACGTAAAGATTTAATAGAGAGGCTTCACGTGATTCTTCACTCTGTTGCATCTGGAGAGCGCGTTTCCAAATTTTCGGAATTTTTTAGATATACTGCAGAATTGTATGTTAATGTATATCCCTGGTATTATATATGCCTTCCAGTATCCATAAATTGTTAGCACATGGCAGTGATATATAATAATGAAGAACTTTGGTGCCATTCGTATAGGTAAACTCTCGGAAGAGGCAGCGGAAGCTCGCAATAAAGATTTTCGGAAATATACAGAGAGATGTTATTCAAGAATGAGAAGTAGAACGTCGACTAATGAGGATATTTTACACAATCTTCTTTCGTCTTCTGACCCAAAGATCGAAAGGTGAAACAAAATATATAATATTTAGAGAGATTGCATAATTAGAGACCTACTAAATGTATTGTTGTTAGGTATTATGTAATTATGGGTATCATTACGTGCTTTTACTTACTAATCCATATCAAATTTAACTTAAAAGCACTTACGAAAAAAAATATAAAGGTTTTTATTCTATGTATTTATTCATTTTTTTCGATCCATTTATTTGGCAGAGTTGCAACTTTATGCACATGTTCATAGCATCAAATGATAGTAGACTAGACAAGGTATAAGGAAAATAAAGTTTCAAAGCGGGACCTCGCGGTACTTAGCAGGAATTTAATTTAATGTGACCCGCTCCATACAAAAAAATCACAAAACACATTTTTCTGACCAAACTATAAAGTTTTTGTAATTTTTGCCCAAAACAATTATTATTGAGATTAACGAGCTCTATCTATCTACATAAAAAAATATATAAAAAAACAAAGTTGGTCCCTAAGTCACTAAAATCACAGTATCGACCCACTGTGCGGCGGGGGCGGGGGTATTGACGCGCCTAGTCGGGAGGGGCTAGTTACTATTGTTGATCGAAGGGGTTTATTTATGTTAGCAAGAACCCTCTCAATGAAAGGTGAAGGCCTCCTCCAGAGATGACCAGTACTCTCTATTCTCTGCCGCTCGCGGCCATTGTACACCTGCTACTTTTATGATGTCATCTGCCCATCGTGTATTTGTCTCATTAACGTTTATCAAATATACATAGGTAGTTTTCCAATTACAGCACAAGAGCGCATTATGCGGCATAATGCTCAACGTTGAATGTTCCAACTACAGCAACGCTTCGCACAATCGAGCACTCTCAAAAGTACTGCTCTCGCGTGACACTCGCAATCGATACCGACTCAGTGACAGAAAATTGACAAGTGTTTTTTCTTTAAGTTGGCATTGATCGAAATTTTGTTTATATTATCGTTAGTAATATTATTTAATGTTGAAAAAAATTGTAAGGCTTTCGTTTCGTCGTAGTTTCTTAGAAATAATCAATGCTAATTAAAACTGTGCTAACTTAGCGCACTCTGCTGATGCATTTGAAAACTAATTCACGTTCCAATTAAGCTTCAGCATAATTTGGCATTGTGCGTCACTGAGTCGCATTATGCTCTGTAATTGGAAAACTACCATAGTTGCGAGGTTCGATTATAAAGTATAAAATTTATAATGGCATGAAGTATTAACAAACTCGCTTTTGTTTGTTGATATTATAGTCATTTAAGAAGTGCAGTGGCCGTCATGGGCATGCCATGACCACAGAAGACCATTGTCTATCATAATAAGAAACGATTTGACTGTCGTCGAATCAAGGCTAAGAAACCTGCATATTAAGTACGTAGTCGTCTGATTAAATATTGAGTTTTTCGAGCATGTTGGACTTGTTTCCGCGCGGAGGCCTCAAGGCTGTGGACGGTTGCTAACCTCTTTTATGTAGGTGACTGGGTGATAAACGCGAGTCTGCAGACGTGTAACTATGTCTGCGTTTCGCGTAGATAATATAATATTCGCCGCACTTTATCACGTCTTTATGTTGATTCCCTGCTGCGCCCTTCGATGCTGCGGGTCGTGACCTATTAGAGCATCAGTTTTTTCTTTAAATATTCTTCCATCCGCTCATATTCTTTAAGCAAATTCACCTTGGTGACTTGGATGCTGGAAACGTTCTGATCTGACCAGGGTGTGCGACTGTTTCTTTTCGGCTCCTTGTCATGTATTTCTCCGGTGAAGAAAAGTCACTGGACTGACTTATGTTTGATTGCCTAGGCTTCCGATTGGTTGATTACATGTGCAGTCTACTGAATGCAGAATACATATTTTCTGTGAGCAGCACATTTCAAAGTCATCCAGACTCTGTGGATTTCCATCTCTCAAAATCTGCATCCCTTTCTAGAATATGAAGAACACTAAAGTAGGTAAGTTTAAGTAAGTAAGTAATTAATTTAGTAAGCATTAAGTCCGCCAATGTAAATTTTACATGAAGTGTAATAAATAAATAATGTGTCGATCACAATCGTTTTTGTCTTATTCCTGTAATTCAAATTCCTCCATTTTTTCTTGAGCTGAGACAGCATTCTCCCCAACTCGCGTTCAATACATTCATAATAAAATTATATAAATAAATATTATAATATACTCTATAGCCTAGTTATAATAATAATAATTTGTTACTACATTAATATTGTAATTTGATCGTAAAAATGTTGAACTAAGGAAATTTTCTGGCCGTTTCTTGGTATACTTTTTTACTGGTGGTAGGACGTCTTGTGAGTCCGTAGGTACGGGTAGGTATCACCGCCCTGCCTATTTCTGCCATGAAGCAGTAATGCGTTTCGTTTTGAAGGGCGGGGCAGCCGTTGTACTGTAAAAACTGTGACCTTCGAACTCATATCTCAAGGTAGGTGGCGGCATTTACGTTGTAGATGTCTATGGGCTCCGGTAATCACTTAACACCAGGTGGGCCGTGAGTTCGTCCACCCACCTAAGCAATAAAAAATAAAAGACTAATTTTCGAGAGGAGACCAGTTTTAAATATTATAATATGTTTTGATTTTTAAACAACTAAATATTTTTAAATTATAAGGTCTTTGTTGAATTTGTAACTTTGTTTACTAATGTAAGCAATCAAGAATAATAAACTTGTTAATTATGCATAGAATATTAACAATAAATTTTAAATGTTATAAAATTATATATTTAACCTTTTCGTAAGGATGATGTAAAAAGAGTGAAAATTTTCAAACGGTATTATTTCACGTTTATCGATTTAAATTTAATACAAGCTATAGATTGCTGTTTTTGTTTGGACTTGTTGAAAATGCTATTACTACAGAGTAGCGTGTACTAATTACAATATCATGTGACCGGATATTATATGTTTTCTTGTAACAGTTTTGGGATGTGTCAAATCTGGGATGTCAGACAAGAAAAATATTTTAATCGATGATCTTTAATTAGATTTCAAGGAACATGTGAAATCTGTCTTCGTTATTTATTTAAAGTTTAACATATCTGTAACCGAATAAAAAGGTTTATAAAAATATTAAGCAGTTTGTATGGAACATCTAAGTAATATGAACAACGGTGAGCTTAACTCATGAGTTTTATCCCATCAAAATAATTTTTGATTAATGATATATTGATGGATGTCATGTATGTATTCGAGGATAAAGTGTAGAACACAAAATGATTAAAACAATAGTTTGATACAACTAGTACTTACTTATGATAAAACAAATAAAACCGTTAAATTTAACATAATTATACCCGATACATATCAGTACGATCTATGTGTGTACATAGGTAATATAGGTATTATAATATTATAAATAATGTTAATACAGTGATAATTTCATCCACAAAGCTAAATACATAAGTACCAATATAATTTCGAAGGCAGTTGAGGTACTGAAAGCAGTAAAGCCTCCTTTCGGCTTTTTTTAAAGTATTTTAGCGGAAGTAATATGAAAAAAAGCTACCAATTTTTTCCCCCGAAAAGCAGTATTTTTTCCCGAAAAGCTTGCAGCACCATTTACAATTACGCAGTAAGAACTCAAGGCCGCCGGGTATGCGTGATGTGTGTACTACAATACAGTTTTTAGGTATTTATTTTCGCAACGGGTCTGCGATCCTCGCGATAAAATTATCAATAAAGTTGTCGTTATGCGGAATCAAGGTTAGAACGCAAACTGTTACATGATATTTTTGGCTTGCATTATCTTCAATTGAGCGCGAATTTTGTATGCTTCGTAGGTTTTGATAAAGATTGATTGTCTTGCTAGAAATAGCCGACTGACCCGACATTGTTTGTCGGTCGCTACAGCCGAGATTTTTTCATGAATACTTTTCTAACAATAGTCTATAGCCGACCTGAACAGTACATTTTTAGAATGTTAATATGTACATAATAAAAAATTTGACGTAAGAATTTGAAAGGATTTCTAACATAGTCAGTTCCGAAAAAAATCAGAAGAGACCACAGTGACATTCGAACCTTTTATTAAGAAAACCGATGATTGGAAACACAATGATTTTGAAAGTGGCGTAAAGTTAAAACTAATACCATAAAAAAAAATTAAACGCCACATTGTCGCGCGTGACTTATGAAATCGCCATCTGCAATTTCGAGAGGATGACCATAATCGATGGCCTACTTAGTATATACAGTAGTGATTAACTGCTGCTACACAAGGACTTGTTTCGATTCCCGGTTGAAGGGGAATAATAATGTTGATAGTAATTTGTAATCGGGGACTGGACGTATTTGTTTTTGTCTAGTCACTAGATTAGTTAGAGTCTAGTGTGTGAAAAGAACTTTTTTTTTTATGAATTAGGGATTACTGGTGGCATTTCCAGTTTAAAAAAGATCCCTATAACACACGCGTGGTTAAATATCCTACCAAGTACTCACGAACTTTACCTCTTTGCCTAGCTAAAACCAATAAAAATTTCCTTCGTTTAAAAAAAGAATCGTGTCAGATCAACTGATGCGATTACGTGGTGGTAATTATTAATAATTCATATTTTATAATCTTCACAACACTATCTAATTCCATTCCAGTCTAGCCATAACTAAGATTGATGAGCTAAACAAACAATTGAAATATCGGTGACTTATCGTGAAAGATTACAGATAATAAAAATAGAGATTTGGCGCGCAATTTCAGAAGGCTTTTTGAAACGTAATAAAAAAAAAATTGTACAGGGAAAATCGATTGATTTTGTTGGAATTAAAATATCTTAATTGATGTTTCAATTAGTGTTTGTCGTTTCGATAAACTTGTTGGTTTGTTGTTTAACGAAGTAACTGAAAGACAAAATTGAGGTGTTTTTTTTTGCGAAAATATTGTTAATGTATTGGATAGGTACTTCTTTCTTTGTATATCCAAAAGCTTTTTTTTAGCATTAAAATAAATAGAAAGATTTTTATTTTATTGACTAATAGTCTCCCTAAGTTCGATTAAATTTTTTGGATTGAGATCGATGATCGAGAATCGATGAGGTTGTGAGAAGAAGACAGTCGAGTAACATTTTAAATAGCGTGGCTTATAACGGAACTAGTCTACGATTTTCTCCACTGTTGGGAAACATAAATACTAGTCAATTACACTACAAAATAACTTTAACAAATAACTGTGACCGGGAATCAGATGCAAACTTCATTCTAATGAGATTCACTAAGCCATTAGACTAGGAGTCAACAACCCGTGGCTCTTTGACTCCTCGGCGACGGTTCTTCCACGAAATGTTTAATTCAGGTACAGAATATTATTTATTATCTTGCCTTATAAGAGACGAGTAAATGTTTTTGAAAAACAAGCAAACAACGATAATATGATAAAAAAATTATGTCAAAAAAAGGCTGATGTTGAGGTGATAAGGTTGTGTTTTGAGTGGCTTGATATTTGAAACAAAATTAATGACATTACCAAATATATTCAATTTTTTTCCTACTTGAGCTGGTAATCTCGAGAGGCTATGCCAGCGTAACCGAACGCGTAGACGAGCTCACGGGGCTCTAACCAGAGGACGTTACTAACACTAGCTCTAGCAAGAGTAGTTCGCAGAATCTATCACCGGATCGTCAACGTGACCCACTGAGAAAATCCGGCGAGAAACTCAGTGGGCTTAAAATAATAGAAACATGACAGTGACTGGCCGTAACGCTTAACAGGTAAAAAGTATTAATTTGATTTTTAACAAATAAATCGAACAGCTGGCTATTTTGGTTGACAAGGTTGCCGACCACAGCACTAGACTAAAGATTAATACAAAAATTTCACCATAATCTGAAAATGATACACGTATATTTATGTCCAAAATATATACAACTGAACGTAACTTAACTTAATTCAAAAATATCTTAGAATTCAACTGCCTAACGCTAACAATCCTTTTGCGACTTATTTTAAAATGATTAGCTAACGATAAAGGCATTGATATCGAGTGCACTCGCGATTCAGATAATTTTGTTACTCGATACGGATCTAATAGGACAATTTTTTCCGTAAGCTACATTGATTAATAGAAACTAGAGGTCCCGCAGTAGTTGAAATTCGACTACAATTAATTGGAATTGTTAGTTTGTACACTATTATGATTGTATTTTATACTTCTATAATCACAAATTTTGCCAAGGCTACACTATAAAAAAATATTAATAAAAACAAACAATATTTAATCTATTCTCAATTTGACCACAGACGTCAAGAACAAAAGTTTGACAATAAATAGTATGCATGCGTGTGTGCGTCAAATACATGGTATGTAGTGTGTGTAAGTTTTCATTATTGATTTAATGTATCTTTTATGCATTATTTAAAAAAAATATTAGCATTGTGCACTTCTTCTCTATATTCTCTATAAGTGTGGAAAATTTCATACTCCTCCGTCCGCGCAATTTTCGTAAAAAGGGATACAAAGTTTTTGCTTCACGTATTAATATATAGATTGGTCCAGCCGTTGCGATAACCTGCATAGAGCAAATTATGAGCAATAGAAAAATCAGAATTTTTTTTATTGTTTAGATGGCTGAACGGATTCACGACCCACTTGGTGTGAAGAGGTTATCGGAGCCTGTCGATATCAACAACGTAAATGTCTTCGCTCAACTTGATACATGAGTTCTAAGTCTGAGTATTATAGTAGAACGGCTGCCTCACCCATCAAACCGAAACGCATTACTGCTTCACGGCAGATATAGGCAGTGTGGTGGTACCTACCCGTGCGGTACTAGCAAGACTTCCTTCCACCTGTAATTACCACACACAATAATTTTATTATGAGTGTTCCTATACAACAACATTTGGTAGGTACCTGTTTCAAATTACGCGTACGAACATCACTAATGTTTCAAGTAAGTTTTTCATTGGTGACACATAATACTTACGTGTGCACGAAACAATTAAAAACCTTCAATTATAGTCAATAAAACACACGTAGGTATTATAACCGGTTCGAAGCCTTGACAATGAATAGCCTCAAAAACTAAAATACAGCGTGTTCTTTTAAGTTTCTTTTTTGCCCTTGTTAGTAGATGAGGATACGGTCCACTTGATAGTGTGTGGTCACAGTCGCTCATGGGCAACACTGGAGGCGCAGCTAAGCCACTACCCTCCGCTAAGCTTGTGTAACTGAAATAACAATGCTTTAGTATGTGTATGTGTAGTGTGTGGATCGTTTACGGTAATATAACGCTATGGCTTATGGCAGATTGGGTCTAGAGAGACATAGGATTTGCTACAGTAATTTTTATGCCATAAATACGGGTATTTTGTTTTAGAATTACCAATTTCAGGCAGTTGAAAACAGGTACATTGGTGCGTATTAAGCGACTTCGTCACGCTCTTGAAGGCATCCTGTAGGATAGCACTAGTATAGATTTTTTATGTGATAACTGTTACTTATGATAAAATAAGTGTGATTAGCAAAATAGAACATCGTAGATGTAAAAAATGAATGTTTCGTTAAAAATACCTACATATCAGACATATATAAACAAACCTTTTTTGTAGACGGGTTCGCACAAAGATTTTTATTCTTATTTGTTCTTGATCTATTGACGGTTCTAAGTAAATAAAATTACAAGTTAGATAAATAAATTCTAGAAACGAAAACATTCGAGTTATCCCGACCTTGATGACCTTGACCGTTCGGTATGTAGATAAGTACTTGTGGGTATTGTATTGTTTCGTTTGGATTCGCATTCCGAATGCGTTTCGCTTTCGCGATTACATACATTCGTCGCAATATTACATAATACAATAGTGTACGCAAGATTAGCTTTTAAATAGATTCGATTCAACGTATGTTTGATTGAAAATATTTGCATTACATAATTAGATGTGTTTCGTTTTGTGTTTTGTAGATACCAAACTGCATTGCAAATATGTTGTAATTTTCCTTGCTTAGATGGGCGGAAGAATTTGATTTTGCCAATAGACATAGCCAGGTAAAGACGCTGGTGACCCTGACCCATGAGGTGGATATTTCAATTGTAGGTATTCATTTCTTTTTCCTTTTTTTTCCTACCTACGCTGGTAATCTAGGGGGTTATATCAGCTTAACCGGGCGAATAGGTGAGCTCACGGGGCTCTAACCTGACGAATTTGCTAACACTAGTTACTTTTCTGGCTACTTTCTAGGCTTTTATGCCGGTAGAGCGCGGCCAGAACGTCATCCACCACGAAAGGTAACAGGCGAAGTTACAAGTATGGGATTGGCGTGGTAGTCCGGGATGACCTTTACCGCCAAGGCCCCCTGGACCCTTTGCAAAAAGGCCAGATTGCGTTCCAGGTCTACCCCTCAGAATCACGCCCCTCTGGTTTGAGAGCAAATCGGGATCGATCCACTAAAGTGTTGGTCGAATGTTGTCCAGCACGATTTATAATTAATAGTTGGGTTTCGGCCGAACAGTAATAAATAAGATAGGTCTGACGACGATGGTGGCCCTTAGTGGAGCCCCCTCCGAGCCGAGAAGAAACAAACAGTTTCGGATCTGTGGATAATCACCTCCGATCCGCCAAATTCCGTAGGCAACCGTTGCGACCACTGACTGGCAACTTTACTACGGGTGAATGTGTAAATTTGTGCAGATTTTACTTGCTTATACAACATTCGACACCAAATGACATTCACCTCAGATATTTTTTGGCTTGATGTGTTTATGAATCTATGGCCCACCTAGTGTTAATAAGTCACCCTTCCACTCCGTCTCTTGTTGCACTACGACGATACGTCCATTCACTCGGTGATTTACGTACCAAGGCGTTTTATAATGGAACCAAGTTACCACACTGGAACCAAGTTATAGATCTCGAACTAAATTCGTGTTATGGTTTTTGTTTTCCAAAATAATATATTGTCTTGAAACAAAATCGTTTTCATTACTGGAAAAAGCTTAATATGGTTCACATGAGAAGGCAATCAATTCTCTTTGAGAATTTCCCGCCAAAATATGTAGTTTACGTCTGTTAAAAATAACAGCGATGTGCTTATTGACAACAATGTGAATAGTAAGTAGGTAATGTTATTTTTCATATCCAGTCCAGTTAGCTATTTAAGTTCATAATTAAGTCCATTTAGTTAATTTACTACATTAATTTTACAGTTAAAAAAACAAAAACAAGCAATAAGACATCTTGAGTTGTTTAGCTCGCGTTCGCGCGTTGATCCATTATGATATTTGACAAGGTTGAACATTTACAAGATTAACTACGAAAACAAGATCACGCCACTCTTTTCGTTTCTTTCTATTATATGTTTCTCTTTCGCACTACTGATAAAATAAAAGAACGAGGATAGATTGTCGTGTTTCGTAAATAAATGGAGAAAACTTTCCAGACTTTAAAAATAACACTATTAAGCAGAGTAAGACTAGTAACAGTTTTCATTTAGGTACAAAAATATGTACGGATATAATAAGCGAGATATAAAGTTCACTTGGCTAAATACTTGCTTTTTTTCCTTACCTATTCGCTGCAAGCATAAGGGGCTATTCCAGCTACGCCTGGTCGGTTAGGTGAGCTCACGGCTCAACCTGAGAGAATTTACCTTTTTTTTTTTTCAGTCCGAGGGCCGAACCTCCTACGAGGTCCCCACGCCTAGACGGCGCGCGGGGTATGTGGGACTAGTCCGTGACTGCGAGACAGCGGGCAGAAGGATGTTTTGAAAGTGCTGAGAGCGCGCCGCGCGGCCTAGACCCCATCAGGTTGCCCCATGACCTTCACCGAGGGGAAGTCGCCGCCTACAGGGGCCGGGATGTGCGAGCGTAATCTCTTATCCGGCCCCCGGTTCAACGGCGACGGATCGGTGCGGAAAGGGAAGAGCTCTCCCTCTGTCGTTCCGCCGCCTCTTTATGCGAGATGGTGGACTCGCAGAAGTCGAGCATCGCCTTCCAGGACGCGTCGCTGCCGACCATCGTAGCCACGACGCGCGGCAGCGAGAGTCCTCTCCTATGACACTAACTCTTTTTTTTAACGCTGGGGAATCCATTTAGGGATACCCGGTAGAGGGGGTAACGGATCGGGTAATGTCGGACTCCGGTGCCTCCAGAGAGGAAGAAGGGGAGAAGAGAAGGACCGAGGTCTTCCACTTCCCCCAATTTCTCACAGGAGACTACGCCTTGAAAAAGGTGCACTACCGTTCACACGAGGCTCGCGAGGCACTTCCTCCGCAGAACCGACCACCGACTAAGCCCCATCGAAACTTACGGTACGGCAGTGCGCGCCGAAAGTCCCGCCTTCGTTGGTACTCGTCCTAATGATAGGACGGGATCTCATCTCCGGGAAAATCCTGAAGGTCGTCGTCTCAGGAGACAGATCGTGGGCGGCGCACAGGAGCCACCTTGGACCGCTTCATATATCGCATATCCAGCGATTTAGTTTCATTTTTCAACACTTATGCAATTTCACAGATGTGAAAACGTTAAGAAGTCACCATTATTACACATTTAAACCAGAAATATCTAATTTATCAAAACAAAACAATTCACATAATTTCGCTCCTCGCATTCCCGCCAAAAATCTCTGTACAGTGCGTGTACCCTTACAGAGATCGACTCGAGTGATGTCCTCATTAGAAATCGATTTAGAAAGAGTCGAAAACCGTTTTCTGAAAACTATCTGCAGCACGGAGGCGTACGTGACACAAAACACTTACAGTCTAGTCGTATAATTAGATTTGTCTCATACTTTTTGTTCTATATTACGAAAAGTTCAACGAACTTTTACCAATAACTTTAACGTCATTAACTGCTTTATAAGCCGGTTTAAATGGTTTTAAAATGAACCAGTGATCGTCCGGTGACTGGAATTCGATCATAATTACTGTCATCCGAAACTTGGATTCATTTCACGTATTGTTCTTTAAGGTTTTGTCAAATCAGCTGATGTGTTGAATTAGTGGCCTTTTCGAGTCACATTGCATGCTTTATTGTATTTGACGCATAGATGAGTACTGAAAAGATCCATAAATAACATCACCCACAGCTAAATGTGAAATCAAACTCTTGTAGTGTATAAAAGTTGCCACACCCTTTAAATCGGATGCATGATTGCCGCGCGACCGTATATCTTTTTTTGTTGAGCTACAGACAGTTTTAGTGAATCCGAACTTGACATCCTTTCGCCATCAAAGCGTAGGCGGAAGCCTGGCGAATTTTCTCGAGATTCCAGTGTCCAGTATCCGTTTTTGGTACTCATAATACAAGGAGATCTTTTAAGCCGTTGAATTTGGAAACGCTTATTTATTTTTCATTGTTACTCACCGTATATTTTTATGAATAGTATTGTAAATTTTGTAAACAGGAGGTGTGTCTGCTGCGTATTAATAATGACTCACGTTCTTATGCAATCGAAAAACAAAAATTCAAGTTGTAAACACTACCAAGGTCGTATCGCCAGTGGCCAGTATTGTAAACATCGGTTTCGTACAAAATACCTTTGGATACGCTCAACATCTGGTTTGCGAATTAAAGTTGTTCGTGTTCATCATAACCTAGTCAACTTCTTCTTGAAATAATGATTTGAAATTATTATTTTTTATTTTTTTGTTTCCCTCGTAGGGCGACGAGCATACGACCCACCTGATGGTGAGTGCTTACCGTCACTCATGGACTTCAGTAATGCCAGGAGCAGAGCCAAGCCGCTGCCTACCCTTAAGTAATCTCCACAAGCCTCGTTTGAAGAAGGACATGTCTTAGGGCTCGGAAAACACAGTGGAGGGGAGCTCATTCCAAAGCCGGATGGTAAGTGACAAAAAATATCTCTGGAAACGCACTGTGGATGAGCGCTGTGGCTCCAGGTAGGTTATGTGGATGAACTCTACTCCGGTGGCGGGCGGTGCGATTGTAAAATCGATATGATGGAATCATCTCAAACAATTCCTTAGAGAACTCCCCATGTAGTGTGCCAAGTGGAGGGTACCAATTTTTCTAGTGAAATACTTAAGACATGTTTACGAATGACTTCCGCGGTGAAAAAAAAATGCATCTCTGTCAGCGCAGTTCCTTGAACTGCAGTGAACTTTACAATGCCCTTCTTGAAGGAGTCAGGTGTCTGCGATCCACTCAAAGGTAAAGGAGGTAAACTCTTCAAAGGTATTTTGTACTGGCTATCAGGTCTTAATTTTTTTCATTGCGACTAAGTTGTCCAAACTTTGAAAAAAGTAAAAGATTGTCATGCGGAAAGTCTGGTGAATAACGTGGATGCCGCAAGCTTGTAACCCTAGCTGTCGCAGCTTAGAAGCCGTCTGTTGTGGGTCTGTATAGGGTCGAGCTTTGACGTGTAGGAGCAGTGGGGATGAGCGGCTAATCCAGGCTGGTCGGAGATTTGCGAGGTTTTCCATCATTCTCACAATACATATCCGCAGTGATGCTAGCCAATTTGAAGCAAATGAACGAATATTCTGATGCTAACCTAGAAAGCTGTTGGTAGCGGTAGATTGAGTATCAGCCTTAAACATATTATAAATTATGTTTCGAATGGCCAGTATTGTAAAACGTCAACATCACAGGTAAACCTCTTATTATATGTTCTACTTTAAATGTTTAATTGAAAGCATTTATAAACGAACCTTTTTATATGTACTAGAGGTCCCGCAGTAGTCGAAATTCGACTATAATTAATTGTAATTGTTAGTTTGTACACTATTATGATTGTATTTTATACTTCTATAATCACAAATTTCGCCAAGGCTACACTATAAAAAAATATTAATAAAGACAAACAATATTTAATCTATTCTCAATTTGACCACAAACGTCAAGAACAAAAGTTTGACAATAAATAGGTAGTATGCATGCGTGTGTGCGTCAAATACATGGTATGTAGTGTGTGTAATGTTTTCTTTATTGATTTAATGTATCTTTTATGCATTATTTTAAAAAAATGTTAGCATTGTGCACTTGTTCTCTATATTCTCTATAAGTGTGGAAAATTTCATTATCCTCCGTCCGCGCAATTTACGTAAAAAGGGATACAAAGTTTTTGCTTCACGTATTAATATATAGATAGTTTGTGGTAAGATATTTGGTATGAATACAAAACATTTATTCTCGGTAAAAATTACGATACGAAAACAAAGTTTTTTTGCGAATACGTTTAATATTCCGTATGTCGCTTCAATGTTGATGAAATGGATGAAGTACGCAGAGTGTAAAAATAAAAATAATCTATATCTTTGAAAATTGATTTGTCTGTAAAATATATGTACTTATATATAGGAAGTAGACATTTATCTTCAATGGCACTGCGAAGTCTATATATAAGTATATATCTTCAAGATGTATCTAGATGATACTAGATATTAATATCCCGAAATGGATTTGATAAAATTGTATGTAAAAATAATCTGCAACATATTATCAAGTCACGTCACGTCAGCCGATTTCCTGTCTTTTAACTTTTTTATAATATAATAGAATAGGTATCTTTGAAGACAAGTTCTACATCTTTGCATGCAAGTCACAGCCGCCTTTTTTTTTTCGGTTAGAGAGCCGAACCTCCTACGAGGTCCACGCGCAAACGGGCGCGCGCCGCCTTGCTTTAACATATTTTTTTTATAAAATTCGAGGCATTGCTTTAATTTAATAAAATTCTCGTCACATCCTTACGGATCCATCAGATCTAATAACTCTTGCATTAGACGCTTTTAGCACAACACTAGAAGCAGGCTTAGGGACTCTGTAATTGTACTATTAGAACTCGGCAAAGAGTTCGACGTGCAACCTAACCTCATATTGTCAACCCGTTGATTTTCTCGCCGGATCTTCTCAGCGGGTCGCGATTCCGATTCGGCAGCTGTCCCTGCTGGCTGAGCCTTTGCTTGCCCATCTGTCCTGGTGAAACTGGAAAGGCCTCCGGGTCACCAGTCATTTTTCCTTCACAATAAATATATTCTCGTTCACTCGCTTCAAATCATAACACGTAGGTACATTGTTTTTGTACGGTCAGAGAATATTTAATTAGGCTTTTTAATGAATCAGTCTCCATTGTTTTCGTACTTACGTTTTGTATAATGAACACGCATTGTTTGATGTTCATTGGTAATTTGTAACTTCTGGCGCTGATGATTTTGTTTGATTTGTTGAAATAAAGTTTTCTCGCGTAATATAATTGACTGTTGTTTGATAAAATGGTAGTTATTGTGGTTTTTTTTTAGGTTAGGTATATTGAATTCAGCGCGTGTAGGTAACACTATAACTGCCTATTTTCGTTTCGATTTTGAAAGCTGGAACTTCTACGATAAAATTAAACCTTCGACCTTCGCCTTACATTGAATGTTTGCATAAATGAAAAATAAAATTAAATTTAAATTTCAATAGTATAGAATATAGTATAGTATAGAATATAGTATGTATAGAATATAGTATAGTACACTAAGAAATATGTCCGAATTAAATTATTGAGAAATTAAATTACTAATGGAAAGTTTACAGTAATCTTCATTACTATTAATATGTACTCGTAGTATCATTATATCATAAATTAATGAAACATTAGAATCCGGCGTATCTATACATTGAAGAAAAGTAAAAAAAATAGAATACATATTAACAAAAGATGAGTGATAGCACATAAACCAGGGATCTTTTTAAATTATATCCTCTGTCTTTGTTACGCGCATCTCTGAAACTATTAAATTAAACATATTTCAGTACTTGAAGCATAATTTAGGCTTTGTTTTATTAAAATTGAATGACGAAAAAATATGTTTTTTGTTATTTAAAGAACTTCGATCTTATTTTTATCGTAGTAGTTGTTACATTAGGAAAGCAATCCTTTTCGTTTGTTAAGTTTTCACACCACTATTCAGTGTGCTTAGTGCGAGTTTCTTAACGTTCTCGATAACGTAAAAGTTAACCCTATTTTGTATGCAGTTGGAACAGCGCCCCTAGCGGCAAACGTACGCAAACGATCCCATACCATACAAATATGAGCTAACTTTTACGCTATCGAGAACGTCAAAAAACGCGCACTAAGCACACAGATAGTGACGATATTTGATATCGAAACAGCTTGAACCAGAATTTAAGTGAAATTTCATCTTATTGTCGAGCGCGGTTTTCTTCGCATGCGGTATTCAATAAGTGAAGTAAGTTTAATGGTACGAAGACGTTTAACGGCAGGTAGCGGCTGGCTCTGCCCCTGACATTGCCGACGTCCTTGAGCGACAATAACTATTGACCATCAGGAGGGCCGTATGCTCGTCTGCCTATAAGGGTGACCTTAATATCTTTGAGCCTAGACTCAGGGGATTTGTCAGATGTGTGAAGGATATCAATATAATGTTTTTGTTGGTTGTATTGTTGTCTAGTTATGTGGATACCGTTTTTTTGTGTTTTTTTTTCCTGGAACTCGTGATTTTATTTTTATTTGTAATTTTGTTTTCAATAGCCATGTATGTCCATCAATACTGGTTTGCTCAGTGCATAAACCATTTAGATCGCAATCCAAATTAGATCTAGGTACTACTTGTACGATTTAACTAATATGTACTGTGTGTGTGATTGGGATTTGTTTTGCGCATTAATAAATAAAAAAAAAGGTAATATTTTTAAAAACGCAGGCGAAGCCGTGTGTTTAACTTGCATTTCATTAGATATAGATATTGATATATAAAAAAGGGTTTTTTAATACATACATCAATGGATATAAAACTAATTTAAGGGCCGTTTTTAATTCAAATTCCTAAGCTTATGTATTTCCATTTCAATAAATTTCCGACTTATTACTCTTTGGAACTGAAGCATAGACAATACAAGTGTGACACTGAAAAAAACTTCCATGTTGCTATTTTCGTAAACATTTCAAAAAAAAATATCTACGCGGTCTCGAAACATCGGTCAAGGTTATGTAGCGAATGAATTATTTAAAATATTTTAATGTCCAATGGATAGATATGTGAAGATTTCGAATTTTAATGTCTTGTTTACTATCTAGTTTTGTTTGTGCATTTTCTGTTCAAAAAAAATATGTTTTTTAAACTATTTAGATTTATGCCAAAAAAAAATATTTTTTTAGAATGGTTTGATTCTCTTTGGTCTCTTTATATATATATTCATTATATGGATTATTTTTTTTTTTTTTAAGAGATTTTATGACCTGGTAACTAAGACCTTTAAGTCATGTCTTATTTTACTTTATATTCTTAATTTTATGAAAAATGATAATATGGAGTGAAATGAAATGAAGATGATTAATTTGAGACATTAATCAACTGGGATGAAATTTAATGAAATGAGATGATATGGGATGAAATATAATCGCAGTAAAATGGTGGTCATTTACTGAGATTTTTTCAGTGGACTTTTTGGAGGAACCCGAGAAGTTACGTCCAGCAGCTTTGTTTCATTTTCCCACATTTGTGCACTTTCACAGATATTAAACATTTAATAAACCACCGTTATTACACATTTAAACCTGAAGAAACACTAAATAGACAAAATAAAACAAATCACACAACTTCACTGCTCGCGTTCCCGCCAAAAAGTCTGGATTATTTTTTTATCCATAGTGTTGCCACTAACTAAAAACAAAGCCGGGAAATTGTTGATAATTTGATTGTTGAATATATATCAATGGTTGATTCCTATTATAAATGCTACAAATACACAAGAGTTAAGAGGTCGTGACGAGTGTCGGCAAACATTTTTGTTATGATTGAAGGATCAGCCAACATTTATTCCGAAAGATCTATTACGACTTTAAATGTTCCACTGATGCCTTGAGAAGATCTGCTAAAAACCAAATTTTTCAACCGGTACCTATATCGTACTGTATTTTCATTGTACTAGGTATTTAGAAGCACATGTTGCTTCGTCCTCATCCAAATGATGTCATTTTAACGAGTCAAACATAACTGAATGGTTTAAGAATGTTCACAAAATCGGATAATAATTGTAGGTTCTCTCAACGTGTTTACTGACACATAATTTTTTAATAAGGTACCGTAATATTTTATTTATTTATTGCACATATGGATTCCCAGCCCACCTGGTGTCAAGTGGTTACCGAAGCCCATAGACATCTACAACGTAGATTCCGCCATCCACCTTGAGATAAGTTCTAAGGTCTCAATATAGTTAAAACGGCTACCCCACCCTTCGAACCGAAACGCATTACTGCTTCACGGCAGAAATAGGCAGGGTGGTGGTATCTACCCGTGCGGACTCACAAGAGGTCCTACCATCAGTAATTAATAATTACGCAAATTAAATTTTTTGCGGGTTTGATTTTTATTACACGATGTTCTTCCTTCACCGTGGAAGTCAATCGTGATTCGTGAACATTTGTTAAGTACGTATTCCATTAGAAAAATTTGTACACGCTGGTGGGATTCGAACACCGTTGTATCGCTAGATACGAATGCACCGGACGTCTTATCCTTTAGGCCACGACGACCAATTACACATTCGTTCTATAATCAAATGCGGCCACTCATCATCATCATCATCATCTCAGCCTATCCACTATCCACTACTGAACATAGGCCTCTCCAATTTATGTCCAGATGTCCTGTGCGGCCAGTCCGTTACCATCTGCATCCAACATGACCCAGCGATTTTCACTATGCGATCACATGTATCTGCTAAACAAATACATAAATATTACATTATATTTTATCATAAGACGTTTTATATAAAAGATTAGTCGTATTAGTGGCGCTCATGTAATAAATGCTGACAAATTATATCGGTTTACAATTTACAAGGAAATGTTGTTTGTACAAACTGTTAACGAATTGTTATTTGATAACCGATGTCATGTGCGTGCTTGTGTAAGATTCACGCGTAGGCTTTAATCAGGAATATCTATGTGCAAATGTGGCGGATTGTAGGTGTGCCAACAGTAGCCGCTGCCCATCGAACCCTCTCGCTTCTCATCGTAACTGCTCGCTTGCGACGAAGGGCTCGGCGAGTAAATTAACCCACAGACACAGCCCACTGAGTTTCTCGCCGGTTCTTCTCAGTGGGTCGCGTTTCCGATCCGGTGGTAGATTCTGCGAAGCACGGCTCTTGCTAGGGTTCGTGTTAGCAACGTCCTCTGGTTAGAGGTATTTTGATCAGAAGCCCCAAAATTTCTATAGCAGTGGGATCGTGTCCCTACCTATAAGATGGCAAAAAGTTATCGAACAAAATGGTACCTACATACTTTAGTTAAATGTAAATAAACTATATTAAAAAATGTTGTGAATTTTCTCAAGAAATGCGAAGAAGCTTTTTCCCCAACCTATTTTTTTTTTATTGCTTAGATGAGTGGACCAGCTCACAGCCCACCTGGTGTTAAGTGGTTACTGGAGCCCAAAGACATCTACAACGTAAATGCGCCACCCACCTTGAGATAGATATAAGTTCTAAGGTCTCAATTTGAATTTGAATTCTCAAGTATAGTTACAACGGCTGCCCCACCCTTCAAACCGAAACGCATTACTGCTTCACGGCAGAAATAAGCAGGGCGGTGGTACCTACCCGCGCGGACTCACAAGAGGTCCTACCACCAGTAATTATGCAAATTATAATTTTGCGGGTTCGATTTTTATTACACGATGTTATTCCTTCACCGTGGAAGTCAATCGTGAACATTTGTTAAGTACATATTTCATTGGAAAAATTGGTACCCGCCTGCGAGATTCGAACACCGGTGCATCGCTCAACACGAATGCACCGGACGTCTTATCGTTTAGGCCACGACGACTTATTTGGCAATGTCATAGAAATTACTACGCAAACCACACGTATTTCATTTCAAATATCAAGCCACTCAAAACACAACCTTATCACCTCAACATCAGTCTTTTTTGACATACAATTTTTATCATATGAACGTTGTTTGCTTGTTTTTCAAAAACATTTACTCGTCTCTTACAAGGCAAGATAATAAGTAATATTCTGTAGCTGAATTAAACATTTCGCGGAAGAACCGTAGCCGAGGAGTCAAAGAACCACGGGTTGTTGACTCCTACTCTAATGGCTTAGTGAATCTCACTAGGATGAAGTTTGCATCCGATTCCCGGTCACAGTTATTTGATAAAATTATTTGGTATTGTAATTGACTCGCATATGTTTCCCAACATTTGAGAACATCGTAGACTAGTTTTCCGTTATAAGCCACGCTATTTAAAATGTTGCTCGACTGTCTTCTTCTCAAAATCTCTGAAGAATTTCATGGAACTCAGGGACTATTAGTCAATAAAATAAAAATCTTTTCCAAATACAAAGAAAGAAGCATCCAATACATTAACAATATTTTCGCAAAAAAACATCTCAATTTTCCTCAGTTACTTCATTAAACTACAAACCAACAAGTTTATCGAAAGCTTATGCAAGCCTCAACGTCAGGTTTGAGCCCCGTGAGCTCACCTACAGCCCGGTGACGCTGGTTGACATGGTTTCTCTAGAGTCTAGACCAGGGGTTTCCAAACTTATTTTGTCACTGCCCACTCTGAGAATAAATTCATTTTTAGCGCCCCCATCTTTCACCTACTGAAAAAAACACTATAGCGAGAGCTCAGTTAAGAGTAAGAGTCCTCCTGAATTACATTACAAATCGCCTCCCAAGTCTCTATAGACAACGCCCCCATTATTTTTCTGGGTCTCTTACCGCCCCCCTTTAGGCCTGCAGCGCCCACAAGGGGGCGTTATCGCCTACTTTGGGAAAGACTGGTCTAGACCATCAGCTTAGGTGGGAAAAAAGCCAGAATGCAATAAAACTGTTTTCTTTATTGCCCTTGTAGGCAGACAAGTATACGGCCCACCTGATGGTGAGTGATCACCGTCGCTCATTGACGTCAGCAATGCCAGGGGCAGAGCCAAGCCAAGAGAGAGAGAATACGTCAAAAAATATCCGCACGCACGAGACAAAACATTTTGCTGAATGCTACAGTAAAAATCTGGGTACATTCCTCAGAGCTGTAGCTCTTGATAAGCTGGTTAAGGTGCTTCGAGACCTTTGAGACCTAGAAAAGAAACAGTATATTCTGCGCCGATTTAAAATCATACGAATTCAGCTAACAAATTTTCTTTGAGTTTAAAAGTTGCATTTACATAACACATACTTATCTTTTTTCAGCGTAAAGATAAACAAACGTATAAAAGTTCAAGGCGAATGGTGACGTAGAGATTTTTTTTTATATAATAATATATTCTCAAACGAAAACAACCATTTGTTTTTGTACTGACGTGAAAGTTTATTTTGATGTTCATCAACGCGTGTACGAATGATATTTCATGAAAGTTTCAAATAAATTATTGGTTTTGAGATTATATTGAGCGCGGGTTCTTTGTATCAAGAGTATCTCAGATCTTTAAGTAATCACGATAGTAAGAGGCGAACCTAAAATTATCTTTAGTCATCTAACTAAATTTGATTGAGTTGAATTTATTATTATACCAATTGCAAATATTAAATTTATAACACAATCTCTTCCACCTACTATGACCTAATTTGATTTAATTTCAAGTTATTGATGGAAATAATATACCTATACTGTTTTATAACAATAATGATAATATAAATAGTATGAGTATAAAGGCTAGATTATACCGTAAAATGAATTCTAATTATGGTAGTAAGAAAGCTACATATTATGTATACTAGTACGCTAATCATATATTTTTTATGTGTAATAATAAAGAATAAAATAAATAATTTTCGATGTAATAAAGATTTTATTTTTTAATATTTTATGCTATAAACGTGAGCAAAATTATATTGACGCATGTTTATGTGTATTCATGTATGTGTGTTTAACAAAATGTGTTCAATTTAGCTTTTGAAAGAATTGTGTAAATACATAATATAATATTACTTTTTCTATAATTGTTACCTATTACAAGATAAAGTAATTTAAATATGATTGTAAAATTATAATTGTTGAAAATAATTTGATAAATAATCATAGTCATTTAGTAAGCTTTCTTTGCTGAATTCGTTCTGATGACGATGTAATGTTGAAACACGAAGAACAAAATTAGAAGCGCAATTTAAAAACAAAAAAGTCGCCGAATGTACTACTGGGAAGAGTGCCCAAAATTGTTTCCCCTTACTATTTTCGATACTGAATTATTTTTTTGCTCGTCACAGTCTAACAGTGCATTATAAACATTGTTTAGTTAACATTTTTGTGTCGTTTTATTGTTTATTTTTTATTTTTTATTGCTTAGATGAATGGACGAGCTCACAGCCCACCTGGTGTTAAGTGGTTACTGAAGCCCATAGACATCTACAACGTAAATGCGCCACCCACCTTGAGATATAAGTTTTAAGATCTCAGTATAGTTACAACGGCTGCCCCACTCTTCAAACCGAAACGCATTACTGCTTCACGACAGAAATAGGCAGGGTGGTGGTACCTACCCGCGCGGACTCACAAGAGGTCCTACCACCAGTAATTACGCAAATTATAATTTTGCGGGTTTCATTTTATTACACGATGTTATTCCTTCACCGTGGAAGTCAAAGTGTTCATTTGATATTAACACATACGAATTAATTATTTGACGTTTAACAATTTTCTGCGTTAGTTTTTATTGTTATTGCGACGGCAAGTTAATGAAGTCATTAGCTTAGCCTTTAAACACGACAAAAGCTTATGTCATCACTCATCTTGAGGTATGAGCGATATGAAGTGACTCAATTGTATTCTACAATCACTATCCCACAATTCAAACCAGTACCTATGCACGACTATTTCGTGACAGAGGTTAGCTTTATAACCCAAGAACCGGTGTGTTCATGTTCTTAAACACATATACATATCGACGCTTGAAAGGCAAACGTGACTAACGGCCGTTTTCAATAACGTATCTGAGCTTACGGATAGATAGCTATCTCCGAATATCAGCAAGAGCGTATCTATCCTTAGTTTGCGTTTTACAATCACGGATAAGTGCTATCTCTCTTTAACCAACAGTAGATAGCTTCTTCCCTCCGATTTATCCGAGCCTCTTGATACGTTTCGTTCTACTACAAATACGAAACAACATCAGGATCAAGACTTATTTTATTTTATTCTAAATTATATCTATAATTTAACCAGCATATCGTAGACTATCATAAACACATTTGTTTATAACAAAAAGTAATAAAAACATATGTAGATTTTTTTAAATTGGACGTATTGCTATTTTTATCCTAGTCGAAATTATGAAACGAAACGTTATGACAGTCCGTTGGCCAATAAGCAGTGATCAGTTTCTTTTGTTTGTTTTTCTATTGTTTACCTACTATATTAGATGATGACTTACCTCCAAAACGCTTTAAAACTTTCGTTTATAATTCTAAGTGTGTTTATAATTAAAGAGCTACAGTGAAATAAAATGAATTCTGTAAGTATCTATGAACTACATTGATAATAATAATTTTACTTTGAAAACTTTGAGTTCAAGTTTAGAAAATATATCTTTTTCAGTCAAGAAAGGCAGCACCCATGACAAAAGATGAGACGATGATTCTAGCAGAACTTGTGGCGGCGAAAAAACATTTCAATAATAAGGCAACAAATGCCACAAACAATAAATTGAAGGAGCAGGCTTGGCAAACCCTTGTAAATGATTTTAATTCGTCGATTCGTCGTTTCCGACGAACTCCATCGCAACTTCGACTAAAATGGGAAAACTTAAAGAACGCTACGGCAACATAAGAAACAACCTTAGTAAGGTTAGTATAATTAGTTGATTGTTTGTCTCTAATAACACATTGATAAACATGATTTTTTCTCCAGGTTGCCGTAGTATTTGAAATAATTATGCTCTTTGTTACAGGCTGGAGGTGGTAAGGATTGCAGATGAAATTTTGGATAAAGCATGCACATTGTTGTAGGTCACATATAATATTTTTAACACTTATACAGCCAAGCGGAAACAAGATGGAAGAAAAGAAATGCAAGGCTAGCATAGGGACAATGCATTAGCAGAATATCTAATAGCAAAAAAGAGACTTGACTTGGAAAATAAATAAAAGGAGATTGTTGTAGCAAAAGTTAAGTTAGATTTAGATAATGCTAGTTTAAAAAATTAAAAATTACTTAAAAGGAATATTAAATTTCATAAATTAAGTAGGCAATAATAATTTTATGTTAGATAGTTTTTTAAGTATATGTACAAATTCTAAATTAAATATCTTGCATGTACTAACTACCATGTAATTATCATTTTGGAAAATAAAAAATAGTCAAATTATCTTTGGAGTTTATTTTATAAATTATCTTTGGAAGCAATTATTTACAAGTGAGTCGACTATTATCAAAGCCGGCAATGTGACTGTTGGACAATTATTGTAAATCAGAAAAACGAATTATTGACTTTGTATTCCATTGACATTCACAAAACTCTTCTGAACGACATCTTAGATAAATAACAGGTTAAGTATTAACCTTTATTTAATGCAGGTTTGGAACCGTATTCTTTGAAGGAGACGATTATATTCAAATCAATCTGTATTGACATATCAATAATTTTTTTTTGTCCAATTGCACAGATTGTCACCTTTGATATTAGACGACTCAAGTACATAGTTGTATTTCATATGTAAGTTTTGAAAAATTGTTAAGAACAATTATATTATTTTCCTGTAGTGTATCTGCGACTGAAATTTCTGATTCTAATTCTTCTAAATTCATACTTCTGACGATATTATGCAGCATGGCAGCTATAATAACAGCTTGCATATTTTCTAGTTTTAATCTACTTTTCAATGATATACATGGAGTCTTCTTTTACAAACACCAATGCATCTGAAAATTATACATTATTCGCTTACATTATTTTACAATACAGTATAACAAACTCTTAACTAAAAAAAAAGATTACCTCTCTATAGTATTCCTTGTTTGAATATGTGATTCATTTTAAATCGTTCCGATTGAGTATGTGGGTTAATTAATCACGTTAAAAGATAGGGTTGTGGGGATAGCCTCTATCGGCAAGCAAATAGCAATTTCCAAGTCCACCTTGTTATCAATGTTCTCTTGATATGTAGATAATTTATTATAATAGTGTCATATTAAATTCATATAAACACCTAAATATATAATATAAATAAATAAAAATATAATAATAATCTATATATATATAAATGAAACCCGTTTTCCGTTGTCACGACATAACATGAATACAGCTTGACCGATTTGGCTAATTTTGGTCTTGAATTATTTGTTGAAGTCCAGAGAAGGTTTAAATGGTTAGATAAATATAAAAATATTCGGAATTAAATAAAAATAACAATTTTGTTTTTCCTTTGATGTGTCCCCCGTCGGACGGATTCCTTTTGTTTGTTTTAAGTTTATCTTAAACAAAAGTTTAGGTCTTTTATTTATCGATTGAGGCACTACGAAGTCTGCCGGGTCAGCTAGTATATAATAATAATAATATAAATAAGGTAATATAAATAAGAAATACCTTTTCAATCAGAATGGTTAATTATAGTTGTATCATGAGTAGACCCAGGCCATCAAGCAACAACATTTTGAAACATCAATGATGCATTGCACACAAAATACACATTCGAAATACTCTTTTTCTATTTCTAAATTCCTCTCCTATATTTGAATCTGTAACACAAATATAAAATGTAGAGGTATCAGTGTGTAATAAGAATGAAGGTAAATAGCCTACCAGGTTATTGTATTAGTATATGAATGTCATTTAGGGCACCATGGGAATCCAGCAGTATTATAGAATTCCTGTCGAGTGTGATTTTGTAACACAACAAAAATTAGGTATAATTTTGTATTGCTATAAAAATATAAGTTGTAATAACGAGTACTTTTATGGTTAAAATTTATCTTACCTTTCTGACGTTACACTCAAATATGGTCTCATTAAATTAGTCAATTCATTCACAACACCTTTGCTCAGAAATCTATAGTCAAATTCGTAATTATTTATCTTCGCCATGTAATTCAGACGATCTTTATTTTCCTTCGGCCTCACTATCACTATCTGCATCACAATCCATTATCATTTGAAATAATTCCATATCACTATCATCACTGCTACAATATGCCAATATGAAGAGAAACAATTATTAAATTATAGCGATTTACTTTCGAAAGATAAACATGTAACCGGCCGATTTTGACAGATAAGCGAATGCCCTTACTAGAGATAGCGCCGCCTACCGGAGAGTTACTTAAAACTCATATTGAAACGGAAGTAGCACGATTTGTATGAGCGTTCTATCTTTAGCAGGCTATCCGTCCTCCCGACGATGGATAGATAAATCCGATAGGAACTGCTGTCCGTCGATAGGTTATTGGAACGTAAGTAAGGAGAAAAAGACAGATTTGTCTATCTTTAGTAACCGAAACTAGGGATAGATAGGTTATTGAAAACGGCCGTAAGCGACAATGCGTAAACTTTACAGTAGACTAATTTAAAGTTGAAATTAATTTAAAATATACACGAGAAATACCTGAAAAAAAATCTATTTTAAAGAATTTAGCTGTAGGATTGAAATGATTTTAACAAACCTAGAAATATATTTTTTTTACGCACCGAATATAGTTATTGCCTATCATTTATGTACAAAGCAGTTATTGTCGCTTAGTCACGTTTGCCTTTCAGGCGTCGATATATATCTGAGTTTATTCACCCGTATAGGCTAAAAATATACAAAAAAGCTATTAGGTACAAGTCGCGTACGTCACGCTTCTCAGATAAATACACATTTACCTAAATATTGAAATTTTGATTTCTAAAAATGACGAACTAAATAAATACTATTGTAAATAAATATTATTTACTATAAAATATTGAAGGCTGGGGCAGTCGTTGTACTTTAAAAATTAAGACCTTTGAACTCATGCGGCAGCGGCTTGGCTCTGCCCCTGGCATTGCTGAAGTCCATGGGCAACGGTAACCACTCACCATCGGGTGGGCCGTATGCTCGTCTGCCTACAAGGGCAATAAAAAAAATAAAAAAAAATCTCAAAGTGGGTGGCGGCATTAACGTTGTTCGTGTCTATGGGCTTTGCTAACCACTTAACCAGGTGGGCGTGACCTCGTCCACCCATCTAAGCAATAAAAAAAAATACAACAACATATTTTCGACAAACATTATTATTGTTAGTGACACTACTGAAGTGTTGTGCGCAGATATGTAACTAGTTTTCGTCGTTAATCCCGAATTTCGAGTTACAACCGTGGACGTGTTAGCCTTGACGTTCGGCTTATAGTCTCGTCTGGGCCGAATCTAGTTTAAATATCAATAACACTGAATTACGTCCACCAAATTAGCGATATGCTAACAGCGAGATAAATATTCTAAATCAAAATCATAATAGAGGTGTTCATCAGCTAACTCCTTTAAGAACGTGAGTTCAAATTATAAGAACTTAGCAAAATATTTCTGCTTAGATTTAATGAATTCATGTTTTCTGCTTTTATTAGTAGCAAGCCTATTACTGGCCTGGGTCTGTGGCCGAACCTCCTACGAGGTCCCCACGCCTAGGGGGCGCGAGGGGTATGTGGGACTGGTCCGCGACTGCGAGATCGCGAGACCAAGGATGTTTTCAGGACCCTACCCACTAAACGACTCCCCTGCACTCTTCGCCCAAGCGTCCGATCCCCTCCGAGGGCAGAACCCGAATGAGATAAGAGGGTTATCGCGGTCAACACTACAACCAGATGGCGTAGCTCACCCCAAGGATGCCCGGCCGACGTAGTCTTCGAGGCGAATCGAAGGTTCTGAAACGTCGGCCGTCTCGTTACGGCAGCCCGTCAGGCCACCCAGACGGTGCCGCTGGTGCCCTGGAATCCCCCGCTGGACCAGAACCAGCCTGCCGGGTCGGGACGCGATACACCGCCAATCGGTTGGTCTTTTATTTCGAAGATATTCCTTCTTGGGAGCGCGCTAGAGTGCTGGTAGCGCACCGTGCGGCCTCGACCCCCATAGGTCGCCTCATGACCTTCACTGGCGGGAAGCCACCACCTACAGGGGCCGGGGCGTATGCTCGTACTGTCTCCTCCGGCTCCCGGCTCCACGGCGACGGATCGGTGTGGAAAGGGAAGATCTCTCCCTCTCTCGTTCCGCCGCCTCCTTCTGACTATCAAAAGTCGAGAGGCCTGCCTTTAATGTTTTTTCCTACCTGTGCTGGTAACGCGACTCACTGAAAAGATCTGGCGAGAAGCTGTGTTTGAGGCTTAATCTGCTCTTCGAACCCTTTGTCGCAAGAGCACCGATAGTGGATCGGGAGGTTCCAAAATGACGTGCCTTCAATGTCTTCAACAATGGCGGTTTTTGGGGGGCTATTCCATTTTCACAGCGCGCTTGCTAGAAGGCGCTAGAGTAATGATTGCAAACGGGTGCTACATGGGTTAGATACGCTAATATTAAAGTAAAGATCTACTCTCCAGCCTACAATACTTCTACGTGTAGCTACGACTAGACGTTGTAGGCTTCGTTTATTTTACTCTTAGTATAGATACTTTTAAGGGGTCATTAAACTCTAAAATGAGCAACCATCTACAATATTACACGATCACTACGGATAACAGGGTAAAAACTCGACGCGACAGTTTCATGACAATTTCAATGACAGCGCTGAGAATATACGATCAACCAGAAATCTTAAGATAACGTTACTGGTGGTAGATCCTCTTGTGAGTCCGCACGGGTAGGTACCATCACCCCGCCTATTTCTGCCGTGAAGCAGTAATGCGTTTCGGTTTGAAGGGTGGGGCAGCCGTTGTTACTATACTAAGACCTTAGAGCTCATATCTCAATGTGGGTGGCGGCATTTACGTTGTAGATGTCTATGGGCTCCGGTAACCACTTAATGCCAGGTGAGCTGTGAGCTCCTTCACACATCTATGCAATAAAAAAATAACAAAAAAAACATAGAGAAATTACACACACAACAGGAAAATTTACAAAATAACTTCTCTGTCATTTGTAAAATAATCCTTTTATCAGTTACTGGTAAAATGCACAATTACATCAATGCGAAACAATAATTTCTCGGATAACAAATGGAAAAAAAAAGCAATTAGATCGAGTACTTTTAGGTCGAATGAAGGATTTTATTGATTATATAAACAACGTAATCAAACAATACGAATGGATAATATGAGTCGTCTATTATCAAAGGTGGCAATCTGTGCAGTTGGACAAATTTTTTTTATTGATAATATGTCAATACAGATTGATTTGAATATAATCGTCTCCTTCAAAGAATACAGTTCAAAACCTGAATTAAATAAAGTATTAACTTAACCTGTTATTTATCTAAGATGTCGTTCAGAAGAGTTCTGTGACTGCCAATGGAATACTAAGTCAATAATTCGTTTTTCTGCTTTACCAATAATTGTCCAAAAGTCACATTGACGGCTTTGATAATAGTCGACTCATATATCTGTCTTTTATTTGTAAACAATGTAACAGTGTTTTGTCTACGAAATATATGTTTTCGTTGCGTAATATTATTTATTTGTGTTTTCAAAGTTTTATTAAAGTATTATTAGAGTGTTTAATGCATAAATAAAGTGTGTGAAATATGTTGGCACTCAAAACAGGTGGTCAATTAGTTCTAAATGCCCTGTCAATCGGCTGGCAAAAATACATGTAGTTGATGCATACGTATTGGTTCAGAAATGTTTGTAAATTAATTCGGATTTATTAATGATGTAATGTAGAAATGCGTTTCGGTTTTGAAAGGTGGGGTAGACTTTGTACTGTAAAAACTGAGACTCAGAACTAATGTCTAAAGGTCCTCCTTGCGTCATTTTCCTCAGTGATGTGGGTTGTGACCTTTACGGAGCACTTTTGTTTTGACTATGTCTCAATTCCTTCCCATCCTCTGCGCAGTGGATAGCAACCTTAATCCTCATCGAGTCCTATGTCGTCTTAATTTGGTCGGACCAGCGCATGGGACTACTAGTTTTTTAAGATCGTGATCCTTGTACCTTGCAACGTGACCGAAAACTCAAAAATCCTAGGTAGGCAAGTGGTGAAGAGTCCAGGGAATCCGCAGCATCTTCCTCCAGCACCACATCTCAAGCGCGGCGATCAGATTTCGAACAGCCTTCTTTAGAGTAACTGTCTCATGGTGGATGACCACTTGCTATCGGAGGGGCTGTGATCTCGTCCAGCCAAGTAACAATTTACTCATACATGGAGTGGCGGGCAAGTTCGAAGCGCGCTCAAAACAGTGTTGTAATACATTTTGGAAAACAAATGTCCCTATTTATCGCTGTAATTTAGGGATTTCCAAACTATTGTCGCCAAGAGACCCCCTTTCCAAAATAAACTGAACTGATACACAACCATAACCAGATAACTTTAAAAATGTAAAAATGAAAATAAAAAATTCTTATATGAAATTTATGACTGTATAAAGAAATTCAATAAAACTTGAAATGCGCAGGCAGATTTTTAACCCTTTGACTGCCATGTAGGTCACTCGTGTCCGACTTGGCGCCCTGAAGTAATTATTTCGATTTCTGTTACCAAGGCACTTAGTAGACTCTGGGAAAGACGGATTCGAAGATACTGAAAATGAACCTACTTCTCCTCCGTGCGTCGTGTTCCTCAGTGCTGAGGATCGTGACCTTTACTGAATACATACGTAAAGGTTTTCTTGGGAAAATTGCTAGTGGTCGTTTACCGCGTCCTTCCACAGCAGAATTTCAGAGGCGATTTAGTTCCTCTGGCTATTGAAGCCCTAGTTCGGGTTAGTTGATCGTCGCCTGTTGCTCGGCGTTATATCTTTACGGCCGAGTAGGCGACATATCGACGCCAGCCCTCCTTTTTTCTCATCCGGGCTTGGGACCGGCAATGGCAGAGTTAACCTACTTCTAACCTACTTCTACTACCACTAAAGTTAACCTACTTCTAAGAGCCCTAAAAGAGTAAAACATGCATTAAAAACAAAAGAAGGCAATGTTAGGCAATCCAGACGATTTGTAACAGAAATCGACATAATTACTTCAGTGTGCTTAGTGCGAGTTTTTGAACGTTCTCGATAGCGTTAAAGTTATCTCAAATTTGTATGGAGTTGGAACGTATGCCTACGTTTGCCGCTAGGGGCGCTGTTTTTTTATTTTTTAATGCCCTTGTAGGCAGACGAGCATACGGCCCACCTGATAGTGAGTGGTTACCGTCGCCCGTGGACTTCAGCAATGCCAGGGGCATATCCAAACCGCTGCCTACGTTTCAAATGCATACAAATTTGACTTAACTTTTACGCTATCGAGAACGTTAAAAAACTCGCACTAAGCACACAGTGTGCCACGCAGGACACCGCTGACCTAGATGGGAGTCAAAGGGTTAAGAAAATCTTATAGTACGTAAACAATTACCGACCAATAATATTCGGATCGGAAAAAAATACTCGCTTCCATATTTCTAAACAATACATATTGGATTCCGATGTTGCATTGTCATTCTTGTATTTGAACTGTGAAGAAGTGTAAACGGATTCCAATTATTACTTATTCATGTATTGTAAATTTAAGCGATACGAATTTTTAATTCAACTTTTAGTTTGTTGCTTTCGATTCGAATCCGCGTATTTGTGTTTATTATAATGCCATGTCGCCACACTCATTGAGACATGAACGAAATCTCAATTGAATCGGTGTGAAAATAATTAAAAGCATTGCCATAGACTACGGCGTGTATGCTTTTGAAAGTACATACCATAAACTAGTCATTAAATTACTTCAACAATTGAGCAATGTAATTACATAAAAGAATATAACAAAAGAAAAGCTACTCAGTGAAAATAAAACCACAGCTCTTTTTCCAAAAAATAAACTCGAAAACGTAAGGGTCACACGTTATTACCATACAACGCAATAAAGATGAAAGTATGAACATAAAAGGTCGAATCGTCCACAAAGGGCCTAAAGGGTTGAAGAGCTTTTGGCAATGTGACTGGCTTTCATCTACCCTGCACAATAATGCTAAACGTAGCCGCTCTATTTTAACTAATACAATAACACGACATACAAATTGTATTCTTCATTCGACTGTGAAGATTATGAAGTTATAATTTATTGCTATGGGTCGATTATACGGATTATTTTAAGTTAACTGATCATTTCAGCTTATAGTTCTCTAAATCATATGGGCCTGTGCACACCACGTTTTTTAACCTTTTATGTTATCTATCCTACAGGGCAGTTTGTTGTTGTTTGTATCGATTCAAACGCGCGACACCGATGCGACCGCTAGCGCGCGCGCCTCCCCTGCGGGCGGGGCGGGGCTTCCCCCGCATCGAGGGAAGTGTGAATCTACGCTGGTATAATAGCCGGCAAACTTCTTGAGCATTTGTTGACGTAGTGGGGGTAAGTTTGCGCATGGTACACTCACGTGCAAAAACATTATTTACTCTGCGTCATAATGCAAATAAATTATTAAAATCAACATATGTATTTATTTATATATTTATGAGAACATCAACAAAAAATATAGGTTAATAATTGTAATAATTTAATCTTGGGGTAAAATATATATTCCTTCTATTAAGTCAAAACTAGAGCTGTTGCCAGGTCTTGGTTCAGTTGAAGCGAAGTTGGTATTTGTAATTTTTTTTTTCGTTATCATAATCTTGACCATCATCATCACTGTTTTTATCACCCGAGTTGCTATCATCGTGATGAGTCGACATAGGGATCATCGGTGTAGTTTACAACTCGGTCGGTTCGGTCTACTTTTTTGTCTATAATTAATTATTTTTTGAAGGTATTCGATTCGTAGTAATCGAATGTAACTTTTTTCAATTACCAGCTTCCGATTATTTTCTGTTTTTTTCCATCTGAAGCCTAGCTCTTTCATAATTCGTCGTAAACTTCATACCGAGCTATTAAAATTTATATCTTCTTTAAATTTTTCGAAGCCTTTCTACGGTACGGGAGTTTCGCTGCTTGTTATGTAGTTATTATGATTACATCTTTTTATTACAGATTGAACGAAACTATCCATTCCGGTAACTTTCTTCTTCTTCCCTGATCTTTTCTTACCCGGAGTCCGAAATACGGCGAGCAAGCCAGAGCCTTTAGCTTCGTATGGTAATAGCAATGGCAACAAAGTCAACAAGCAATTATAACAAATAACTTAACGATTAATAACGATAGACTTTTCACTGTACGCAAGCGTACTTTTGGGAGCAAGCGGAACACGGGCGCGGTGCGGGACGCAAGGTTCGACTGATCTACCAATAACGCGCTCGATACGATTTCCCCTGCCGTCGCGCCTCACCCTCACCACCAAAGTGATCTAAAATTCGGTTCTGCGCAGTCAAGGTCATTTGCTCAAGAAGTTTGCCGGTTACTATAACGATTAATAGCAACCGAGCAATTTGGAACAAAAAAATTGAGCCTTTCGACGCAGGAAACCTCATACCTGAAATTCAAAACCGGCCAATATTGTGGAATTCACGATTACCGGATTATTTGAATTTTTATTTTTATTTTTTTTATTGCTTAGATGGGTGGAGGAGCTCACAGCCCACCTGGTTTTAAGTGGTTACTGGAGCCCATAGACACCTACAACGTAAATGCGCCACCAACCCTGAGATATAAGTTCCAAGATCTCAAGTATAGTTACAACGGCTGCCCCACCCTTCAAACCGAATCGCATTACTGCTTCACGGCAGAAATAGGTGGGGTGGTGGTACCTACCCGTGCGGACTCACAAGAGGTCCTACCACCAGTAAAGATAAAAAATAAAAATAAAATGTTAAAGAAAAATGCCTGCAATGTCGGTAACTTTCCTTCTTCCTTTTTTTAAAAATTAATAATAAAGCGCATGCAATCAATGCTCTCGACCGACGCCATCTTGCTACTGTTGACGAGGTTCTGCTTAAAAACGCAAAAAGCCAGCGCGTATCGATACACACGCGCGTCTGTATCGATTCGCGTATTTGAATTTATGCAGGTGTGCAAAGGTCTACAGGCTGCGTCTGACTTGCGTGCGTATCGCGTCTGTATCGTTGCACAGGCCCTATCTATTTTCTATTTATATACCTAGTCAGGTCATAAATTCTGTCACATGTTTAATGTAAAATAATTGAAACAAGTTTATTCATTATGTAACTATTTATATACCAAAATGAACTTAACAAAACATAGATTCTTATGACACTAAAGTTTATTCAAAACGACCTCCGTGATTTTGAATTCGCGCCTTCACAGCTTTTATCACTGCTGGAGTCCTAACAGACCGAGGGCGACCACTTCTTGACCTGTCATCTACACTAGAGTCTTCATTGTATCGTTTGATGGTAAGATAAACGAATCTTTTGGTTATATTCAAATTTTTCAGTATGTTAAAAATTTGAATTGGCGCGTAACCGCAACGATGCAACGCAATAACTGCAACACGGTCTTCTTTAAGCGTCCACTCCATATTTAAAAATGAGTAAAATTCTAAAAGTATACATTATTATTTTCATGAACCATTCGAAAATCGAATTCAATAAACTTTTTTGTGGCCAGCATTCTAAAAGAAAAGTTTTTACTGTGTGACAATACTTATGACCTGACTAGGTATATATAAAAATGAATTGCTGTTCGTTAGTCTCGCTAAAGCTCGAGAACGGCGAGCCGATTTGGCTAATTTTGGTCTTGAATTATTTGTGGAAGTCCAGAGAAGCTTTAAAAGGTAGATAGATAAATATGAAATGCTTGGGATTAAATAAAAATAACAGTTTTGTTTTTTCTTTGTGTCCCCCGTCGGACGGATTCCTTTTGTTTGTTTTAAGTTTATTTTAATACAGAAGTTTAGGTCTTTTATTTGTCGATTGAGGCACTACGAAGTCTGCCGGGTCAGCTAGTATAATATAAAATAAAGTCGGGTTTGCTCGAACACTTATAACTCGAGAACGGCAGCATCGATTTTTGTGGTTTGTGACTTGTTATATTTTTTTTTTTTTTTTTTTTTTTATTGCTTAGATGTGTGGACGAGCTTGTCTTCGTCCCGAATAGCAGAATAACGATTAAAAACATTGGAAACAATTTACGAAGAAAATAAAATGAAAGAAAAAAACATTTTAAACATTAAGTTAGGCGGTATGAAATCCGACGGGCCAGTTGTTGAACTGTCTGTACATATATCTCTACAGTATATCCCTTTCAATGCAGACATAATATTTCGTATCTTACAACGTAACTTTAACGGTCGTCTGGTGTAGTGGTAAGTGACATGGTCACTACACAAGGGGGTCGCGGGTTCGAATCCCGCCAAGGGAGGATATTTGTATGATAAATATAAAATGTCTTTTCCAGGGTTATGGATGTATATTACATATATGTACGTGTATAATAAAAATATTACATTAATTTCCGTTATCTGGTACCTATAACACAAGTTCTTTACGAACTTACCACGGGACCAGTTAAAGTGGCGTATTTTGTTAGTAAATATTTATAATTTATAATATTATTTTAATACTCGCTATACCAGTAATAACGTAAACATATTCATAGAGGTTGCACTCTATTGATGAATACTAATAATGTTGTATGGCATGCCATAATATATATAATTTACCAGTAGCCAAATGGTCACTTGTATCAGGTACACTGAGAATGAAAGCGTTTAGCATTAGCGATCATTCCGATAGAGGCACCCGTCACGTGCGGACGTGCTCATCGTCCACTCGATCGCCCGGTCTTTGTTCGCCCGGCTTTTGTTAGCCCGGCCATTGTTCGCGCGGCCTGTGTTCGTGATACATCTGCCGACCAAGTGTGTTTCCTGGAAGCTTTTATTTGTTTTGTTTCAGTTATTTTTGTGTTCGTGGAACATTTGCCGACAAAGTGTTTTCCTGCAAGTATTTATTTGTTTTGCTTCTTTTTGTAATTTCTGTTTTGTTGTGCTTTTTCTTTGTCCTGTAGTAATCGCGCCGCATTGCCACCTGTGTTCAATAGAACCGCTCAGGTCCGAGAAGTTGGGGCCTCGCCGCAAGGCGAGTGTTTTCAAGACCCGGGGCCGCCCCACCTGGGTACTCAGCGATCATGGACGCTGTATTCGTGGAATTCCTCCGACTTCGTCACCCACAGCTCGCCTCAGAGTTTCTGGCTTTCAAGGCCAATCACACTGCGAGCTCTCTCGAAGACTCCGCCGTGCTCGCTGCTCCTGCGTCGCCTGTACCTGCGTGCAAAGCGTCTACATCGAGCACCGCAGCCTCCGTCGTGCCTGCCGTTCCCGCGTCGCCTATACTTGCGAGTAAAACTACTGCGTCGTCCGCCGTGGCCACCGTTCCAGCAGCGCGATCATCCGCGGCCTCCGTCGCGCCCTCCAAAACTCCTGCTTGTAGGTCACCTGCGCTCGCCTCCTCGTCCTCCGACTCTGACTCGGAGATGGAGGTCGACCTCGCCCCCGCCTCATCGACGGATGGATTCACCCTGGTACAAAAGGGTAAGAAGCGTGCCGCGGAGTCTCGAGCTCTCGCGGCCGCTAAAATTAGCAAAGCCGCGAACGCGTCGCGCCCCCGCCCTCAGACTCCCGTTGCGCCTCCAGCCCGTGCCGCTCCGTCGCCGCGACCGGTGGCGCAATCTAAAACTCAGACCCCTCCCCCGGTTATCCTTCAAGAGAAGGCAGCTTGGGACCGAGTTTCCCTGGCCCTTAAGGCCAAAAATATTAATTTTGCCAGCGCCCGTAATCTCGCCAACGGGATTCAAATAAAAGTAACGACACCCGACGACCATAGGGCCCTCTCAAGTTACCTCCGAAAGGAGCGTATAAGTTTCCACACTTATACGCTCCAGGAGGAGCGCGAACTCCGCGTTGTCATACGTGGAATCCCGAAGGAGCTAGATGCCGATCTCGTCAAGGCAGATCTGATAGAACAAGGCCTACCAGTAAATTCCGTGCACCGCATGCACACCGGCCGCGGTAGGGAGCCATACAATATGGTTTTAGTCGCCCTCCAGCCTACCCCCGAGGGTAAGCAAATTTTTAACATTCGGACTGTCTGTAGGCTCTCCGGTATTGCCGTCGAAGTCCCCCATAAAAAAGGCACTCCTAGTCAGTGCCATAACTGCCAACTGTACGGGCACTCTTCCCGTAACTGTCACGCGCGCCCCCGATGTGTTAAGTGTTTGGGCGATCACGCCACGGCCCTCTGCGCTCGCGACCAAAAAACCGCGACGGAACCGCCTAGCTGTGTCCTGTGCCGAACACAAGGTCACCCCGCGAACTACCGTGGATGCCCCGAGCTCCAAAAATAAATCGCCGCGTCGCCCGTCAAAACCGCCTCCGAGCTTCCGGCCCAGACATCAAAGCCACGGTACCCTCTGTGCCGAAGGCTAAGCCTGCTTTCGTGCCGGCGTCGGTGCCCAGCGTCTCGGCTTGGGCTAAACCGTTGCCGTACACGAACACGGCTACAACTCTCTCCCCCGCGACTCGTCCCACCCCCGCGATACGTCCCTCCCCCGCGACCTGCCCTCCGACCGCGTCCGAAAATCTCGCTCTAGCGATCGACTTTTTCCAGTCGATCAACTTTGAGCGTGTTAACGCTTTGGGTGACGCCATTCGCGCCGCCTCCACTGCACAACATTTCATCGCCGTTGTGCAAGAATACGCTGACGTATACGCGTCGTTAAATACGTACGTCCTCCCCTCACTCCGCCGGTAATCAATGGCGTACATTAGTAGAATAAAACCCTTATCCGTAACAATAGGATTTTTTAACGCTTACGGTCTCGCAAATCAACGTGATCAGGTTTGTGATTTTTTGCGTGACCATCAAATTGACATTTTCTTAGTGCAGGAGACCCTACTTAAGCCCGCGCGCCGTGACCCTAAAATCGCGAACTATAACATGGTCAGGAACGACAGGCTCTCTGCCCGTGGTGGTGGTACCGTTATTTACTATAGAAGAGCCCTGCATTGCGTCCCGCTCGATCCTCCCGCGCTCGCTAATATCGAAGCATCAGTGTGCCGAATCTCACTGACGGGACACGCGCCGATCGTTATCGCGTCCGTTTATCTTCCACCGGATAAGATCGTTCTAAGCAGTGATATTGAGGCGCTGCTCGGTATGGGGAGCTCTGTCATTCTAGCGGGCGACCTAAATTGTAAACACATCAGGTGGAACTCACACACCACAACTCCGAATGGCAGGCGGCTTGACGCGTTAGTCGATGATCTCGCTTTCGATATCGTCGCTCCGTTAACCCCGACTCACTACCCGCTAAATATCGCGCATCGCCCGGATATACTCGACATAGCGTTATTAAAAAACGTAACTCTGCGCTTACACTCGATCGAAGTAGTTTCAGAGTTAGATTCAGACCACCGTCCCGTCGTCATGAAGCTCGGTCGCGCTCCCGATTCCGTTCCCGTCACGAGGACTGTGGTGGATTGGCACACGCTGGGCATCAGCCTAGCTGAATCTGATCCACCATCGCTCCCGTTTAACCCGGACTCTACCCCGTCTCCTCAGGATACCGCTGAAGCCATAGACATCTTAACATCACACATCACCTCGACATTAGATAGGTCATCGAAACAAGTTGTAGCGGAGGACTTCCTTCACCGCTTCAAATTGTCCGACGATATTAGGGAACTCCTTAGAGCTAAGAACGCCTCGATACGCGCCTACGATAGGTATCCTACCGCGGAAAATCGTATTCGAATGCGTGCCCTACAACGCGACGTAAAGTCTCGCATCGCCGAAGTCCGAGATGCCAGATGGTCTGGTTTCTTAGAAGGACTCGCGCCCTCCCAAAGGTCTTACTACCGCTTAGCTCGTACTCTCAAATCGGATACGGTAGTAACTATGCCCCCCCTTGTAGGCCCCTCAGGCCGACTCGCGGCCTTTGATGATGACGAAAAAGCAGAGCTGCTGGCCGATACATTGCAAACCCAGTGCACGCCCAGCACTCAATCCGTGGACCCTGTTCATGTAGAATTTGTAGACAGTGAGGTAGAACGCAGAGCCTCCTTGCCACCCTCGGATGCGTTACCACCCGTCACCCCGATGGAAGTTAAAGACTTGATCAAAGACCTACGTCCTCGCAAGGCTCCCGGTTCCGACGGTATATCTAACCGCGTTATTAAACTTCTACCCGTCCAACTCATCGTGATGTTGGCATCTATTTTCAATGCCGCTATGGCGAACTGTATCTTTCCCGCGGTGTGGAAAGAAGCGGACGTTATCGGCATACATAAACCCGGTAAACCAAAAAATCATCCGACAAGCTACCGCCCGATTAGCCTCCTCATGTCTCTAGGCAAACTGTATGAGCGTCTGCTCTACAAGCGCCTCAGAGATTTCGTCTCATCCAAGGGCATTCTCATCGATGAACAATTCGGATTCCGTACAAATCACTCATGCGTTCAACAGGTGCACCGCCTCACGGAGCACATTCTTGTGGGGCTTAATAGACCAAAACCGTTATACACGGGAGCTCTCTTCTTCGACGTCGCAAAAGCGTTCGACAAAGTCTGGCACAATGGTTTGATTTTCAAACTATTCAACATGGGCGTGCCGGATAGTCTCGTGCTCATCATACGGGACTTCTTGTCGAACCGCTCTTTTCGATATCGAGTCGAGGGAACCCGCTCCTCCCCACGACCTCTCACAGCTGGAGTCCCGCAAGGCTCTGTCCTCTCACCCCTCCTATTTAGCTTATTCGTCAACGATATTCCCCGGTCGCCGCCGACCCATTTAGCTTTATTCGCCGACGACACGACTGTTTACTATTCTAGTAGAAATAAGTCCCTAATCGCGAAGAAGCTTCAGAGCGCAGCCCTAGCCCTAGGACAGTGGTTCCGAAAATGGCGCATAGACATCAACCCAGCGAAAAGTACTGCGGTGCTATTTCAGAGGGGAAGCTCCACACGGATTTCCTCCCGGATTAGGAGGAGGAATCTCACACCCCCGATTACTCTCTTTAGACAACCCATACCCTGGGCCAGGAAGGTCAAGTACCTGGGCGTTACCCTGGATGCATCGATGACATTCCGCCCGCATATAAAATCAGTCCGTGACCGTGCCGCGTTTATTCTCGGTAGACTCTACCCCATGATCTGTAAGCGGAGTAAAATGTCCCTTCGGAACAAGGTGACACTTTACAAAACTTGCATAAGGCCCGTCATGACTTACGCGAGTGTGGTGTTCGCTCACGCGGCCCGCACACACATAGACACCCTCCAATCCCTACAATCCCGCTTTTGCAGGTTAGCTGTCGGCGCTCCGTGGTTCGTGAGGAACGTTGACCTACACGACGACCTGGGCCTCGAATCAATTCGGAAATACATGAAGTCAGCGTCGGAACGATACTTCGATAAGGCTATGCGTCATGATAATCGCCTTATCGTTGCCGCCGCTGACTACTCTCCGAATCCTGATCATGCAGGAGCCAGTCACCGTCGACGCCCTAGACACGTCCTTACGGATCCATCAGATCCAATAACCTTTGCATTAGATGCCTTCAGCTCTAATACTAGGGGCAGGCTTAGGGACCCCGGTAACCGTACTCGTCGAACTCGACAAAGAGGTCGACGTGCAACCTAACCCATGCATCAGCCCGCTGAGTTTCTCGCCGGATCTTCTCAGCGGGTCGCGATTCCGATCCGGTAGTAGATTCATTCGCGAAACAATTGCTCTTGAGTTGTTAGGTCTCCTTCGGAGGCGCTCGGGCAGTTGTTAGCAAATCCCACCCCTCTTGGCTGAGCCTTTGCTCGCCCACCTGTCCTGGTGAAACTGGAAAGGCCTTCGGGCCACCAGTAAACTTTCAATCATAAAAAAAAAAAAATAAAAAAAAAAAAAAAAAGCATTAGCGAGGCGAACTTTATTTATTGGACGCTTAAGAACAGTCGCAGTTTCTGTTCATTAACTATATTCCCAAATTTTATTCATCCTGTGTCTTGCAAATTGGCGTGAATATCTAAATCACTGCGTTCAAAACAAAAATCATTTCATGAATCCATCATCACATCGCTCGTTTTTGTAGGTATATTTTTTAAGAATCTGACGTCAAGTGTAACACCCCTACTTTGAAGTAAAAATGATGAAAAGTCCTCAGAATATAGGTGGTCATCTGATAATTGTAATCGAAGTAAATGACTCGAAATTAATTAGATCTACCCATGATTGTATTATTGCTGGTGGTAGGTTATTATGGGCTCGCCTTCGTGGAAAGGTTTATAAGCGTGAAAGACATGTTTAGTGTCTTCAGATAGTCACGAATTTTCCTATGACAACATTTCACATTTCCTTCCAGAAAGGTCTAGAATTATATCCGAAACATCGAACAATAACAGGCGATGACGGATCAGGAGTTTGGGAACGTGATATACACCAGTCAACAAGTAAATGGACGTGAACATTACCATAGTTAAACAAGAATGTGGTACACAGAACCACGCCTCTTGACCTTGGCTAAAAATTTACGTGGATTACAATGTTCTAATCAAATTCAAATGCGCTTATCTTCCTGATTTGCACCCGGCCGGTTGTCATGCTCATAAACAATTCAGTATACTAAATTAATCGCCATAATATATTCTACTACGCATATACAATTTTGTAATATGTGTGTGGGTGATAACAACGTTGTATGTGTTTGTTGTCAAAGATTGGCAACAACAACTTTTCACAGATGCGTTTTCGTTTTTCGAACACGTGGCTTAATGAAACTAACCTATCTTTTTTTTAATTTTCTTGCTGGGCCAATTCAGAATTTAATGTCATATGAAAGTTTTTGTAGGTGTATTTAGATACGAACATTAAATTTTATTGTTAATGTTAACGTTAACATCATTCGTATAGGAAACCAAATGATAGTGATATTATTACGTTAACTAACTTAGTTTTGATTAACATAAAATAGGTAGAAATTAGTAATAGCCTCTAGCTTCGAATCTAGTTGTACCAGTAACAGTAAATTTATTCCCAAAAAAAACAAGATGGTGATTAAAGAAAAAAAACATCAATTTTCGTTGCCCAACGCTTATTTGAATATAAATAATAAAAAGCATCAACACGCGAAATTCGTGGTATGGTACGGCACGTCGCGTCGTGCATGAATGCTGTTTTCACCTTGGATTGTTGAACAATATATGACATTTACACATCGACAAAGATTAGCTAAACGAAAGATTACTAACTAAACTATGTTTTTTTTTTCGTTTATCTCGGAAAAATAACGTCTTATCGCCACGATAAGGTATCGTGCTCGTGCATGTAACACACAATGACACGTCTATTGAAATAATCTATGTATGTTTTGATGTACTTCGGAGATGTGTGTTACGTGTGGTTACATGTTTACACAGCACAGTTACGAGACTGTGTGCGTATTACCGCGCGGAGTATTTATTTTAGGATCCGGCCGACACCCGGCTCAGTCAATTGCGTCTTTTTACCTGACTAACAAGTGTCTTGTGTGGAATTTTGTAAAATTAACACCACGAAAGTTTTTAATAATGTCAGCGTCACCTATCGCGAGGCAGGCCACCCACAGCCAATCGATTCCTTCAAGGAGGGTCCTGATCACGGATCCCGCTCAAATGCCTGATGTCTATTCCAGCACACCGGGCGGAACCATCTACTCAACTACTCCTGGAGGTAATTCACTTTCGAAATCAAAATACAAAATCGTATTGTTACTTTTAGCTGACATTTATTGATCCTTATCGGCTAGACGGCTTGATGCCAGTAATGACGATAACATCAATCGATGAGTTATGTAATTAAAAACATGTGTCATTTTACAATGTGTAAGCTAAATCAAATGAGGTGTTGCACGTGTGAAGTTCGGACGATAACCTTTGAACTAGTTAAGCAATAAAAACAAATCCTGAGAAGATCCGGCGAGAAACTCAGTGGGCTGTGTCTGCGAGTAAATTAACCCACAGACACAGCCCATTTAGTTTCTCGCCGGATTTTCTTAGTGAGTCGCGTTTCCGATCCGGTGGTAGATTCAGTAGTTCGTGTTAGCAACAACGTCAGGTTTGAGCCCCGTGAGCTCACCCACTCACCCGGTTACGCTGACATAGCCTCTCAAGGTTATTAGCATAGGTAGGGAAAAAAAAAAAAAAAAAATCATAATCACAACACCTAAAACCATACAGCCACAAAAAATATAAAATAAATATTATTGTCAAGTACGCAGATTAATAAGTACTAGGTCCAACTACATACCAGTAAAACAGATGAAATCATTGTCTTAATCCTACGCCCTTAAGTTCAGCAACCTCGGTAGCAACCGGTTAAAAGCGGTTCCAGTCAATTATCTCCGTTGTCACTAACCTCGCGCAAGTGATGCATGGTAATTGTAGGATCTGACATTAAATATAGATATGATTTGTAATTATTTAACCAGACATTAATTTATGTCAATAAACTTCAACTACTTTATTACAGTAATAAGATGAAACTATAGTTTTCTGAACAATTAATGAGTACAATTTATTATTATGTATTGTTGTTGTATCTAGGGCACAAACGGGAAATAAAAAAGATATTAGGTTATTTTAAGTGGTCCTAAAAGATCGTAATGATAATTGTCTTTCCAATTATTCTTTTATTTTTTTTATTGCTTAGATGGGTTGACGAGCTCACAGCCCACCAGGTGCTAAGTGGTTACTGGAGCACGTAGACATCTACAACGTAAATGCGCTACACACCTTGAGATATAAGTTCTAAGGTCTCAGTATAGTTACAACCCTTCAAACCGAAACGCATTACTGCTTCACGGCAGAAATAGGCACCACCCGGTGGTACCTACCCGCGCGGACTCACAAGAGGTCCTACCACCAGTAAAAATTATCAATTATGAGATGTATCCCTGGCTTAGTCGAAATTCTGCCATTGACTCGCTCTAGAAGTATATACATTTTGACTTCCTGAATAGAGTCTATAAACCCTTTATGGTGCTTAAGTCAGGATCACCCTTGCAGGACCATTGATTGTAAAAAGTATAATATCGTCGATTGAAAGGCAAACGTGACTAAGCGACAATGCGTGAACTTTACAGTAGACTAATTTAAAGTTGAAATACCTGAAAACAAAATTCTATTTTAACGAATCTAGCTGTAGTAGAATCTAGCTAGTAGCTGTAGGATTGAAATGATTTTAATAGACATAGAAACATTTTTTTTTTTGCGCATCGAATATAGTTATTGCCTATCGTTTATGTACAAAGCAGTTATTGTCGCTTAGTCGCTTTTGCCTTCCAAGCGTCGATTATGCATTATGTAGATTAAACTCTAGAAGCACTACCGGAAAGTCACCTACATTTTTAATTTGTTTTTTTAAATTGTTCCTTAACTATTTTGTTATTCGAATCTCGAATAAGATCATTAATTATATTGTAATTCGAAAACCGGATTTAATACGCCTCCAACAATTAAATTTTCGTCGTTCGTTTTGAACGTGAATGTATCTAAAATTATTACAGTTCTATGTTATCAATGACCTTGTTTTTTTTTCATCTGTTGTTTTCGTTTTGTAGTGTTCGTTTTTATCGTTTAAAACGTGGTCTAGTCGATCGTAGTTTTTAATTGAGAGAAATTGCCTTGTTTATTTGCAGTCATGCGTTCATTGCTTTAGGGGCTTGAGCGATTAAGGCATATATTATGGGGCTTTCGTCCTGCATCTGTAGCAGCGGTCGAGGAACTTTTTTATTTATTACCCCAAAATATTTTTGTGTATGTTGATATTACCCCATCGCGAAGAACAAAAAAAAAACGAAATCGCTTATTTTTAGCATCTTTCATATTATAGCCCCCATGATAATTTGAAATCACAACGATTCTAAAGAAGTTTCACTTCAATATATACTTTTTACTCACAAAAGTTTCATTTTTACCCCCCAAAATTTCATTTTACCCCATTTGGGTTCATTTTACCCCGGTTCCCCGACCGCTGATCTATAGGCTTTTCACATTAATTTTTAAAGACGTTTAACATTTCCAAGATATTTGGAACCTTGGTCTGTAATTGTAATAGAAAAGCAACATTGAAATATCATGTTAATCTTTTCGGTACCATTATCTATGTAGCCAAACAATAGCGTAGTTTTCTGAGAAGTAACATGTGTGTTAATTAAAATATATTTCCGTTTCAGGTACAAGAATAGTGTACGAGAGGTCGTTCATGTTATCCCTTCGGCAATCTCCGATTTCCCAAACGCCACCGCAATGTGCACTTCCCGCAGCCCTACTGAAGAATCCGTCTTCGGTACCCAACGTGCAGCCGGCCAGCACACAAAAACCTCGATCCAACTCGATATCATTCGATGAATCGCAGGAAACCTTCAGCATGGATCTCTAAGCTAGTCATTAATTTTCTGAATACTTAAAACCTGTTATTGTGAAATACGGCTTGCCACCGCAAGCTTGCGAATGTTTCGCTTGCTCTATCTTTAAGACGTCTGTGGACTGTTTGTGAAGTTAGCCAGAACTAAACACAACAAAAAAACATGTTTGACAGGACATCATTTCTTATTTAGGTCGCTAGTGGCGCTGTAGAAGCTAATCTCATTGACAGTGATATTATTATTGTTTTTGTGGATTATTATCGAATGTTTTATGGTTTGTGTTAGCAAATACGGGTTTTGGTTTCGGCAAATTACTTTGTTTTCGTTATTATTAGGTATACTTTCTAGTTTTGTTAAGCGTGACTGAACTTTTAGTGTTGCGTTCAAAACGCTATCCTTCGCCATCAATTTGACACCAAAAACGAAATTAAACCTTTCAAAATTCTAATTTCGAATTACTGTCGCGATTGAGAGAAGGAAGTGTCCCTGTAAATATTACTTGTATAATTTTAAATTACGCGTTTGACGCACAGTTATGTAGGTGCTGACTGTAGTATTTTTTTTATATTTTTAAGGCGAATAGCAAGTGCCATTTGTAGGAAGATATTATATTATATATCTTTCTGTTTGGATTTGCTTATATTGTGCAATGCAATCTCATTTAATTCAGACAGTTGTCAGTAAAAATAAAATTTATGCCATAAAAATCAAAATGAAGATTGCTTCTTGTTATAACAACGCCATCTATCAAAAATGGCTTGAACTAGAAAACACAACCAAACAATTTTCATGAACAGAAAATTAAGATTGAAAGACAAAATATGGATTACGAAAAATATCAAAGGATAAGCCAAAATGAACTTAAGATGATATTATATTAAAAGCATTTATTGTATAATATTAAATAATAGAGACGAATGTTTTGTAAGTAAAATACTAATATTAAGTCCCACTTCTTTGTATGTACAACGTCCGAACATGATTTTTGTGATTTGTGATTAAATAATGGATGAATGCATTGCAGCGCTGTTGTTTGATGATATATTTCTTGACTGCCAGTCATGATATTATAAACAAAATAAATGGATTAAAACACACATATTTTTGTTAATTTCAAATCAGCTTTTTTATTCTTCGGAACGCCGTAAAGGATAGAAAAATCTCGACAATGTGAATAATGGTATCGCCAAAAAAGTTCATCGCCATCATAAATTACATTACGATCCTTCCGCGAAGAGCCCTTTGTTTCTTAAAGACAGACTTTATACAAATATTTATACCTATTCAGTTATTTTTTCTGTACCGAGATTACTGCAATATACGGGCAAATGATCTCAAAATTTGTGTTAATTTGTTAACAAAGGTCGCAGATGTTTCTGATCGTAGGCCATGCTTGATTGGAACGCGAGGATATAATGACCAAACATATAGTTAGAAAACATTACAAAAAAACTCAAAACGTGACTCCTTTGATCTGTCAATGACCGCTTCTGAACCGAATTTCAAAGGAATCCTTTTTTAAAATCTGAAAATTCATGCAAGCATCAACGGAATGTTTTTGAGAACGAAAGATGCACTTCTAATATTATCACGTAACGTTGAAATAATGATCAATTAAATTAAAGTTATCTTGAGAAACAATCGAACACGCTATTTAATTTTAAACATTTTCAAACACAAACATTACTACGATTATAACAATTTGATTTCAATTTCAGGACTCATTCGCGTTGCGGAGTATACAGGTCCCAGTAATCGCGACATACTTAAATTCGCCAGCCTTAATTACCAAAAATAATATGTTTATCCAATAAAATAATGATTACCTATCCAATTTTTACTCATATTTCAATTTCCACAGAGTTCATTGAACTTTTGTTCGGTTAATAATGAATCCGTATCACGCGTGCAATTTATGATTGTATACAAAAATACGCCTTATAATAAAGTACTTAATGTTTTATTTCCTTGCCTGTTTGATGATCAACCCCGATTCTCCCTCGCCCCTGTCGACTTAATACGTCTGGAACTAATCGGCTCGAATATTTGCTCTAGAATCCGCCTTGCCTATTAATGGGATACAAATAGGAGTCATGTCGAGATTTGCTGTTTTTAGAATAAAAACCAAACTATTTAATACTATAATTAAAAACGATATTATTTTAACGGCTTAATTTCGCTACGGGGCCCGTATGTATATTAACTCTCTCCGGATAATCAGATCCTGTTTCTGCAGGATAGCCGTCGGGGCAGCGTGGTGTTTGAGAAACGTTGATCTTCACAACGACCTTAAAGTAGAACCGATATCGTCTTTTCGCATTAAAAGTGTCCAAATTCCAAAAATATTCGGTAAGCGGGGATCATTAATTTGGTATCACCAGTATTTTTCTCATAAATACTGTCAAAAGAGCGTAGTTTAGTTTTAGTTTTTTTTAGTTTACCTATGTTTTGACTACTATTAACAAAATTAATACATAATTTAATCTTATTTAAAACACAGACAATGTAACTGATAAAAAAAAAGTTGCAAAAATGATTAATATTAAAAATATCACATGTTAAACCTTTAAAACACTCTCCTGTAAAATTATAAAGTTTTGAGATTATACAGTTTTAATGCGAGAAGACGATATGTAAGTCTCTGAAGGAAGCGTGAGAACGCTATTATGAAAAAGCGGCGCGCCACGGTAACCCTTTTATCGTGACCGCCGCTAAATACATATGGAACCGAGGCGACGAGTCAGTGGGTCACAATTCCGATTCTGCCGTTGGGCCGAAAAGCTCTGAAGTGGTGACTGCGCACCGGAAAGCGCAGCGTAGGCCTCCCAGATGGACCCCTAGATGGACTTGACGACCTGCTAAAGGTTTCGGAAATCCGTTAGATGCAGGCTGTGCAGGACCGGTCATTGTGCTAAATCTTGGGAGACCTATGTCCAGCAGAAGACGTCCGAATAGACATCTACAGCGTAAATGCGCCACCTACCTTGAGATATAAGTTCTAAGGTCTCAGTATAGTTACAACGGCTGCGCCACCCTTCAAACCGAAACGCATTACTGCGACACGGTAGAAATAGGCGGGGTGGTGTTACCTACCCGTGTGGACTCAAAAGAGGGTCTACCACCAGTAAAAAACTTCAAGTAAACTGGCCGCACATTGGTTGGTAAGAAAAGAAAAAAAAATCGATAAACCTAAATAATCTACATTTCCATTCGTTGAAAGGTCAAGCACGCGTTGGATGAATGCGAAACAATAATCAAAGTGACGCCCGTGGCCGGACCGAGGACGACCGTAATGTACTTATCCGAAGCCCTACGAGACGTTTAGCCCGCGTGTTTACAGACAATGCAATGTACGGCTTAGTTTAGGACATCAACAACTCGTCTTCTCGCATTAAAACTGTATAATCTCAAAACTTACAAATTTTACAGGAGAGTGTTTTAAATATTTTCAATATTAATCATCTTTGCAACATTTATTTTTTATTTTTTACCAGTTACATTATCAATTTTTTAAATTAAGATAAAATTATGTATTAATTTTGTTAAAAAAAAACTAAAACTAAACTACGCTCTTTTGATAGTATTTATGAGAAAAATACTGGTGATACAAAATGATTCCGCATATTAACTCAATTTCGAATATTTTTGGAAATTGTATACTTTTGATGCGAAAAGACGAACTGTGTTCGCTCGTTTTGATTGCCAATTTTGAATCTAAAGTGGTTATTAGTTGAGAATTCTTAGATGTCGATGAATTCGTGTTTGGTCAAAACGATGTTGAGTTCAAACTAGAGCATGGGATGAGAGAGCAAGAGCCTACGCAATTTGCCAGGATATGCGATTAGGATGTATTATACATATTTACAGGCGTCCCTATGCAGCGTGGTAAAAGCACATGTTACGACATAATGTGGAGTAAGAAGAAGGCGCTTACGATTGAATACGTATTACCCATCTTTCTGTGTGTCGTGGGGATCAATTCCGCAATGGCTAATTCTATGTGTCGCTAATAACCGTGGCGGGTAGCCATCATAGAACGCAAGATTTTTGACATTTGAATTTGACATTTTGAAGATAAGCTAAAATAAAAACTACGAAGAAATATTACTGCAGCCGGTCTTCGTTCTCGTCGAACCCGTCGTTTGCGACGAAGGGTTCGACGAGTAAATTAACCCACAGACACAGCCCACTGAGTTTCTCGCCGGATCTTCTCCGTGGGTCGCGTTTCAGATCCGGTGGTAGATTCTGCGAAGCACGGCTCTTGCTACAGTTCGTGTTAGCAACGTCGTCAGGTTTGAGCCCCGTGAGCTCACCTACTAGTTAAGGTTATGCTGAAATAGCCTCTCAAGGCTATCAACATAGGTAGGAAAAAAAAATTACTGCAAAAATTTAATTTTCTCTACGTTTTTGTTTCTCTAAAATAAATAGGCTTATAAATGTTCGATAATATTAAAAGAATATAAATTTAAATTCGTTTGCGTATTTAAGTGACAACGAGCGATAATTAAAAATTCATTCTACGACGGTAGGTACACAGCGTGTTCGGTAATGGAAAAGCTCACCGGGCGTCGATTCTTTATTAAAACGACGGTTTTCAATGAGTTCCGTATTTAGGTCAGGTCAATGTGATGAAACGAACCCGTTCATTAACGTGGAATATTTTGAAATAGCTTAAAATCTAATTATTTTGGGCATAATTTTTTTTCGTGATATTTTTACAGGTATATTCGGGCGGGTAGCTTTTTAACGAATTATAAACGTTCTCAGATGTTAATTAAGTAAGTTATACATAACCGAAATCCTGTTGTGTACATTGGATTGTGTTAGGGTTAGTGTCAAGGATCACACTGCGTACGTACGTCAACAATCAATGGATTAAACAGACGAAAACAACTCTATCCGTGCGCAGTCAATGTCACGCACACATCTTGAGCGATCCCTGGGAAATTTATAATGGAATAAAGGAATTTACATACATTTTTTTGGTAATTGCTCAGATTGATGGATCAGATCATGGCCCACCCGGTATTAAGCAGTTACCGGACCCCTTGGGAATAAACATCGTGAATATAGCCACCCGCCTCACAAAACGCTCTATCATTAGTAAAATATACATGAGCTCTACACAGCTATTTAGGCTTATCTCTTCGAAAAAAAACTTTAGGATAGTATTCAAATGTCGACGAATAAAAAGCACTTTTGTCACTAGGTTTTAATAAGAAGAGCATTCTTAATGACACATTATGAGACATTATATTCGAAACAAATATCTAACTATTGAATAATGACTTGATTATCCAAATGTACATAGTCGTATCTCCTGTTTTTATCAATTAGACTCAAAGAGGCCGCCATAGCCCGCGGAGTGTATTTCCTTTAGTTAATCTCTAGTGTTTTGGAAGAAGAGTTTTCTTTTTCTTCTGTAATTCACGTGGGAGCCGAGAGCGGATTGATCGGCTCCTCAAAGCCAATTGATAGCGTTGTTACGCTAGAAGTTTTCCAACGTAACCTCGACCGTAGCATAGGTTTGAGAACGACCTAACTACTACATATTGTGCGTACGGAAAATCTAGCTATTTTCGTAAACATTTCACGTTTATTCAGACAGTTTCCATTCACGAGGAAGGCTTTATTGGTTGGTAACCGCATTATTGCGTAACCACTGCAGCATTATGTTTACAAACGTCGTCTTTGTAGACAGATCCGTATAAAGACGAAGATTATGGCCTGTGAGTTGATTGTATGAGCCCTAATTCTGTATTGCTGGACATTGGCCTCTCCATCGTAGTCTTTAAGTTACTGTAGAGTTAACCGGATCAGCTATCAGCATTATCGCGAATGTTGCAGACTGCTTGATTACCTTTAGAGGCTATATTAGGGGTTCATTGGTACGTAATTTCATAGTATCGAATAATTCAGATATTCCAAGCATAATTAAAAGACTAAACGACATTTAGCCAGCCAGAATGCGTTGAACGACTTTTAGCCCAAAGACCAAGACTACGGTCTGAAATTCCCTTTGTGACCGTACCTACCATATTTACCATTTATTTTCTCCGTCGAGTCGTTAATGATTCACGTATAATCAATACTGCGGAGAAACGTTTCGTATTATGTGCGTACTTATCGTACATAATTCGAGTTTTTCCATGACTATTTTTTTGAATGAGAGTAATTTTAACTATACGATTGTAATTTATTGTGTTCTCTTTAAATGTATAAGTTAAAAGAAATAAGACTAAAATACCAGGTAAAAGCTAAAAGACATGTTTTTTGGCAGTTATAAGTGGTTATCAATGTGGTTCTTTATCTGATCTAATCGTGATGCTGGCACTCATTACGTTCTCTCATAATTTATCCAATAATCTTGTTATCTCGATAGATTGACCGACGTCTCGAGGTGGAGAGTTTTGATTGGAATTAATATTAGATTAGTAATACAGTGGCTTAATGCGGAGGAGGTAGTAAGAGTCAGGTTTGTTTACCGGAGCGGGCGGGGCTCGGGTCGCGTCAGCTGGGTGCGCGCGCAGCGGTCGATAGCGTCCCGACGGTCGGACCGCACCGCGTCGGCGTCGCCCTATCGAGCCCACACAGGCCCTCGCCGCCGCCGGTCGCGAACGTGATGCATGCGGGGACTTAGCGGCTGCACGCGCGCGGGCCTCATGGGCACCGTGCTGAGCTTCAGTCCGCGCGAGCGGCGACCGCCCGCCGCCGCGCCCCAACCCGACCGCGCCGCCCTCGCCTACTCCTACGAGCGTCTGAACAACGCCAAGAACAGGGAGAACCGTGAGCTGCCGCGGGACGAGCGACGCGCCACTCTCGACGATGCTGCCAAAATTATATCCGAGAAGACGGCCCTCGAAAAGAATCTCAAGAAGCATTCTCTGTTCATAAACGCTTTATCATGGAAGAGGTTCTCGACGGCGAACAATAACAAGAAGAAGCTAGAATCGAAGAGTAAGAGCGTGACGACATTCCGCGCGCCGCTGACGGACAATGCGCCGCTCGATCGCAACAAGAATGTGAGCGTGCAGGGGGGATACCCGCGGCCGGTGCCTGCGCCCCTACCGCCGCCTCCGGCTGAGGTGGTGCGAGCTAACGCACTCAACAACAATGTGTGCTACGCGGAGAAGCTGCCAGCTACGACGGTGGGGCCTGTGGTCGCACCGCGGAAGACCATAATCCAGGCCTCGACCTCAGAGCTGCTCAAATGCCTCGGCACGTTCTTGCATGCGCGGTGCCATCGCTTGCGTGACTTCCAAGCCGGCGACGCGGTCATGTGGCTGCGAACCGTCGATCGCTCTCTGCTTTTACAGGGCTGGCAGGTAATATTTGCAGCCGTGACTATCATTTCGTACATGGTCTCTTTTTCAAAACACAGATAGCTTGATTGTTTTGTAGTATGTTGTGGTTTATATAATTTATTTTATTTGATATGTATTTCTTATCTATGTATCTTTGTATGTATTTGTTTTGGCAAAGTAATTTATAACCTAGTATTCATTTTACTCATGTCTACTGTAACTCTTTAAATTATCGCCATGTATTAACTTCATCACAGCTACGCACTTCTTGAATCTTTTACTTCATCAACGAGGGTTAACTGGAAGAGAATGTCTGCATGGCGTTAAGTTCGCCTTTGTACAATATTTGTGCAATAAAGAATTTTCATTCATTCATTCATTCAATTCTTTCATTCATTCATTCATTTCGTAAATAAAGCTAATTGGTCAACGAATTCTAAACCAGATTAATTAATCACTAATTAATTATGAAGCTTTCGTTAGTGTTGTCATAATATCTGCAAGCACGAGCAAAATAACTTAAGCATTTAGTAGCATTTAGTAAGGAAGGTCCTTCTTTACATTGCGAAGCAGTAATGTTAAGTAAGTAAATTTAGTTGCGCACGTATTACGTCGATTAAAATTAATAACACACAAAATCCTGGGGGCTTAGGAGTCATTATGGAAGCAGAAGCCATAAAATGTCCTTGTTTAATGTTTATGGACCGGGCTTCGTGCTGCCAAAATATGTATTCGTGTAATCAACGTGATACGAATCGTGCTTTGTTCTTTCATTTTAAAATACTATTACGGAAAAGGCGCGTAATTGTCGGTTGAATGTCTTAAAGTAATGTTAAGGCTGTTTTTTAAATATAAAAATAAAACATTTTAACTTATAGAAACAAGCCACGTGTTGACTGAATATTAAAAGTTATATTCTAAGATGGACATCAAACTAAAATCTATTAAAAATGTAGAGTAGATATTGTTTTAAAGTCATTAAAACAGAGTGATTAGTGAATAAACAGCAGTGACCTCTAGTTCACACGCGAACTCTTGTTTTGTGGGAAAAGGACAGTGGGATGCACTATCCCTTTCCCTCTTAATGCCTCTCCTAATTTTTCAACGCTTTAATCTCAAAACTTTATCAATAATGCACCTGTTCAGCTCAGTCAAATATTAATTAATAGTAAAATTCCGTTTCTATTTTATTTGAAACATCAACATAAACAAAAGAGTATTTACTAAAGATAACCACATTACTTGTTGAGACCAACCTCTTTAAGCGCGTACTTATTTGAACATACATGACAAAGTATATTTTATTGTTTATACAAAATGATACATACAATCACTAATTAGTATATTAATAACCGTTTAAAATTAAGTAATAATTATTACTCGTTTATTCTTCGCTGCAGCTTGAGATAGCAGCTATACGAAGAAATTAAAATAAGATTAGCTCATGTTAAATTTTCCATGAAACTAATACATAGAACATACCACAGCCCACTGAGTTTCTCGCCGGATCTTCTCAGTGGGACGCGATTCAGATCCGGTGGTAGATTCAGCGAAGCACTGCACTTGCTAGGTCTAGTGTTAGCAAATTCTCTCAGGTTGAGCCCGTGAGCTCACCTAACCGTGAGGGCCTCACTGTAATAGCCTCATAGGCTACCAATGAATAGGTAGGGAAAAAACACACACACACACACACCAACTCCGGTCCACGCGAAGTAGAATAGTCCTTTAGACTACCAACGAGTTGGTAGGGAAACTAAACAACAGAAAAAGCATTTCAAGGGATCATGGCCTAAAGCATAAGAATCCCGATTTACTCATAGCAGGCGATGCGACTATCCCGATGTTGAATCCTAGCAAGCCCTAAATCAATTTTTCTAAGGACATAACTAATACTAATACTAAACATAAATTATAAGAATGATTATTGGTAGAACTTTTTTTTTTAAACTATACTGAGAACTTATAGCTTATATCTCAAGGTGGGTGGCGCATTTACGTTGTGGATGTCTATGGGCTCCAGTAACCACTTAACATCAGGTGGGCTGTGAGCTCGTCCACCCATCTAAGCAATAAAAAAAAAATTTAAAAAAATCTATATATATAAAAATGAATTGCTGTTCGTAAGTCTCGCTAAAACTCGAGAACGGCTGAACCGATTTGGCTAATTTTGGTCTTGAATTATTTGTGGAAGTCCAGAGAAGATTTAAAAGGTAGATAAATATGAAAATGCTCGGAATTTTTTATTTATCGATTGAGGCACTTCGAAGTTTGCTGGGTCAGCTAGTCTATTTATAAATAAGCAAAACAAACAGCAATAGATTTTTTTTTGTTGCCGTATATGCAGACGAGCATACGGCCATAAGTGGTTACCGTCGCTCATTGACGTCAGCAATGCCAGGGGCAGAGCCAAGCCACTGCCTACCATTTAATAATCTCCACATAGATTAAGAAGCTTTAGTATTATCAAAATAAATCGGAAGTTTTTCTTTTTCCAAATATCACTGTCAAAACAATTAATATAGGTACATACGTAGTTTAAAACAAAAAATATATACCTACGCCTAAACAGCATCTTTTTTCTTTTAAGCTGATCAAATTGGTAGAATTATTGTTTTGCCATCAGTACTCTTGATTCGTGAAATTTTTTGGTCAAATACGATGAAAACTTCATTACACACAGATAGCTAGTAAAAGTGTGTTAGAAACATACTATAAGTTCTATTTATATTATATTAAATTTCAAAATGGAGAAAATTTTCAGTACGCTATCTGTCGCCGGCGTTTATTTCAAATTGTCGAGTAAACTTTCTTTTGTTTTACTGTTGCATTAGTCAGCGTTGCAGCGCTACACAGATGCTGGAAGATGGTCACCGTCCACGGTCATGGCCTACAGTAAAATGGTGAGAGGGCTGTGTTAGTTTCAAGAAAAACATATAAAAATATACCTCATGCCTCTACGGATTGTAGAACCAGTTAGCATGGACATAGGCGATTCCCACCGCGATCACTTATAATTTAAAAAGAGGTTACATTTGTTGGATAAGTCTATAAAGCCGCATTTACTGTTGGTAGGACCTCTTGTGAGTCCGCGCGGGCAGGTACCACCACCTCGCCTGTTTCTGCCGTGAAGGGTGGGGCAGCCGTTGTATACTGAGACCTTAGAATTTATATCTCAAGGTGGGTAGAGCATTTAGGCTGTAGATGTCAATGGGCTCCAGTAACTACTTAACACCAGGTGGACTGTGAGCTAGACGCTAGTCCACCCATCTAAGCAATAAAAAAATGGCCTTACGCAATAGAGTGCTCCATACTCATATTTGATGTTGGATATAATCATTGGTATGCATTCCTAAGTCAGATCTACTAAAGGCTCATCCCACAAGTACCTAAATCGCCGGCCCTTCAATTTGCGTAAAAGCCTTCATATAAAATTCAACGCGCCGTCGCAAGCCGCGAGAAGCTTACTTGCCTTTATAACTTTATTCGTCTTTTGAAATTTGCTTTAGCCAATACATTATAATATTATTGACCACCGAAATAGCCGCTTGGTATACATAAATTTTATAAATATTTTTGGATTTCTCTCAATACAGATAAATCTCTGCTAGCGCAGTGTTAATTTTTCAATGTACTTCTTGAAGAACTCAGATGTACGTCAGTCGATAAACTTTTCTAAGGCATTTTGACTGTTTCTCGGGTATTGAATATTGAATATAAATTAATTCTCAGTATCTTCGGATTCGTTTTTGCTACAGTGTACTAGATATTCCGGCGCCTTATTCAGAATATCGAAGACAGAAATCTACATAATTACTTCAGTGCGCCACGCAGGGCACCGTTGAACTACATGGCAGTCAACGTGTTATCAAAAATAATCCATTTTGCATCGTAATTGAAAATGAGCTTGCTTTCCCTTAGTTTCTTTGTCTGTTAAGCAATGCAAGGAATACTTTAACATGATGGTCGGGATGGCTTACAGCTTTTCAACAAGATCCCACAAAACGTTCAACTACTACCTGTTCATAGATTTAAGAAAACTGTCAAGGAACGTTTGTGCAACAAGGCATATTATAAAGTTAAGGATTTTTTACTAGATGGCACTACGTGGGAATGAGGCGTTCGCTCCTGGCCTTTTCATTTTTCATTATTATTATTATTTATTTGAATTGTATTTTTTTTACTTGTTTTTTTGTATACTGTAAATATGTTTTCTTGTTAAAAAGAAAATAGTTGAGAAAATACAAAAAAAAAAAAAAAGCCCGCTGAGTTTGTTTCGCCGGTTCTTCTCAGGACTGTGGCTTTTTTTTTGGAACCGGTGGTAGAGTTAACATTTTCTTTTACATTTTGACATTCAACAAGTGTGTTTTTGATGACATCCAAGTTGAAATAAATGATTTTGAATTTGAATTTGAATTTGAATTTGTCTTGATAATTTGACGAAAATGGTCCAACATTGTTTTGATACTAACATCCGAAGCTGCTGCTAACAAGGGCTCTACGAGTAAATTAACCCTCAGACACAGCCCACTGAGTTACTCGCCGAATCTTCTCAGTGGGTTGCGTTTCCAATCCGGACGTAGATTCTGCGAAGCACTGCTCTTGCTAGGGTTAGTGTTAGCAAAGTCGTCAGGTTAGATCCCCGTGAGCTCACCTACTAGTTCTGCAAATCTAGTATAACCCCTCGAGATTACTAAAATAGATAGGGAAAAAAAATATAAATTTCTTTAATTATTGAGCCCATTTTGAATCCGAAAATTTATTTACATCAATTAAATCTATGTCTGTCGTGTAGCACTAATGGGTATTGATTTAAAGGCGGGATCCGGGTGCCGTCAAACGCGCCTGCAGCAGAAAATTTTGTAAATATCGGTACATAATAAAAACAATAAACCATAATAGTAGTTTTGTTTTAAAATGTGACTCGAGACACCTTAACGAGGAATCATGATGTTCGAAAGAAAGAAGACCCAGAGTTGTGTGACGAATAATTCGGGGAATTACATGAAAATCTAATATTAACAAAATCTACGTTGTGAAACTTTTTGTTCAGAGTTTTGAGATTTCGTTGACGTCATTCTGTTTATGGCTTTATAATTAGAGTTTTATATAAAGCCTTTTTTCCCGTCTCTCAAAATTTCCTTCTGGACATTATTGTGCAAACGTATTAGGTATGTATAATTTGTACATGAAAAATTTTTTAAGCGCGCGCGTGTACAAAGGATATTCGGTTGGATACCTACACATTAGAATCCTTTTTTACAATGCGTATGTAGGTACCGATGTATCGATTAGATCCGCGAATAAATAAATCTTTAGCCGCGAATATAGGAATTGGGTTGCATTTATTGAATCCGCGAATAGTGAAAACGCGAATGAAGGAAGCGCGAATAAGAAGCTTTTACTGTATTCATTAATGAAAATTTGTATGTTTAGTTGTTTGCTACTCAACCGTCCTATTGCATTACGACGGATTGGAGTGAATTTTTGCGCAAAGATTAAACTCGGATTACTATGTAGGATACTTTTTTCGTATTAAATGGCATAACCCAGAAAATTCCGGGTATATCTACTGTAATAAATATGTCAGTGTCATTCCGCTGGTTGATGATATTATATACTAATATATCTTATATATACTGGAAGTTTGTGGATCAGTGAGTGACACAAACAATTCTATATCTTCACAATCTCTTTAATTCTTCCTGAATTGCAAATTTAACGCGTGGCATACAACGGGGCGTATCTATTATTTATTAATTCGTTGTTTGTATTCGTTGTTATAAATACTATTTTTTTTATTGCTTAGATGGCTGGACAAGCTCACGGCCCGCCTGGTGCTAAGTGATTACCAGAGCACATAGACATCTACAACGGAAATGCTGCCACCCACCTTAAGACATGAGTTCTAAGGTCTTACTTTTACACACAACACTACAACGGCTGCCCCGCCCTTCAAACTGAAACGCATTACTGCTTCACGGCAGAAATAGGCAGGGTGGCGGTACCTGCCCGTGCGGCTTGAGGACATGTGCGATAATTTCGAATATTTATAAATTTTGAGAATTATTTATTTATTCCTTCTTTGCCGGAAAGTCTTGTTAGTCGCTTTAAAGACATCATGGCATAAGTGACCTATGACCTATGGCCAGAGTACTCCTAACAAGCGATGCTACCACACCGTTGCTCAAATTCCATATGACACATACATAATTTTTTTCTCAAAATACGTACTGAATACTTGTTCACGATGGGCGAACAACGTCGTTTAACAAAAACCACAACCCATAATTTTTATTTACGCATAATGAGGGTACGATTAGATTTCACCACCCTGGTTATTGCTGCAGTGATGCAATTCTGGTTTGATGGGTGGAAAAGTCGTTTTACTGTACTACTGAGACATTGGGCTCTCATTGTAGACAATGAAAAAAAAAATTTTTTTTTAAATATATTTTATATATATATTTATTGCCCATGTAGGCAGACGAGTATACGGCCCACCTGATGGTGAGTGGTTACCGTCGCCCATGGACTTCAGCAATGCCGGGGGCAGAGCCAAGCCGCTGCCTACCGCATATACCTAGTCAGGTCATAAATTCTGTCACATGTTTAATGTAAAATAATTGAAACAAGTTTATTCATTATGTAACCATTCATATACCAAAATGAACTTAACAAGACATAGATTCTTATGACACTAAAGTTTATTCAAAATGACCTCCGTGATTTTGAATACAGGCTTTCAATCTGCGCGGCCAGTCGTCTATCGCAGCACGAACGAGGTTCATGTCAATACCGGCGGCTGCCTTAATCAAGGATGTCTTGAGTGACTCCAAATTGGGATGAGGCTTTGAGCACGCCTTTTCCTCCAAGTGTTGCCATATCTTGTAATCTAACGGATTCAAATCTGGACTGGAGGAGGGCCAGTCTTCGTGCCGGATGAAGTCGATTTCACGCGCCGCCAGCCAGTCTTGACTGCTCTTCGCTCTATGAGCTGGCGCCGAATCTTTTTGGAATACCCAGTGCCTGTTATTGAACATGGTATGAGAAACAGGTTCCACAAGGTTCGTCAGGACTGTATTTTGATACACAACTGCATTCGTTTTTACACCTTTCTCACAAAAATGTACCTCTGTTAAGCCCCAATAAGAAACTCCCAACCATACCATGAGCGAGGATGGAAAATGACCTCGTTGGACACGCGGAATACGGTTGCTCGCTTCTTCACTACTGTGTGCGTACACCTTATCATTTTGTTTGTTGTAGCTCTCTTCTACGGTAAAGGATTTTTGGATGAAAAATAATTTTTTCATCCAAAAAAAGAATTTCCCGATATTTTTTCCCGCGTACCGCTTCAACAAAGCGCGGCATCTCTTCAGTCTCAGGTCCATTAGACGAGTATTCAAACGATGTCTTGTTTTTCTTCGATATGCCCGAAGCCCTAAGTCTTCATTTAACACCCTTTTCACCGTGGTTCTGCTTAACCCCATCTGAAGGGCCAACAGTTTCTGCTTACGTTTGGGATTTCTTTGAATTCGCGCCTTCACAGCTTTTATCACTGCTGGAGTCCTAACAGACCGAGGGCGACCACTTCTTGACCTGTCATCTACACTAGAGTCTTCATTGTATCGTTTGATGGTACGATAAACGAATCTTTTGGTTATATTAAAATTTTTCAGTATGTTAAAAATTTGAATTGGCGCGTAACCGCAACGATGCAACGCAATAACTGCAACACGGTCTTCTTTAAGCGTCCACTCCATATTTAAAAATGAGTAAAATTCTTAAAAGTATACATTTTTATTTTCATGAACAATTCGAAATTCGAATTCAATAAACTTTTTTGTGGCCAGCATTCTAAAAGAAAAGTTTTTACTGTGTGACAATACTTATGACCTGACTAGGTATAAGCACGTATTTCATTCAAGAAATTGGTATCTTGTTGTGTCATTTAAAGCTCGGCATGGTCACATCGCTCGATACGAATACATTGGAGTCTTATGCTTCAGTTCAAGACGACACCTAAAACAAAATTTCCAATTCAAATTTTCAGGTCGGTTCGAACCGTTTGATATTTTCTTGTTATATATGACGTTTGACGTTGGAATGCAAAGTCAATGTACGATTTATTGTTTACAAATGTTAGGTAGGGTAAGGCCCCTGTCGTTCCGAATTTCCCTAATCCTGGGGGTTACAGATACGTAAAGTGAACAAAACGTACCGCACCCAATTTTTTTTAACACGGTTATCTGGCCCTACAAAAGGATTTCCTCAGAGACTGATAGACATACTTAAATACGTTTAAATATACATAAATATAGATAATATATACCCAGAGTAAAAGCAGACAAACATTTCCATCACCCGAATGCTTACTCGAAGTGGAAATCGAACTCACGACCCTTGGCACGATATTCAGGGAAGCTAACAATTGCACCACCGAGCTAGTCATCTCTGTGGATTCTTGTTTTAACTATCACGTAAATTTTAAATGCGTATGTTGTATTAAATTGTTTTAATAATCCTAGGAGGTATTGTGGGTAGGCACCCATCATCTTGTCTAACTCTGCGTCATATTTTGAGACTGTTTAAAGTATTTGAGATTTGGAAACTTAAATCTTACGCTAGATAGCAGGACCCATCATCTTGTCTAACTCTGCGGCACATTTTGAGACTGTTTAAAGTATTTGAGATTTGGAAACTTAAATCTTACGCTAGGTAGCGGCTGGTTACATCGTAATAACAATAGTAAATATTTAAAAACGTCATAAATAGAGTAGACGGATAGGAAATATTGCGTTTTTACTCACATAATCTTCGTTTGAGTAATAATACCTTGACCTGCTTTTTCCAAATTAATGTCTTTTTTTAGCTGTCCACATTCAATAGGTACATAATGGAGGACGGAGACGTGTAGTGGCGAAGAAAATCGATAAAGCGACCGGTGGCGTCGCCTCGTCGTCGCCGCGCCGTGAACGCGCGTGACTTGAAGCATTTCGGAATCTCTGGAGTCTGTTCCGATAATTCGCGAGGTCGCGCTGAACAGAATGTTGATTTCGAACGATGATAACGTTGCAGTTCGCGTATTAAATATTGTCAAGTCATTGTCGTGCCCGAATCCGTTAGGTTCGAAGCGTCAAGTTCTCGAAACACAGAATTCGTGTTTTTTTTTTATTGCCCTTGTGGGCAGACGAGCGTACGGCCCACCTGATGGTGAGTGGTTACCGTCGCCCATGGACTTCAGCAATGCCAGGGGCAGAGCCAAGCCGCTGCCTACCGTTAAAGTGCCTTGTAGTGAGTGAACGAAATTATTTTGCACTTAAAAAATAATTTTCGTTTGAAATTAACTTCTTAGTAAATAACTATGTTTCTAATGTTCTTTATTGTTGATTTTCACACATAATATTTGTACAATACACTTGTAAAGACAAAAAATTATATAAATTTTCATTCAAGTCGGTAAAAATGTATTTATGCAATGTTATTTATAATCAAATAATATAGTTACACTCTACCAAACAGCTTATAATAAATTTTTTGTGTCAAGTTTTGGGATGCATAGATTCGAAAGTATTTAATGTAATTCCAGACACATTCCGCGAAGTTGAAATATTGTTGTTTACGATAAGAATCCTGTACGCAATATGCGTGAAAGCATTTTCTAGTGAAGGAATTTATCTTCGAATAGGGACGATATTTGTACGTAAAACAGATAGTGGAGGAAGAACTTTGGAATATAAATTACGCATGAATATACTAAAAGGATTTTTTATTATTATTAATAGAACCTATGCTGATAACAAAGTTGTTATAAAATACGTTATATTAATATATTATATTATTATTGTTACGTTTGAGGGAAAGATTTAACGTTTAAAGCCATTTCTCAAACTTACACGCGAACGATAATCGCCATAGGACATAAGGTGTTCTTGCGTTAACAAAACTCAATCAGTAGGTTCGAATGGCAAATTTCACACCCAAAACTGTAAACAGATCTACGCCATGTTCATTGACAAAAATATCATTTAGGATCGTGTTTTAAACAAGTCTAGAAGCCGTAATCAATTATTATCGATTTTATTTTCGCGTTTTGTGTTTAGGCGATTACACATTAGGCGATTTCTAGACAGGTCAATGGTAGTTATATGTAAACTCATAAAATGGTCAGCCAATTACCAATTTCGTGTGTGATTGCAATGTTTTTAACGTTCAAAAGATTAAGAATTGGAATTTGTGACTCAAACATATTTGCTTAGACATCATCCTGTAGACAATTGCTACGTTTTTTTGCGTCATAATATCGACGCTTGAAAGGCAAACGTGACTAAGCGACAATGCGTGAACTTTACAGTAGACTAATTTAAAGTTGAAATACCTGAAAACAAAATTTATTTTAACGAACCTAGCTGTAGTAGAATCTAGCTAGTAGCTGTAGGATTGAAATGATTTTAATAGACCTAGAAATATATTTTTTTTTTGCGCATCGAATATGGTTATTGCCTATCATTTATGTACAAAGCAGTTATTGTCGCTTAGTCACTTTTGCCTTTCAAGCGTCGATATGGTTGGCGCCTTACGTGAAGGGGAGCGCGCTGAGAGCGAGACAGACCCCTCTTTATTTGAAGTGTAGTTCGGAAGGGACTAGAAATATGCGGGGGTTAAAACAAAAGATTTCAGCTCGGGGAATTTTGCTTAATTAATGTTAGCTATTTTTATTAGATTCTATATTAAATTCATTTAAACCTACCTAGATCGATTGCTGCTAAAGACTAAACATAAATTTAAATAAACCGGTTTCTTATTTTAAATTAATATAAAGCAGTTGTCATACACTACAATTTTTTAGTAACAACAGGTTTTCTTTTCTTAAAAGCTTAAAATGGTAAATGGACCATATTTTATGGAGCGAGGACATCTATGTGATCTTATCCACAATACCTGCGTAGAATCGATCTTGGCTTGACGGTGTTCAAGAAAAGGCGGCTCAAGTTCTATATAATTATAAACCCTTTATCTATATATATAAAAATTAATTGCTGTTCGTTAGTCTCACTAAAACTCGAGAACGGCTAGACTAGAACAATTTTTTGTTTGTTTTAAGTTTATTTTATACAAAAGTTTAGGTCTTTTATTTATGGATTGAGGCACTACGAAGTCTGCCGGGTCGGCTAGTTATTTAATAAATTATTAAAACTCATACATAAAACAAATTTTCTAAATATGCCTTTATAATATATATATTGAAATTCATTTCGCGTGCAGTTCTAACAAATGTATACGGAATTAACATTAAAAACGAACACGCGACTCGTTATTTGGTTTGAATGCTTTTGATATGGAAATTTTTATCTTACAAATGAAATCCGTGGTCGCCCGAAAAACCTAGAGTCAATATCGACCGAATTAAAAGCCATAGTGGTATCTGACGATGCTCAATCTACCACTGACTGACAACGCGTCAAGGCATGCCTTGCGTTGTTTAACGGTCACAGAAATTAAGGGATTTTGAACCGCATTGTCACTTGTTATTGTTTTTCACAATCGTAAACGCTCATCATGTTACTTAGAGCCTGGTTCAGCACCTAAGCAATGCCTCAAACGAAATTTACCCTAAAAAATTATGGTAATTGTTATACTTGTCTGGGTCGATATAATTCTTCACGGCTGTTTACCAATTGACACCAGTATTACTGCGGATGTTAACTGTGAGAAACTCGCCACAATGATGGAGAAGCTCATGAATCTCTGGCTAGCCTTGGTTAACTGCTCGTCCCCGGTGCTCCAGCAGGACAACGCTTATAGGACGCCTTATAGGACACAACAGACAGTCTCTAACTTAATAGAAGTAGAATTCGAAGGTTGCGTCGTCCACAAGATCCAAGGTCTTGTGAGTAGACCTTGCGCCGACAGACTTTGACTTCTTCCAAAGTTTGGACCTCTTCTAGTCAGGAAAAAAATTAAAAAAATACCCGAAAGGCAGTCCAAATGCCTTATAAGAGTTTGTTGTCTTTCGTACACCCCGAATTCTTCAAGAAGGAGAATTGAAAAATTAAAACTGCGCTGGCAGAGATCCATCGATACCATGAGTGTATATTTTGACTGAAAGAAATAAAAAGTATTTGTAAAAAAAAAATACATTTGTATGATAATACTCGTAATAAGCTGCAATTTCGTGGATAAAAACTTCATATGTGTCAAAGATGATAATTTGAATTTTACTGTCGACGAACGCAGCGGGCTCAAGTCGTAGAGATGTGTATGTAGGTAGGTCGAGAAAGGCGAAGTCGGAGCACGTTGCTAGAGTTGGCGAGCGATTGAAGAGCTATCCCTCCGGGAGCCGTGCTTTTTGGTCGCTCGCCAAAGCTGCAGAAGGAAACTTTTGCAGGTCTAGTCTCCCACCACTGCGCAAGTCCGATGACAATCTGGCCCACAGCGCGAAAGAGAAGGCTGACCTTCTGGTCAAACTCTTCGCCTCGAACTCCACTGTGGACGACTGGGGTGCCACACCACCGAGCATCCCCCGGTGTGATAGCTCCCTGCCGGATATCTGCTTCACACAATGTGCAGTCAGGCGGGAGCTCCGACTCCTGGACGTTCATAAGTCGAGTGGGCCAGACGGCATCCCCGCAGTGGTTCTGAAAACGTGCGCCCCTGAGCTGACACCTGCGCTAACGCGTTTGTATCGCCTCTCTTATTGCACTAACAAGGTTCCGTCTTCATGGAAGACTGCTCATGTCCACCCTATCCCCAAGAAGGGTGACCGGTCGGACCCATCGAGCTACAGGCCTATCGCGATAACTTCCTTGCTTTCCAAGGTGATGGAGCGAATTATAAATACACAACTCCTGAAGTATCTTGAAGATCGCCAGCTGATCAGTGACCGACAGTACGGTTTCCGTCACGGTCGCTCAGCTGGCGATCTTCTTGTATACCTTACTCACAGGTGGGCTGAAGCCTTGGAGAGCAAGGGCGAGGCTCTTGCTGTGAGCCTTGATATCGCGAAGGCCTTCGACAGGGTCTGGCATAGGGCACTTCTATCGAAGTTACCATCTTACGGAATCCCCGAGGGTCTCTGCAAGTGGATCGCTAGCTTTTTGGATGGGCGGAGCATCACGGTCGTTGTAGACGGTGACTGTTCTGATACCATGACCATTAACGCTGGCGTTCCACAAGGTTCGGTGCTCTCTCCCACGCTTTTCATCCTGTATATCAATGACATGCTGTCTATTGATGGCATGCATTGCTATGCAGATGATAGCACGGGGGATGCGCGATATATCGGCCATCAGAGTCTCTCTCGGAGCGTGGTGCAAGAGAGACGATCAAAACTTGTGTCTGAAGTGGAGAACTCTCTGGGGCGAGTCTCCGAATGGGGTGAATTGAACTTGGTTCAATTCAACCCGATAAAGACACAAGTTTGCGCGTTCACTGCGAAGAAGGACCCCTTTGTCATGGCGCCGCAATTCCAAGGAGTATCCCTGCAACCTTCCGAGAGTATCGGGATACTTGGGGTCGACATTTCGAGCGATGTCCAGTTTCGGAGTCATTTGGAAGGCAAAGCCAAGTTGGCGTCCAAAATGCTGGGAGTCCTCAACAGAGCGAAGCGGTACTTCACGCCTGGACAAAGACTTTTGCTTTATAAAGCACAAGTCCGGCCTCGCATGGAGTACTGCTCTCATCTCTGGGCCGGGGCTCCCAAATACCAGCTTCTTCCATTTGACTCCATACAGAGGAGGGCCGTTCGGATTGTCGATAATCCCATTCTCTCGGATCGTTTGGAGCCTCTGGGTTTGCGGAGGGACTTCGGTTCCCTCTGTATTTTATACCGTATGTTCCATGGGGAGTGCTCTGAGGAATTGTTCGAGATGATACCAGCATCTCGTTTTTACCATCGCACCGCCCGCCACCGGAGTAGAGTTCATCCATACTACCTAGAGCCACTGCGGTCATCCACAGTGCGTTTCCAGAGATCTTTTTTGCCACGTACCATCCGGCTATGGAATGAGCTCCCCTCCGCGGTGTTTCCCGAGCGCTATGACATGTCCTTCTTCAAACGAGGCTTGTGGAGAGTATTAAGCGGTAGGCAGCGGCTTGGCTCTGCCCCTGGCATTGCTGAAGTCCATGGGCGACGGTAACCACTCACCATCAGGTGGGCCGTATGCCCGACTGCCAACAAAGGCAATAAAAAAAAAAAAAAAAAAGGTACATTCAGGTACAGGTAGGTATTTTGGTTGCTGTGATTTCTGATTTCACTCCGATGGAATATACGTCTCAAGCCGCCCCCGATAGAACACAAACATCTGTCCGCGGACCCAAAGGATCCATAATAAAATGTTATGAATGTGAAAAACAATTTTCAATTATATTAATTTCTAACAACATATTTTGTTAAAGGCATTTGGCGTTCGCCGAAAAATATTTAGGTTATTTCAAATTACGTTAATTCTCGAAGGATCAAAGAGCTCTAACAAAGCTTTATAGAAATACGTATAACGTTTCAAAGCTCGTACATTTTTTGGGCGGCGCCTTTATTGTGAGACCTATTTATGTGCTCTTATTACGAACACAACACATTTTTGAAGGCGGGTTTTGTGGATGTTTTTGCTTGTTTTATTTATTGTAATACCAGTTCCAAATGAACTTGAATGATAGGTACGATTTCACGATAGCAGAGCTTGTAATGAAATTGTGGCAACTACCTACGTATATAGTAAAATAAGGTTCTTAAGACTTTTACCGGCTTAAGGTGTTTGAGGTTACATTTAATCTGATTTTTTTTTTATTGCCTACATGTGTGGACGAGCTCACAGCCCACCTGGTGTTAAGTGGTTACTGGAGCCCATAGAAATCTACAACGTAAATGTGCCACACGCCTTGAAATATAGTTCTAAGGTCTCAGTATAGTCACAACGGCTGCCCCACCCTTCAAACCGAAACGCATTACTGCTTCACGGCAGAAATAGGCGGGGCGGTGGTACCTACCCGTGCGGACTCACAAGAGGTCCAACCACCAGTAATTACGCAAATTATAATTTTGTGATTAATAGCCAAACCTCTATTTATTGTGTGTTCTAAATTTTATACCAAAAAACTCTCCTGTTTGTAATAGTTATATTCGCGCTTAATTTATCTAATTAAGTTGAAACTTTGTACAAATATTGCTTTACATAGAATTAACGCTGAAAAAAATAATTCATATAGGTACAAACGTCACTACTGAATCATTTTCACCTTCGCGTTTCTGTTTTCATTAATTGTAAGACGATCATAAGCACTGTGCTCTTCAGTTAAAATGTAATGATCAACCACCACTTCGTTTTCCGCTGATTTGGTCCTTCCATCACGGAAATTCCATTACTTTATTTATTTATTTTTTATTGCTTACATGAGTGGCCGAGCTCGCAGCCCACCTGGTGTTAAGTGGTTTCTGGAGCCCACAGACATCTACAACGTAAATACCGCAACCCACCTTGAAATATGCGTTCTAAGGTTTCAGTATAGTTACAAAGGCTTCCCCAACCTTCAACGCATTGCTGCTTCACGGCAGAAAATAGGCGGGGTGGTGGTACCTACCCGTGCGGACTCACAAGAGGTCCTACCACCAGTAATTACGCAAATTATAATTTTGCGGGTTTGATTTTTAGTACACGATGTTATTCCATCACCGTGTAAGTCATTCGTGAACATTTTTAAGTACGTATTTCATTAGAAAATTGTGTACCCGCCTGCGGGATTCGAACACCGTTGCATGGCTACACACGAATGCACCCGGACGTCTTATCCCTTAGGCCACGACGACTACTACCAACTATGATAACAATAATATAATCACACCATTTCTGTTTTCAGGACGTGGCATTCATAAACCCGGCGAACGTCGTGTTCGTGTACATGCTAGTCCGAGAGCTCGTGGACGGAGAAAGGATAGCGCGCCCTCAGGAGCTGCAGGCGGTCGTCCTCACCTGCCTCTACCTCTCCTACTCTTATATGGGCAACGAGATCTCGTACCCCCTCAAGCCGTTCCTAGTTGAAGACTCTAAAGACAAATTCTGGGACCGATGCCTCTTGATTGTCGATCGGCTATCGTTCAACATGCTGAGGATCAATTCGGAGCCGGGTTTCTTCACGGAAGTGTTCACGGAGCTGAAGGCGTGCGGCGTGGTGGACAGCCCTCCTCCCGCACCACCACACCCCGCCCCCGTACCCCCTCACACCGTCACGGCCGCCTGACACACGGAGGTGGCCGTTCTGAGGTTGGCCTTGACTGATCGCCCTAGTCGCGTTTGATGTCGGGCTCGCAGCTATTGGTCGACCGTTCCCTGATAACTTCATAACTGTAAGATTGGCGCCTGGATCGTGTATAAATAAAATATTAGACGTCTGGTTTCGTGTGGTCGTTCGAGAAAAACGGATCACGAACTTAATTCCTTAAAAGACTTATCTTTTGCATTCCATTTTAATAGTTTGGCTATGGGAGTTAATTACCTATAGTAAATAAAGGTGTTACAGTGTTCGAAGTTTGACGAGTGTTAGGATGCGTTTGCTCAAGAAATAAATCTCGTAGAAAGAAGGTAGGTAAGAATAGAGATCGAACGGTTGACCAATGCTACGCTGAAGTTTTACGAAAGTTCGGAGCCAGAAATGGGGAAAATCATAATACCTATGTTACGAATGTGATAAATCTAGTCGGAAACATCTTGTTGAAAATTTAATGTTAGAAGTTTTCGTCCATCTCACCGTATGGTTACATCGATTCCAATTTATTGGCTTTTTTATGTGTCACCGCCATTTAAGCACGGTCATTGTCAGTGTATATGTCGAGCGAAAAGGCCAAGTGTCCACTCCACACCCCATCAGAGACGGCTACCAAATTTTCTATGTATTGCAACCAGTTTATATCTGTCCGTGGTTTTGTTACCACGTTAAATTAGTTCATGCGTTTTCGTGTATTTTCGTGAAGTAGATAAATGTCTGAAATATTTACTTTAAGCAGCCCCTTCGAAGGCAACATTTTAGTCCAAGAGTCAGTAAGTTAAGTGTTTCGTAAAGTAGTAAAATGGCAGTAAAGCCATTTAGTTAGGTGATAATTAGCGAATATCTGTCAGGCGGGAGGATGCAATATTACGGTTAAAATCCGCTAAAAATGTGTCCCGGTAAACCCTTCTACGATGTGTACGTATGTAAGTATGGTTGACGGCTGTAAGCGCGGGAGCGTCACCTTTGATTTTGTTATAAACGAATATTGTTATAACAATTAAGTCAAATTAAACGACGACGAAGCGTTTTGTACAGTAAAAAATTGAACATTGATTACATCTTAAGTCTTAATTTTACCCGTATTAAGTACTTATAGCTTAGATAATCAAAGTGGACGGCACTCGGTTTAACAGTACAACGTGTTTGATTTGCGTGTTTGCACGGCAATATATTATTTAATTTTATAAAGTCTAAATAAATGAATAATAATTTAGTATTATCAGCTACATAATTTAATGAATTCTTTTAACATATTTTAATTTGAAAAAAATAATAATTGTAAGATGTCAAATATGACATAAGCAATGTCATTGATCACAATTTAAAGTTTGAACAGTGTAATAATGCGCCGAGTGCCTTAGTTAAGAATAATAATTGAATTGTTTAGTCGAATGAATGTCTAAAGAATGGTAGGTTACGTACATATTAATTAATAATAGAAATAAAAAGAATCTCAATCGTTCCATTTCATAACTGTTTAGAATAAATTAGACTTCTGTGATTAAACTTGAATCTTTGCGTTTTATTGTTATTAAGTATTTATTTTTTCTTGCTTAGCTTAAATTATTGTTGTATTATTTTGATTATGTTAAGTTTAAAGATTAGCGTAATGTGAAGAGACTCAACCAATGAATCTGTCATCTAACTTTATCTACATATACCTAATCGCTGTTGTGTCGCTGTTGTGCTATTTTACCCGCGCTGATTGAAGCTTATTCCTGGAAGTGAAATGATGTATCCTACTGCTTTTACAGCCATTTCGCCTAGTTCTTATTACAATATCTATCAAGATACTTTTGAAACAAATCAATATGACCGAACCAATAATTTGGATGAAAGTCACTGTTCTTCTTTTTCTTTTTTTTCAGTATGGCAGCCGGTATTGAGATTAAGTCACTAACGATAGGCACAATGAGCGACTCAATTTTATCATTTATGTTTTAAAGTAAAAAGGCGCGAAAAATGTATGGAGTATTTAGCCGTTAGTTGGTCATGGTCCTTGACTATTAACTTTAACAAAATGGTTCTCAAAACAATTGCATAAACACATTAAATAACCATAGGCTGAATTTCGATGTATTTTAAATAATCACAATATTTTCCTCCTATGTTTGAGAGTTCTGAGATGCAAGATACTGTCAGAAAGAAACAATTTCAAATAAAACCAATTATGAAATCAATAAATTCATTCGAAAAAACCTAAATATGTAATATTACGATTTCTATGAGTCTAATTAAAGACGGCTGCAGGACATATTGGTGCGTAAACATTTTTACCACAATTTTACCACAAACACATCACAATTTAGGTAGCATCAAAATCGATTATTTCACACAAAATCGAGAATGTATGTTTTAAATAATTTCTCAAAGACATGTCGCATCCATGAAACTAATAAACTATCACAATAATGCTACAGTTAGACATTAAGAACAAATCTGAATGAATTAAAATCGAGGCTGGAAAGTTGCAAATACTTGTTACATTTGTAATGATCAAGATTTTGAAACCGAAAGGCATTCAATACAATTTAACCAATCCGTCTTTGTGGTATCTGTGGTCATTTTGTGTTAGGTACATTCAGACAACAATAAACCAAATAATTTAAAGATTCCGTGTTGTATGCACGGCCGTGAATATAAGGATAATCTTTGGTAATTTAATGTAGGTAGTACATTTTTTATTGCCACTGTACGACACTGTACGTAGGTACACTGACGACCACACGGTCCACTTGCAAATGAGTGAATTATCAACGTCGCTCATGGACGTCAGAAATGCCAAGGGCATGACCGGGTCGTTGCCTAACACTGAAGACTCCCTCTGATTTAGTTTACCTTGGAAATTGCATTTTTGTATATCTGTTGATTGTCTGACAGAGACCGCTTTAAGCGAAAAGTGTGCTTAGTGCGAGTTTATAACGTTCCCGATAGTGTAAAAGTTAGCTCTAATTTGTATGGAGTTGGAACGTTTGTCTACGTTTGCCGCTAGGGGCACTGTCCCAACTGCATACAAATGTGAGTTAACTTTTACGCTGTCAAGAGCGTAAAAAAACTCGCACTAAGCACAAAGATGATAAGATCGACCATTGTACCTCTATTCGTGTACTAATGTGATTGTAATTACATGTCTTGGTGTATATTAAAGCATACTCTATTCTACATTAAAAATATACAAGTGTTCAAATGTTTAACACAACAACAATTCAGTACGATTGAAATAACAAATTAAAATTATTTTATCAGCTCTAATTCTATGTCGTGAAGGTTATTTATTGGAATACAAAGATAAAAACTCGTGAAATTTATTTTTATTGATTTAAGTTTGACATTTGACTTAAGTGTCACTGATTGATATGGTAAAGGGAACTAACTACTTTCGATCAATAACATTTGTATTAAATCTATGACCATGTGATTAAAATATTTATAGTGAAGCTTTGAATATAGTACCTAAGAATAAAATAGGAATATAACAGAAATATCGAATTTCAATGATATTATAGTGTGTCTACAGTACTTGATGTTTGGATGTATGAATGTGCAAAATTAACGAAAAGTATCAATTGGTCGTGTACCTTTTCTTACTAATTCACATAACTCACGTTTGTTAATTAATCTATTGTAAATATACCCCATTATTAAAAAAAAAAACTTTCGTATTATAAAATAGTGTTTTATTTTGTACCTCTTTTCGTTAAATTTCGTTCGTAACAATATAAATTTTTAGGTTTCATTAAATAGTAAACAATTTCAAATTTCGGCTGTCATCAAAGATAACAGTTCATGTTGATATTATTCAGTCCATGGAATCTAGTAATTGCTTAAATCGAGACACAAAAAAATGAATTCATTGTTGAGGTGGGTGAACAAGCTCACGGCCCAGCTCGTGTTAAGTGGTTACTCGATCCCATATACATTGCTGTGGGAATGCAGTCACTCACCTTAAATTATGAAGATGAAGTCTCGAATTATATTCTATTAAGACCTCACAGTTTTAAATAGAAATGCATTGCTTGCGGGCAGAAGTAGAAAGGATGGTTGTGTTTGGTTTTGATTTTTTAAACACTAACGCCACAACTATTTGCTGTCTTCAGCCATCGAGTCCCACGTATACCGCGCGTCCCCTTAGGCCCACAAACCCTGTAGGAGGTTTGGCCTCCTGCCCGAAAAATGAAAGATCCAATTCCTAGTTAAATTGACATTTCATAGGAACATGGAGTTTTTGACCTAGCTCACTGAGTTTCTCACCGGATCTTCTCCGAGGGTCGTGATTCCGATCCGGTCGTAGATTCTGCGAAGCATTGCTCTTGGTAGGGCTAAGTGTTAGCAAATTCTTTGAGGTTGAGCCCGTGAGCTCACCTACCCATCCGGGCGTAGCTGGAATAGCATCTTAAGCTACTAGCGAATAGGTTAGGAAAAAAATGAGTTTTTGACAGCTACGGTGAGATGTTATGCTATGTGAATTATTTATTATGTGGGTGACTCACATGTATTTATTTATTTTATAATATTTTATTATAATTACACTACACAACAACACATACATACTTTATTTTATATCAACACATTCATTTATCACACAATCATACAAAACATTATTTACACTTAACAAAATAAAATTCACAAGCAAAGTCAGGCGATAATCGCAGTATAGCGGCGGCGATATAATATTTCGCTAGTACATCGGTCGCATTTTTACCGATCCACCGCCACCAGTCGAAATCTGACTTGCGAGCGCGCATCCCGTATTATCTTTTCTGTTCTACGCCTTTTATAATTTTTGCTTTTTGTTTCGTGTACCGCTTGTGTTGCTTGGACTATCTATTTCTTGTGTACTTTCTCCTTCTTTCTATATATTGTGTTCGTCTTAAATAAAAACTTTCGTTGTGCCCTTTCGTGTTTGAAAAGACATTATATTACAACCCAAGACGACTAAAATTATATAACTAACTGCTAACTGGAAACAAGTCACGCACAGTCATTACCCGAATTAGGATTCCCTATGTTATGGGTACCAGAGACTGATATACATTGTAGCTGGTAGGCAAGTACTCGCACACGACAAAACGCAGCTCCACATCGTATGACAACTACGCCTGATGTTTGACAGCCAGTATTAATGTTAATTAGTTTTTGTATATAAGCGCGTGCTGTGATTATTTTCATTCAGTGTGCTTTGTAAAATTAACCTGACCAATACAAGTAATAAAAATTGCTATTTTTAATCTTCCGTGCATTGCTTCACGTCAAATCTGTTTGCAAAGCTTTGCAAAGTGGCCGAGGGACTTTTTTTCGGTCCTGGGGCCGAACCCCGTATGAGGTTCCCGCGCCTAGTGGGAGCGCGGTGTATGTGAGATTGGTCCGCGACTGCGAAGCCCGAGCCCAAGGATGTTTTAGGGCTCTTCTGCACTAAACGACTTCCCTGTAACGACGTTCGATCTCCGTCCGGATCAGACCCCGGTCAGAGTAGGGGGGTTCCCGCGGTCAGCACTATAACCAGACTCGCGGCGCCACCCCGAGGATACCCGACCGATGGATCGTCGAGGCGATAGTCGACGACTAACGAGAGCGGACTCTGCGGTACGGCGGCCCTACTAGGCCGCCCGGCCGATGCCGCTGTTGTTCCGGGATACCTCAGTGGGTCAGAACCAGCCTACCGGGCCGGAACGCGATACACCGCCGACTGTGTTTCTCTTCCACAGTATGTTCGGCAACGAAAGCGACGATGACAACACGGACCGAATCTCAGTCTGCAGCCGCCGACGCGTCGTCCTCCTCGTTCCAGCGCGCTAGAATGACGGCAGCGTGCGTCCCAGCCTCAACCCCCTCACGTCTCCCCGTGACCAACGCTGGGCTGAAGGCCTAGTCCAACCAGCTACTTCAAAATACTTATATGTCACGTCCGTACACGACAAACGAAACTAAAGCGCGCCATCTAGTGGATGTGATCCGCAACCACTCGTCAAACGGTTGCTGTGCTTCGGCAGAGTCGAGATGTCATCGTTCGAGTGGAATCGAAACACATTCTGTCATAGACAAATCTTTTTTTGTATGGAAACTAGTGACACCTTGTAGCAGATGCCCGTAAACTTATATGCTAATAAGTTAAAACATTTAATTGTTGTATAACTAAACACAGAAAATAAAAAATAATAATAATAATACAAGTCTTTATTTATTGTAGAAAATTTACAAAATCCTTTTTTAAATTTAAAGTATAGGATAGGTAATATGTTACTGCTCTTTACAGGAGCAAGCGAAGCGAAGCCATCTAGTGGCCCACGCCCGTAAACATTTTATAGCTAATATAAGTTATGTGTATTATCTATGATAGTAGAGACATCCGTTGCCTGACTTACACCGGTCACTCACATGCGCACGAATACGCAAACCCACAAGTGTAGGACGACATTTGCGAATGATTATGCAAAGTTTTCGCTGCATTCGTGGTTTTCCAAGCTGTGCCGGTTTTTTAACAGACATCAAAGCGCGCGAACCTCGAACCTTCGCGTAGTCTCCCACACATTCGCTTGCCCAGTTGCGCCGACGATTGCGAAGGTAACGGACGTATAATAATACTATACGCTATTTTCATAGTTCGTGACGTCTACTGTGTAGCGTATCTTCATCAAAAGAAATCCCATAAAAACAGCATGGCTGTTAAGGAAAGAATTAAAAACTCCTTTTCTCTTCAATGTTCTATTGACGAATTAAAAAGGAGGAGAAATTCGTGAGACATTCGTAAACAAGTGTAGGAGGAAGGGCAAACGGGTTCGCAAATTGAGTATGCGAACCCATTTGCACAGCCGCTAGGTTTGCGAATGAATGTTTGACGGCCCTTCACATGCGCGCAAACATTCGTACAATGTACGAATATTTGCGCGCATGTCAGTAGCCGGCATTAGGAAGAGTGAAGACGTCTCGGAACTGTCTTCGTTTCGTGCTGCGCAACCTATTTGTTATTTTTTTTATCGCCCGAGCAGGCAAACGAGTATATGGCACATGTGATGGTAAGTGATTACCGTCGCTCATGGACGTCAGCAATGCCAGAATCAGAGCCAAGCCGTTGCCTACCACCATACGCCCAAGACATCAAGAAATAATGTTGAAGATATTGGCCCATTCTGCGACATATATGTAGGTTTTAATATAAATAGAAAATAAACATCCAGACAAAGAGTAAACACTTTTTATCACACGAATATTGCTTGATAATTATTATTACTAATATTAATTAATTAATTACTAACTTATTAATTACTAAATAAAAATAATAATTAATTACAAATAATTAATAATAATTTAATTTCATTTCATTTCACCCCCTACATATGATTTTTTATAAAAATAAGAATATAAATTAAAATAAGACATAACTTAAAGATCTAAGTTACCAGGTCATAAAAACCCTTAAAAAAATAAGTGTATTATCTATGGTTTGTAAAGTAAACTTGAGAGAAAAAGAAGGCGCGAGTTCTTTGAAGAAGAAGTTTACAAATAAAATAAAGTGCATACAAATGTAAAATTATTGAAATTAAATAGTGAACAAATGCTGATAGCTCAAAAACTTCAATACTTCATATCTTTCCTTTTTTATTATTAATTGCTAACCATACGTAATTCTAATAAAACCGACAAAATGAGTGACTATCCAGATCCGGACGAAGAATATGAGCTTATGTACGCTGATGAACTGGAATTGATGCAAGAACAAGATGCTCTAACAGGTAAATCCCCTGACCCCTCAACAAAACTAGTGTGTCATACAGTTTTTAGTAGGTATCTGAGTTCCGTTTACTTTTTTTTTTCATTGCTTAGATGTGTGGACGAGCTCACAGCCCACCTGGTGGTAAGTGGTTACTGGAGCCCATAGACATCTACGACGTAAATGCGCCACCCACCTTGAGATATAAGTTCTAAGGTCTCAAGTATAGTTGCAACGGCTGCCCCACCCTTCAAACCGAAATGCATTACCGCTCGGACTCACAAGCGGTCCTACCACCAGTAAGTACCACATACTATACCATTTTATAAAAAGGAGAAAGAAATCATTAAGATATTATTGATATTTGTATATACAGATCTAATGTTCCTTGGAGATAATACCCCAGCTCTCCAAACTCCTAAAAGTCCACTTTTAGGACATTTGCAGGTTGCAATTTGGTGCTCAAATCAGATCAACAACCACACAACCTATCGAAGAGTCTCAATCAATTCCAGTACTAATCAGGATCAGAACCCACTAGGCCGAACTGCCTTAAGTGCAACTTAGCTACCTCTGAAGATTTAACTTTTTTAACATCTTACTTTCTAAAGCAAGCTAGCTTACATTAAATAGTTTATGGTATAAACATATATTAAATAAGATCCAAGTTATGCAGTAGTTCATTTTATTTACCCAAATAATAAAATAGGCTATAAAATTGGGATGTCCTATTTCAGACACTAATGTAGTTCCAAAATCAAAAATTGCCAAAAGAAGCCTAGATTTTTCAAATCACATGTCAAGCCAACCAGCACCATCTACTCTCATAACAAAAACTACAAGTAGTACTGAAACACCTGTAAAACCAAACGAAGATGCTGATACTGAAACCATCATCAATAGTCAGTCTTCAGTCATATTGCAACCAATGGAAGAAGCCTTGGTGTCCAATAAACGTACTGCAGATGAATTGTTCGGCGATATTGAAGATATAGACTTTGATGATAAAGAAATGCCAAACAAAAGATTTAAGAGTGAAGAGGAAAATGATTTAGAATTAATAAACAAGATTATAGAGGGAAGGAGGTTGCGACAGTTGCTGGTGGAACCAAGTAACAGACTCCAGGGAACAAATAAACCCAAGTATGATGTGAAAGGAAATATGTCTTACAATATACCAAGGTAAGAAAAGAAACAATGTTAGTATAATTTGAACTATGTTTATGGCTCTTGACAACAACAATGTCTACAGTATCGAGGGTAGAAGTAGGTGACTGTAATAAGGCTTTGTTTACAAAAGTGTCTTTATCTAATAGGCATTAAGTAATAGTTCAATGAGAATATGTAATACTGTATATTATAAATTGAAACTAGTATACAACAAGTTTAGTTTAATCATTAATTTTATATAAGAAAGAAATGTTATCTATGAAAAAAAAAAAACCAAATTATTTTCAAACTCCCTTTCCAGGTTCAAGAATTTTCTTACAGTAAACTAATTAATTAATTTATTTGGAAAACAAACAATACAATACATCCATATACATAGTATGTTAAACATTCAAAAACAACCAACCAAATATGAAACACCATCTTCAAGTCACTTGATTTAGCCGATACTTTCAATAGATACAGAATTCTGTTACTTCAGTCTTCATAGGCCATAGAAATAATGATTATATATTATATTAACATAGTCTACCTTCATATTTAGAAATATTATTTCAGGTGGGCTTTTGTACCTCTAACAAATTTTGAAGGTGACAGAATATACATCAGGTTAGAATCTGAAGAATCATGGGAAAATAATCTAAATATTAATATAGAACAGCCATCGCTACATGCAATGTATGCTAATGCTTGGGAGGAAGCTAGGAAAATTGTAAGTAAAAAACAGCTCTATAATTGTACTATTCACTTTTTTTTTTTTATATGATACTCCCTTCACTTTAGTTGTGTTACAAGTCATACAATACAATTGAGACAATCTCATGTATCAAGACGAATGATGGCATTAATTTTGCCATTTCTATTGATTTCGGTAGCAACTAACACTTGGTGAGTTTCAACTTCTATGAAGAAAATAAAGTATTATTTTAAATTAAAATTTATAACTGAATAATCAGACTTCTAGCGGAAACAGTTTAAATAAGACAATGAAAGAAAATAATACATTATCAAAATGCACAATAGGCAGCGGTTTGGTGTTACCGCTGGCATTACTGATGTCCATCAGCTACAGTGATCACACATCATCTCGTTCTTTAGTCGAGGAAGGCAATAAAAGGAGGTGAAAAGAATCACTCAGTTAACGTAATATGTAATTTCTAATAGAACAAAGTCTACGTTAACATGTAAGTTTTACAAAAGTAGCGGGTAGCTATAGCAGAACAAGATATTGGACAGATGTCTGAATCTCTTCAACGTCATTTTCAATAAAACTTTGCATATATACAAGTTCTTAACAATAACAATTAGACTGTCTGTCTACTGAAAAAATTCACCCACAAGTTCTTCCAATCTTCCCTTGTTATTTCCCCAAAAATACATATATACATAATTCCAGTTAGAAACAAAACAAGAGCGTCTAATAGAAAACGAAAATACAGAAGAAGTGGTAACTATTGAAGAAGATATGGAGACAAAAGATGCACAGCTATGGGTGGATAAGTACAGGCCCCAGTCGTATGTAGACCTATTGTCCGAAGAACCAGTAAACAGAGCTCTATTACACTGGTTACATTTATGGGATAAGGTGAGAATAGTTAAAACCTATCATATATTTGTATTGTGTTTGGTATGTAGTTTAGTGGTAGGTATTAGGTAGTGATGCTGTTGCTCTTATTTTAAATAAATTCTGTTATGTTGTAATGTTATATTGAATTCTTATATCTTGTTCTTATCTGTTCATCCTCTATTATCTGCTTGTGAATTGTGAATTCTCAGTTGCCTAAAAATTTAAGTTTTCTAGGCTCCCAGTAGGTATTCTCCCACAGCATTGTTATTATTATTTCAATCGTTTGTGATCCTGGAAACTGTAAAGTCAAACTAACTCGAAAACAATAACAATAATAAATGATGTAAAAGTAGCTTTTATTCTATTTAATTATATTAGCTTATCTATATAAGTTTATATTTACGATAGAGGCAAAGGGGCAAGATAAAGAGGGAAAACAAATGTTATTATAAAACCATCATCCGAAAGTCATGTTTAGAAATACGTAAGCCCACGAATACAATAGGATTGACAGAATACTAAATATATACAACAAGAAATTATCTGTAAACAGTATTTCGTCTCAATTTCAGATCGTTTTCAAAAAAGAAGTCAAAACGAAAGACCCCCAACAGCGGAACAGCTTCGTCAAGCGCACGGGACAGTTCCAACTGTTCAACAAATGGAAAGGAAAGACGGATAACGAACCCGAGTTAGACGAAGACGGAAGACCTCATCACAAGGTGGCGCTGCTGTGCGGCCCTCCCGGAGTGGGGAAGACGACCCTGGCACATTTATTAGCTAAACTAGCCGGTAAGTGTGACATGGTTTTTTTTTTATAGCTTAGATGGGTGGACGAGCTTACAGCCCACCTAGAGTTAAGTGGTTACTGGAGCCCGTAGACATCTACAGCGTAAATGCGCCACCCACCTTGAGATATAAGTTCTAAGGTCTCAAGTATAGTTACAGCGGCTGCCCCACCCTTCAAACCGAAACGCATTGCTGCTTCACGGCAGAAATAGGTGGGGTGATGGTACCTACCCGTGCAGACTCACAAGAGGTCCTACCACCAGTCCAAGATAGAGAACGGTAGCTATGTCTGAGGAAGTCGTGGCCTAAATGATACGACGTCCGGTGCACGTGTACCGAGCGACGCCACTGTGCCGGTGTTCGGATCCCGCAGACAGGTACAAATCTTTCTAATGAAATGCGCACTTTACATGTGTTCACGAATGACTGGTGGTAGAGCGTACCATGAACCCACATAGGACCCACCACTGCGCACTCACATCGTGAAGCCGGTGTACTTTTCATTGTGAATTTGTGGCGGGCAGCCATCATACAACGCAAAGATATTTGACAGATGCCTGAATCTCGCTTACGACGTTTTCAAGATAAGCTTGCATAACAAGTTCCGAACAACAACATTCGGACCGTCGGTCTACCGAGCAATATCACCCGCTCGGTGGAAGATTTTTCCTTTCGTCATTTAAGTCTTCCCACACTGGTGACCTGCGACGGAACAATTGCAGCCTTCACGCTTCATCATCAGCGCATCAAAAACTTCTGCTACCACAATTCCCGCATTCTTGCAAATAAAAGCAAGTCATCAACAGTCGTCCCACGAATTATTGTCCTATTCTTGTTATGGCTGTTCTAAAAATTAATTGAGATTTAGACCTTATGTCTGTGTGCTTCGTGCGTTTTTTAAGGTTGTCGATCGCATAAAAGTTACTTAACTCAAATTTGTATGGAGTTGGAACAGCGCCCCTAGCGGCAAACGAAGGGAAGCTGGAGGAAGCCTCGGTATTTTTGACATTTTCATGTCTGGGCTTCTATGGCCACACTTAACATCAAATTAGTCGTGAGCAACTCAGATAAAATCAGAATTTCTCTGTGTGCTATTAACAGTATTATTAACGGGTGTTATTCTACGAGACGCTACACATAGTTTTTTTTTTAGAAAATTATATACCGTCTTCATAAATATTTATATGTACTTATGATTATATTCCGATCTACCAAATATTATTCCTATGCTTGTGAAAGTAAAAAATGTTAATTTTTAACTTTAGATATTCATAGGGTTATTACTGTGACATTATTTCGGGTTGGGGAGCATATAGTATACGATATAAAGAATACCATATAATGTTATAAAACAGTTATAAAACTGAATTTTCAGGTTATCGGCCGGTAGAAATAAACGCGTCGGATGAGCGTAGTACGGACGCGTTCCGGACAGCCCTGCAAAGCGCCACGCTTATGAGATCCGTGCTGGACGCTGAGAAAAGACCGAACTGTTTGATATTAGGTAATAAAGAGGGTACTCGTAAGTGTGGAAATGGTTTTCTATTGGTGGGGCCGGGGCAAACCATCTTGTCTATTCCTGCCGAGAAGGAAAAAATGTATTCTGGCTTGATAGTCGTTATACAGCGCAATTAAGGTTTCAGTTTTTAATATATATATTTATAAATATATTCACTTTTTGACCTTTTAAATGTGTTAACAAAAAAAAAACATATTTATCTTAAACTCGTATTAGATCTCATTCAGTCGGCAAATTGCCTCAACGTAATTATTCTTTCGTTTTTTTCTTTTCCTCTTTGTTGTGTAAGAAATATGTATGTATGAAAGAAATGATACACGGGGAGTAATGTAATTACAGCAGGTTTTTCATTAAACTCATCATGTCTGTATCGAGCCTAATACAAAGTATGTCTATTAATTAAAATATTATCGCTGTCAAACCAAAATCTGCTTTGTGCAAAAACTCTATTTTGAATTAACGAATTAAAACATTTTCGTATAAAATTTTATATGAAGGTGAATTTTTAAGAACTATATCAAATGAAAGCTATAGATAAATATTAAAGCTATAGACACATAACAGTTTTTTTATATGGTAGATAGGGCTGTGAACTAACTATACGAAAAAGTCAAAAAGTATTATAAAAATCTCAAAAAGTGCACATAGTAGATTTTGTTTTGACAACGATAATATGCAAAATTTCATTTTTCACTCCATTGCTTCTTAGTGTCTAATTAATATGACATAAAATTTCGTTTACTCACAGATGAAATAGATGGTGCCCCCTTGCCGACGGTCGAGTTGTTAGTGAAGTGGTGTACGGCAGCCATCGACAGCGGGAAGAAGAAGTCCAAATCGCAGCCTCTGAGACGTCCCGTTATTGCTATATGTAATGACTTGTACGCTACATCATTGAGGCCTTTGAGGTTAGTTTCGCCACAGGAATATTCTTTGACTTAAGGCGCACGGGACGACAAATGGTCGTCCTCTTTCTCATTGCTTAAGATTTAATTAGTTATTAAATTTTAAGTTATATGTTTCTGTTGAGTTTTGACAAGTTTTATGTACCTGTTTGACCTATGTCTGACTATATATACTATATGTGTGTGTATATGTATGTATGACATATTTATGTATGTTGTTGGATGTCATAGAATCGTAGTGGCTAGCTAGAATTGTTCGTACAACAATCTCGTAATTTGAAAAAAAAATTGTATCATTATGTTACCCTGCAGCTGATTTGATGACGAATCTGGTAATAGAAACTATAATAATGTTACACGCTGTGGTTCGGGATAAATAAAATTCCACTAAAGTACAGCTAAAAAACTGTACTCAACACTCGGAACACTCACAAACACTTTAAAATTCTCAATTTGCTTCGCTTCTCTTCAGATGATCCGTTCGCTGTTTCGTTTCGAGTAGTTCCGATTACTGACTAACTGCGTGCTATCCCTGTAACGTTTTTATAGCCGATACCACATCCTTAGAATTATCGAGAATATTCCACACATTTCTAGTATTGTTTCCACTATCTAACAATAGATGGCGTTGTACTTCTCGAGCATTCTAGGTGCTACTAGATCCTTCAATATTCGTTTGACTATTCGGCGTTACTCTTACCGGTGTAACAATAATATAATAGGTTGGCAATCCTTAATCCACCCTATTCGAACTAATTTTATCATAGTTATTTAGGGTTCGCTCGGTTGGGTACTTCGGCTTTCAACTTGGCTTTGTAAACGCAGAGCGGTGGCGCTGTTGGTGCGCGTGGGCGGCGCGTCAGTGTGCCGGCTGTCGGCGCGGCTGGCGGCCGTGTGCGCGCGCGAGGGGCTGCTGGCGGCGCCGCACGTGCTCACTGCGCTCGCCACGCGCGCCCAGGGCGACGTCCGAGCCGCCATACAAGTTCTCAGCTTCATTAAAACCAGAGCTAGAGCACAGGTAAATAAATCTATAGCAAAATGGATTATTACCAGACTTTTAATCCATAGACACAATCCACTGAGTTTCTCACCGGATCTTCTCAGTGGGTCGCTTTTCCGATCCGGTGGTAGATTCTGCGAAGCACTGCTCATGCTAGGGTCAGTGTTAGCATCACTCCGGTTTGAGCCCCGTAAGCTCACCTACTAGTTTAGGGTAACGCTGATATAGCCTCTGAAGGCTATCAGCTTAGGTAGAAAAAAAAACACACACACACACACACACACATTGGACATAGTAAAGTTGACCGAAGGAGACAGAAGTCGCATACCAGTTTCCGTATAATACCCTAAAGCGTATATCGACTGTCCCTACGTACAGTATCGAAACTGAAAATTTGCGATTTTTTTTTATGACACTAAGATATTTCTTTTTATGTATATTTTCACACAAAAAAGAGAAAAAGCTATAAAATACATATTAAACCATGTTTTCAATGAGTATAATATCGATACTTAACAAATCAATCAGCGTAAAAAATCGAATGTTTAATTTCGGTACTATACGCGGATACAAGAAGCGTGCGTGCAGGACGAAACTACCGCTTTCGTTGCTATACGCGGTGCCCCGCGCGCCCGCGCGTTCCGACGCAATTTTGAAGTAATGTGGCTCTAACGGAAAACTGATAAGTATATTAACAAATTTATTAATTCCGAGTGCATGATGTTTATTTTCTCCTTGTTTTTTAATCTGATTTCCTTAACAATATTCTGTGATTAATTAAGTTTACCTCAAAAACAATGTATTTTAAAGTAAATGTCATTCACCCGAAGTATACTATCGAAAGTCCCAAATTCGATTTTGTACGTCGATTAACATTTTTTTTGGAGTATCGAAAGTGACAGTTTCGATATTATTCGCTGATGTTTAATTTCCTTGTGTAATCGAATCTGGTACATTCATTATTATACGCGGGTACATTAGTCAACGAGCCTATCGAAAATACCACTTTCGATGATTTCATTCGGAATTATATTTTTTTTATTTTTATATTCGATATATCTACTATAGAATATTACTTTTCTTAAAATCAATTTGTATGTTTTATTAATTTATGTTATAACATATCAACAGAACTATATTTTTTACAAATCAATTTCTGTTTTATTAACTTATTTGATACATGGACACTATTATAGTTTCTCCTAATGTGGCCATACCTAGTGCCGTGTCACTTATAACTGAATCGAACTGAACTGAATGTGAGTCTCCACTTATAACATTGTTGGAAGGTGACTCGTCATCTACAGTTAAAAAAAGAAAATCTACTTTTAAAGTTAACCCAAGCAAAAAAAGAAAAGGAGGAAAGGAAAAGGTGCAAAAACAACTGGATAGATGTTAAAATAAAAATTGTTGTGAATACTGGTCAACAATATATTTACAGGAATGAAAAGGTACATAACAAAAAAGGAATGGGACCGATTTGTAAAGCAACTTGTAAATTAAACTGCTGCGAACATTTTAATGAAACAACTCATCAGAAAATTTATACAAGTTTTTAGCAATTGGCTGACCATGCTAAAAAATTGAATTTTATTAACAAATTTACCAAAAAGTTAAACAAGCACCGTTTTACCACTGAAAGTACATCTAGAAGACAGTTTACCACTCAGTATTTCTTACCAGATACAGTCGAAAATCAAAACTATCCCTGCGAATATAGACGGGTTTGTATTAAAACTTTTTTGAACACCTTGTCGATTACGGATCAATTCGTCTGTACTGCTCATCAAAAACTAAATCAGGAAGGTATCACTTTACCAGATAACAGATGAAAGCAACCATATAGTTAAGATAGATTCTAATATTATTCAAAGTGTATCTGATCATGTAGCCACTTTGCAACCAGTTGAATCCCATTACGCCCGAAAAAATAGTAGCAAGCTTTATTTAGATAACAACTTATCAATGAGAAAAATGTTTTCTTTATATAATGGGTGGGACAATCTTCATCTCTATAATAACAAAGCGCAAACTTTACGCCAGTATACAGACATAATTAATGAAAACATGAATAGGATATATGTGACCAATGCCACAGTTTTTCTAACGAAAACTCTCCAACTGAAGAGCAAATTAGCGCCTATAACAAACATAATTATTGAGACTAAAACTGTTGAGAGACTTTAAAAATAATGATAAAATTATTGCTCAAAAGTGGTCTGAAACAGTTGTGCCACATTAGATTTCCAGAAAAATTTTAATCGTCCTCATGGTGACGTGGGATTGATTATTTTATTATAAACGGAAGCTCTGTGTGTACACTTTTATTTGATTTGATACTGGAAAGAAGGAAGAGGCGTGTTATATGTAGACAGAGTGCACAGGCAAAAGGGGAGCAAATGAAGTAAGCAGTTGCTTACTTCATTTTGCTAACAGAAAAGTAAAGTAAGGTGCCAAGGAATTTCTCTTTTGTTCCGATAATTGCGCGGGCCAAATCCCGTAACCGAATAATATACTCTTTATATATGTATCTGGCAAAATAATATAAAATCGATATTACTCATCGCTTTTTAGAGCAAGGGCACACGCAGAACGAAGGAAATCTAAATGAACTGATATACATATACCCCAGATCAATGGTTTGCGTTAGTGCGTTTGTGTAAAACTAATAAAACCCCATATAATGTAGTGGAAATGACTCAAGATGACCTTTTTAATTTTAAAGCTATATTGGATGATCGCAAGTGGAAAAAAGATATTAGAAACGAAAATATGAAGTGGAATTTATTTTTATTGAAGAAATTAGTGTGCGTAAAGATGATCCAAATTGTTTATATTTTAAATACAACCTTAAAGATAATCCTTCATGCTTAAACACCAAAATAGAAACAAGAAGTCATGGAAGAAGGCAAGTAATTAATATCGAATTAAATAAATTGTATAGTCAAACATTACCATTACCTGAAGCTGGAGTCATACCCAAAGAATATTATAGTTATTATAAGAATTTGAAATATAGCAGGAACACATTTGAAGAAGACTGACGATTCAGACTAAATACAATATTACAGTTATCCTACAGTCTGTACTTACCTGAATCTGTTATGTTAACTGCTTTAGTTTAATTTTTAAGACGTCCCTTTTTAAAACTTCCCTTTATTCAGTATTTAAATTTTTTATGATTATTTATAGAAGAAATTACAAGAAATGTTTATTTTAATAAGAATACTAAATCATTATGCGAATGTTATTGGATTTTAAGTTAATTTAAAGCTTTTATTTTGTTTAGTTTTTACTTTGTAGAATTAAGTATGTTCATATTTTATTCAAAGAAGTTTTTATTTCTATATTTTATTTTTAACTAACTGAAGAATAAAAGTGTGTTTCATTTGATATAATTATATTAAACGTAAATCTGTGATTGCAATATTAGTTATGAATTTTATTGATTTCATTTTATAAATTAAAATGAAATCAATTAAAACCTTAGTAAACTAAGCTTGCCTTTGTTTTAATTAAAATCGTTTTACAGGTCAAGTATCGAAACGTATAAAATACTTTGACGTACTGTATCGAAAGTGACACTTCCGATAATTTCTTAATTTAAATGTACAACGTAAAATATCGAAAGAGTCACATTCGATAATTTTGATAAAACAGTTCCCAAGTAAATAATCGAAACGGGCAGTTTCGATTGTTCACGCTAATTGATTAACGTGGTAAAGTATCGAAACTAAAATTTCTCAAAAACTATGAAAAATTTGGGATAAAATGACATATATATTTAACTGCCAGTAAAAGTTTACCATATATCTGAAATTATTTGTAGATAGGCCAATAAATGACAATTTGGTACACAAAATTAACTTCAAAGTGCTCTCCTGTAAAGTACCGTTTTTCAATTTCGATATTATACGTAGGGACAGTCGATATATTTTTTGAAGTCCTCGTGGCCTAAAGGATAAGACGTTCGGTGCATTCGTATCTAGCGATCCACCGGTGTTCGAATCCCAGGCGGGTACCAATTTTTGTCATGTAATACGTATTTAACAATAATGTTCATGATTGACTTCCACGGTGAAGGATAAACATCATGTATTAAAAATAAAATCCGCAAAATTATAATTTGCGTAATTACTGGTGGTAGGATGCCTTGTGAGTCCGCATGGGTAAGTACCACCACCCTGCCTATCTGCCGTGAAGCAGTAATGCGGTAATATATTTTAAGGTCTTCTGACCCACATACGGCCTACGGAAGTAATAAGTAATCTAATGTTAACATTACTAAATTATATTTGCAGTTAAAGGTAGAGGATGTTGAGAACGCAGCCATTGGCACCAAGGATTGTAACAAAACATTAATGCAAGCGTTACAAGCGGTCTTCATGATCGACGACAAAGAACCGGAGGCCATATTGAAGATTGTACAGGCAGCCGGGGAGTATGACAGGTTCAGTATTGCACTTAACACTAATCATACCAACACTTATTGGTACTTATTTCCACCATAGCGGGTAGATAACGGTATACGAAAAGTATTACTCAAAATAAAGAAAACAAAACAAAAAAAAAATAGTATAATAACTGTAGATTAATTGGTAAGAAACAGTCATGAAGTCAAATTTGCAAAAGCAATAAGATGATACGTGCATTTTCAATGCAAAAGTTCAAAATGGGTCATTTGACCGACGCTCGTGAAACAGTAATGTCATAGCCACACAAGGGGTTTCATATCTCGGCAAATTACATCGTGCTGTTTTTCTGGATGTTATATACAGGGTGTGGGATTAATGATCTTAAATCGAAAAAGCTATATAGTTATTATAAAAGGAAAAATATATGTTTCGTTATAATTGAACACTACAATTACGATATTAAATGTATATGACGACATACAGTCAATTGAGACATCGACCTTGTAGGGACACAGTTTAGTAGCGTATGCGGTTTTGTACCACTTCGATAAAGCGGCACGACACGAGAACCCTCTCATCGTGGCCGCCGGTAACTACATTCCCGATCCTGCGGACAGAATGGAAAGCAGTCGACGTCGCCCAAAACACATCATCTCGGATCCTCCCGATCCACTAAAGTGCTTCTAGGTACTTCAAGCACCGGTCACCGTTCTCGTCGAACCCGTCGCTTGCGACGAAGGACTCGACGAGCAAATTAACCCTCAGACAGCCCACTGAGTTTCTCGGCGGATCTTCTCAGTGGATGGCGTTTCCGATCCGGTGATAGATTCTGAGAAGAACGGCTCTTGCTACGGTTCGTGTTAGCAACGTCGTCAGAGTTGTGCCCCGTGAGCTCACCTACTAGTTAAGGTTCCGCTGATATAGCCTCTCAAGGCTATAGGCTTAGGTAGGAAAAAAAAAAAAGCTTTTGTACATCGCTTGCATTAGTCAGTCGTAAGTCGTACATAGCCCACCCGACACTTGTTTTATTAATAAAGGGCAGTTTACTCCCTTTACATCACATCAGCAACCGTACAGACCTTATGTGACAAGGTCAGTGACAGCTTCATTCTGTTATCTGTGTGGCTCCAGAGAACCACTCGTAGTATTACCGGGTACAATTAGACAGGCTATGAGCTCATATATCTAAACGAAAATCTAATATTCTAAATGTGGAATTTTGTATGTTTGTTACTTAACCATGTTAACATTATTGAACGAACTTATATGTTTTTTTACGTAGAATATAATGTTCAAACAAATCCTTCCCAAACAATCTAGCTGCCGCCTTGAAGAAACGAAGTTACGGTAAACGGCTCAAAAGAAAATATGTCATATACTCGTAGTTCAATGACCTTTAAATTTAGAGTAGATGGCTCGCTGGAGTCACGCTCCTACTGACTACGTAATGTATGTCGACGCATCTAATAAAAGTACAGGATACTGATTGTAGATAATAAAGAGAAAAAAAACTTGACCCTGTCTTGCGCTTCCTCCTTGACCTGGATTAACGCATAGAATACTTTTACAATGGCGTATGACATGACCAGATGAACGGCGGTATATCTGCAATAGTAAATACGAAGGTGTGTCCGTTTCTTAATAAATAATAACATAAACATACTAAATCGACTGTCAGTTAATGGACCATAAAATGACAAAATCAACTGTTTACTCCGGGAAAATAGAACGTCTTGTATATTATATGAATTATAAATTTAATACGAGTATAACCACGAGTCTCGTCTAGCGTTGCATTAAGTAGTAATCGTTATTCTCTCAGAGTTAGTCTCAACTAATGCGTGTTTTTATACATTTACTAGCTGTACCCGTCCGCTTCGCTGGGCATTTAAAATTAACATTATTATTTCTGACCCCTACAAAGATTCTCATCTTTAACGCCCCCGCAACTGGTGTAGGGAGTCCAACGCTTATATAAATATTAGCCTATCCATTAAGTACATGTATTTTCTACATGGATACCAAGTTTCATGTCAATCGGATGCATGGTTCAGTAGTTATAACGGAACATCCGTAAAAACTACTGTAGATTTATATATTAGTATAGATTGATAGTCCAGAGTGAGGCGTGATCGGCTTTGACTAGCAGTTCATCTTATTAAATAATTTACAGAATAGCGGACGGAATATTCGAGAATTACATGGCCGCCCGCGTGGACGCGCGGATGCTGATAGCTTGCGAGACTCTGTCGTGGCTGCGCTTACTGGACGCCATTAGCTCGTGGACGATGAGGACCCAGAACTATTCGTTGTACGGGGCCCTGTCGTTATGTATAGCCAGGTGTCACAGGGTACTCGCATCGAGGGCCCCGCAAAGGGTCAAATTTCCTACACAGGCACAAGAGGTAAGTGATTTAAAAAAACTTACTTTAACGCCATCATGCGATTTTTTTTATTGCCCTTATACGCAGACGAGCATACGGCCCACCTGATGGTGAGTGGTTACCGTCGCCCATGGACTTCAGCAATGCCAGGGGCAGAACCAAGCCGCTGCCTACAAATATCTTGGAATCCAGTAGAACAGTAAAATTAGGTTTTCAAAAATATGTCTAAGAAATCTTATAGTATTGTATCTTCGCTATTTCTTGTATTGTATATAACTGTTGTACTTCATATGTACAGTGAAGGACAAAAGAACTGGCTATATACTCATCTTTTTCTTGAAAATAATCTTTATCATTAGGTTTTGGTCTAACACCCACGCCCCCTCTCACGTCTCTAATTTCGTCCTAATTTATCGGTTTAAGCTCCTACGAATGTATAAAATCAACGTATTGTTTTCTGTTGTCAACTATGTCACGCATTGCCATTCGAAAGATAGACTGGTATTTTTAAATTAAACCTAAATGACTCAAAGTCAGTCACCACGTAACAACAAATGCAAGTGAACAATAAATGTTTATTGCAGGCCTACAGAAAGAAATTAGAATTGGAGAGTATAGTGAATTCGGTATGGCGAGGCAGCGTGCCGTCAGTGGCACTTTCTAGAAACTCTTTGAAGGTCGACGTGTTACCGTTGCTGCCCTATCTGTTGTCGCCGTCACTACGCACCGCTAACGTACAGGTATCTATACTAATATTATAAAGCTGAAGACTGTTTGTTTGAACGCGCTAATCTCAGGAACTACTGGTGCGATTTGAAAAGTTCTTTCAGTGTTCGATAGACCATTTATTGAGGAAGACTATAGGCAATATAACATCACGCTAAGACCAATGCAAGCGGAGCACCAATAAAGAATGTTTCAAATTTGGGTTTTTCTTTCCCTTTTGAGAGCTTCCGCTGCGTGCGCTGCAGAAACGGTTAAAGTTTCGCTAAAATAATGTGCGTCAGAATTGTTCCCCTTTAAAAGATCTAAAAAAACCGCGACAGCATATGTTTTTATCTTAAGGTTAGCTCACTATAACGTGTTTTATGCTAACCAAATCTGTTCTAAAATAAAGCATTATTTGTGAACTATTCCACGCGGACGAAGTCGCGGACAAAAGCTAGTGTTTCTATAATCTTATAACATGTTCAGTAAAAGATAATAATCAATGAAGTGCCCGCGGGGAAATAAACAAGACGGCGGTGTATTAGTACTGTGGGTAGTGGGGTTATGGCTGTGTTCAAATCCCGCAATTCGAGTAATAAGATGTTAAGCAATGTTGTTATAGAAGTGTTCAGTGACGTCGACAGATGGCGCTGTCTTGGTGATTTTAAATATGTCTAAGAAGCCAGAATTATTAACAATTTAACACCATCGTCAGATATCATAGGGGCAAATAGGATGGTCGAGCTAAGAGTAATATTGAGTACATCAAACACGTTTGTTGTCTTAGAACAATTTAGAAATCTTCTCTCGATGCTAGCAAACGAAAATGAATAACAGTTCTCAGGATGTAGGCACAGCTCTTCAAGAAGGCTTGTTGGTAAGTGTGATGGCGTCTACGCGCCTCCGTCGGCTAGGCTCTGTCGTAGCACGAAGTTAGCCGAGTTCCAACGATACCGCAATCGTGCTGCCATCTCTCGGGAATCCTGCTGCGTTTCGTTTAGCTAATGACCGTCTCCGACAAATAGATTATCAACTTATTACGTCTTCACTCGTCCTAAGTCAGGCAACGAATCGTCGAAGGTATCTCGGTTCCACTCGTGCCATGACATCTCGACTCTGCCGAAGCACACCAACTTGTTTTTTTTTTTTTTGCTACCTATTCTGATAGCCTTAAGAAACTATTTCAGTTTCTCCTTGATGTTTAGGTGAGCTCACGAGGCTCAAACCGGGAGCGTTGCTAACACTGACCACAGCAAGAGCAGTGCTTCGCAGAATCTACCACCGGATCGGAAACGCGACCCACTGAGAAGATCCGGCGAGAAACTCAGTGGGCTGTGTCTGTGGGTTAATTTACTCGTGGAGCCCTTCGTCGGGTTCGGCGAGGACGGTGATCGGAAACACCACCCGAACTGAGCCGACGTTTGACGAGTAGTTACGGCTCAGAACCACTAGATGGCGCGCTTTCGTCTCGTTTCTCTAGTCCGGATGTGACATATTAATCTATTTTTGCATTGAAAGCGGTTCGGAAGTAATGTATGCTCGTTTGGTAGCTGTGCAGCGAGAGCGAGAGGAGGTCGCTGGGCGCATGCGCGGGCGCGCTGTGCGACTACGGGCTGCGGTACGTGCAGCAGCGGACGGCCGACGGACTCTACGCTTTCGTTTTGGAACCGGACATTAACAGATTAGCGTTTTACGGTTAGTTTTTTTTTTTTTTTTTAATTAAGGCAGCCTGACTCGGTTGTGCAGTGATTATTGAGCCTAGTTGCTTGGTAAGTGTCTTAGGTTCGATTGCTCATTGCTTGGATACTTAATATGTTGACTTGTTAGTGGTGTCGGTGTTACGAAATCAAGGTTATATAATATGTATGTATATATTTAAAACTATGTCAATATTTTAGGTTTAATAAGATTGTTTTTTTGAGGAATCTTATCAACGCATAAAATTGTTAAAACTGTATTAAGAGTGCCTTAAGTATTCGTACTACCGAAAAAAATACTAGTATTGACATAGACATATATATATTGACATTGACGTGTCATAGACATAGACAATGTCTAGTATTGTTGATATTGATAAAATAACAAAAAACAGTTGATGCGCAATATTCTTCATGAATTTTATCGTAATATTAAACGTGTAATGAGTTTTTGTGTATTGTCAAAGAAATGTTTTAGGTAACGAAGACAGAGTCCGTCCGCCGCCGGCCGTCAGACAGGCCATCGCGCGGGCACAGCAGCTAGAAATCATACGAAGGAACGAGGAAATGGTACTTGTTTATTTAATAAATAAATAAATAAATATTTACTAACAATCACGCCACGTTAACTGGTACCGTGATAAGTTCGTAAAGAACATGTGTTACAAGTACCAGATAACGGAAATAAATGTATGATTTTTATTATACACATACATATATCTAATATACATCCATAACCCTAGAAAAGAGATTTATATTTATCATACAAATATCTTACCTTGGCGGGATTCGAACCCGCGACCCCCGTATGTAGTGACCATGTCACTTACCACTACACCAGACGGCCGTTAATTTGGCCGTTTGATTTTTAATTGCCTTAAATTTCCTGCCTGACGACTAATGCAATTGACTTCGACGCGTGCCAAAGCAATTGCAAAGGAACGTAGTTGATGGTTAGGAGTATTGTAAACCCGCACGGATATTTACCACCACCCTATCTATTTATAATGGGAAGTAATCATGAACTCTTGTGTGTTAGGCTTTTTTTTTTTAAATTGCAAATGTATAACTTTGCATATAAAGTAAAAATCTAATTGAATAACTTTTTTCTCTGCTTTCATTGTCAATATCGCAAATTTCATAACATTAGATTTGATAACTAACACTCGTTCTAGAAACTAAAATTAGCAATAATTTTTTTCTTAAATTATTAAATGCACCAGATTCTAGTCCTTTAAGCTAAATCACTTATCCAATATTAGTTGAGCTTATCCTAATTAATCAACAACTTTCTATTTAACTTCGTAATATTGTATAATTAAAAGTCTGCGAACAAGATTTAATTTAAAAGTTGTCCTCAGACTGGTCGAGCTCCAAGCACAACGACATCAGATAGTAAAAAGCCAGTGGAGTCCAAGAAGCCAGCCACGACAATGAGGGAGCAGGACGCCGCTATACCCAACCACATGCAGCGCTTGAAACCGAAAGAAGTTACGAAAAGCACACCCCAGGTACGACATACAGCGTGTTGCATTTTTTTTATTGCTTAGATGGTTGGACGAGCTCACAGCTCACCTGGTGTTAAGTGGTTACTGGAGCCCATAGACATCTACAACGTAAATGCGCCACCCATCTTAAGACATAAGTTCTAAGATCTCAGTATAGTTACATCGGATGCCCCATTCTTCAGACCGAAACGCATTACTGCTTCACGGCAGAAATAGGCGGAGTGGTGGTACCTACCCACGCGGACTCACAAGAGGTCCTACCACCAGGAAGAAATGTAACCAGTAAGAGTGTGCACTAATACGAATATTAATAAATTTCACATTTCATTAAACCGTTTCTTTTCGTTTGGAACCTTTGGGTCTGCGATCCAAATTATGCGCAAATTATAATTTTGCGGGTTTGATTTTTATTACACGATGTTATTCCTTCCCCGTGGCAGTCAGTCGTGAGTTCATTTGTTGAGTACGTATTTCATTAGAAAAATTGGTACCCGCCTGAGATTCGAACACCGCTGCATCGCTCAATACGAATGCACCGGACGTCTTCTTATCCTTTAGGCCACGACGACTTCATCTGTGATTATAGAATAATGATAATTATCATAGACATGATGATTATAGAAATGTGACAATAATAATGTTCAAAATTATAATCTATATATTAATACGTGAAACAAAAACTTTGTATCCCTTTTTACGAAAATTGCCCAGATAGAGAGAGGAGTATGAAATTTCCTATACTTATAGAGAATATAGAGAAGAAGTGCAGAATGCTAATTTTTGTTTTTAAATTATGCATAAAAAAACACATTATATCAATAAAAAAAGCATTACACACACTACCATATATTTGACACAACACATATAATAGCCGGCAAACTTCTTGAGCATTTGTTGACGTAGTGGGGGTAAGTTCGCGCATGGTACACTCACATGCAAAAACATTATTTACTCTGCGTCATAATGCAATTAAATTATTAAGATCAACATATGTATTTATTTATATATTTATGAGAACATCAACAAAAAATATAGGTTAATAATTGTAATAATTTAATCTTGAGGTAAAATAGATATTCCTTCTATTAAGTCAAAACTAGAGCTGTTGCCAGGTCTTGGTTAAGTTGAAGCGAAGCTGGTATTTGTAATTTTTTTTCGTTATCATAATCTTGTCCATCATCATCACTGTTTTCATCACCCGAGTCGCTATCATCGTGATGAGTCGACATAGGGCTCATCGGTGTAGTTTACAACTCGGTCGGTTCGGTCTACTTTTTTGTCTATAATTAATTATTTTTTGAAGATATTCGATTCGCAGTAATCGAGTGTAACTTTTTTCAATTACCAGCTTCCGATTATTTTCTGTTTTTTTTTCCATCTGAAGCCTAGCTCTTTCATAATTCGTAGTAAGCTTCATACCGAGCCATTAAAATTTATATCTTCTTTAAATTTTTCGAAGCCTTTTTACGGTACGGAGTTTCGCTGCTTGTTATGTAGTTATTATGATTACATCTTTTTATTACAGATTGAACGAAACTATGCATTCCGGTAACTTTCTTCTTCCCTGATCTTTTCTTACCCGGAGTCCGAAACACGGCGAGCAAGCCAGAGCCTTTAGCTTCGTTAATAATGCACCTAACAGTACTCACGGATGTTTTTGTTACTTCCGAAGTTTGTTTTAATTTTTCCATATAATTCTTCCCCTGTTTTATAATGAAGCAATATACGTCGTACACAAATTTTCTACCCTTTCTTTTGAATACTACACCAGTTTGTCGCGACATAGTGTATTTTTTATAAAAAATCAACAAACACTCAACAAATAGCAATGGCAACAAAGTCAACAAGTAATTATAACAAATAACTTAACGATTGATAACGATAGACTTTTCACTGTACGCAAGCGTACTTTTGGGAGCAAGCGGAACGAGGGCGCGGTGCGGGACGTAGGGTTCGACTGATCTACCAATAACGCGCTCGATACGATTTCCCCTGCCGTCGCGCCTCACCCTCACCACCAAAGTGATCTAAAATTCGGTTCTGCGCAGTCAAGGTCATTTGCTCAAGAAGTTTGCCGGTTACTATACATAAAAATATACCTGCTCTTTGTTTACTGTCAATTGGGAAACTGTTGTTATTGTTTAGTCTATGGTCGAATTAAGAATACATTAATATTGGACTTTTTGGCGGGAACGCGAGGAGTGAAGTTGTGTGATTTGTTTTATTTTGTCTACTTAGTGTTTCCTCGGGTTTAAATGTGTAATAATGGTGGTTTATTAACTGTTTAATATCTGTGAAAGTGCACAAATGTGGGAGGGAAAATGAAACAAAGCTGCTGGACGTAACTTCTCGGGATCCTCCAAAAAGTCCAATGAAAAAATCTTAGTAAATGATTACAATTTTACTGAGATTATATTTCATCCCATTTAATTTAATTTAATTTCATCCCAGTTGATTAATGTTTCAAATTAATCATCTTCATTTCATTTCACTCCATAACATCATTTTTCATATAAATATGAATATAAATTAAAATAAGACATGACTTAAAAATCCCAGTTACCAGGTCATAAAATCCCTTAAAAAAAACATTAATAATGTTTGTCTTTAATATTATTGATCTATAGTGCAGTTTTGGCGAATACTGTGATTATATTATCGAATTATAATAGTGTTTGAAAATAGAACCATAAAAATGCTTAAACTTAAAAATTTCAATTAATTATAGTCGAATTTCGAGTACTGCGGGGCCACTAGTTTATATTAATTACTACTACTGAAACGACTATTAGTTAAATTAATTTCGGCCATATTCGTATAATATACACTAGATGATGACCGAGCTTTGCACGTTTTTTTTTTTTTGATAACGCCATCTTGTTGTTTCTTTAAAGCGGTTAATTGCCCTCAATTAAGAAAAATAGTATTATTATTCGCCAATAGATGTCGGGAAGAGTTGATTATTGAAAACACGAATAAAACAACATTTTCTGAAAATAAATCGTAACTAGATCGATTTATCGCCCCCGAAATCCCCTGTATGAATTTTATGAAAATCGTTGGAGCCGTTTTCGAGATTCAGATTATATATATACAAGAATTGCTCGTTTAAAAGTATAAGATATCGACGCTTGAAAGGCAAACGTGACTAACCAAAAATGCGTGAACTTTACAGTAGACTAATTTCAAGTTGAAATACCTGAAAAGAATTCTATTTTAACGAATCTAGCTGTAGGATTGAAATGATTTTAATAGACCTAGAATTTTTTTTTATTGCGCATCGAATATGGTTATTGCCTATCATTTATGTACAAAGCAGTTATTGTCGCTTAGTCACGTTTGCCTTTCAAGCGTCGATATTTTACACATAGTGTGGTATTCGGGAATCAGCCGGACGCAGGCAATCCAGGTTCGGTCGTTGTAGCGATGCTTGGGGGAGGCCCATCTCCAGCAGTGGAGTCGGTGGAGTGAAATAAATATATAAGATATATAGTATTAGCTTAGACTGACTCCGTGGTGCACTAGTTAGCGCCTCTGACTGTTGCACTGTGGGTCGCGGGTTCGGTTCCCACATCGAGCAAACATTCGTGTGATGAACAGGTTTGTTTGCTCTTTGTCTGAGTGTTTATTATCTATGTGGTATGTAGCTATTTAATCATATATAAGTATGTATATCATTCTCCGGTTCCCATAGTACCGGAAAATCTTAGAACCAGATGATTGTGTGACTTGTCCTGGGTCATTATTATTTCTATTATTGTATATGTCGGCGTAACTTCACTATTTGGTTAACTAAAAATAGTTAAAGTAAACTGTTTCCTTAATGTTACGCATATCAACAACTGTTTAAAACGGTATTCATGAGAATTCAATCTAAGCTACCCCCACTGTCTGCTATAAATACGAGTGACTATTATCGCACAAAATTCTAACTCGAGCAGCCGGACGGAGCGAAGTTCTCTGTTGTTATCATTGTACACTTGAAATGTAATAAATGGAATTCATTAGAAAAGTGAGTCTTAATTATTGTCACTATGGAAGGCAATGATAATAATGAAGAGAATGGCGTCAGCAATGCCGACGTCATCATTATAAAACCACCATGGAACTAGCCTCTCCGTTATAACTAGTCAGGTCATAAGTATTGTCACACAGTAAAAACTTTTCTTTTAGAATGCTGGCCACAAAAAAGTTTATTGAATTAGAATTTCGAATTGTTCATGAAATTAAAAATGTATACTTTTAGAATTTTACTCATTTTTTAATATGGAGTGGACGCTTAAAGAAGACCGTGTTGCAGTTATTGCGTTGCATCGTTGCGGTTACGCGCCAATTCAAATTTTTAACATACTGAAAAATTTTAATATAACCAAAAGATTCGTTTATCGTACCATCAAACGATACAATGAAGACTCTTGTGTAGATGACAGGTCAAGAAGTGGTCGCCCTCGGTCTTTTAGGACTCCAGCAGTGATAAAATCTGTGAAGGCGCGAATTCAAAGAAATCCCAAACGTAAGCAGAAACTGTTGACCCTTCAGATGGGGTTAAGCAGAACCACGTTGAAAAGGGTGTTAAATGAAGACTTAGGCCTTCGGGCATATCGAAAAAAAACAGGACATCGTTTGAATGCTCGTCTAATGGACCTGAGACTGAAGAGATGCCGCGCTTTGTTGAAGCGGTAAACGGGGAAAAAAATAGGGAAATTCTTTTTTCGGATGAAAAAATTTTTACCGTAGAAGAGAGCTACAACAAACAAAATGATAAGGTGTACGCACACAGTAGTGAAGAAGCGAGCAACCATATTCCGCGTGTCCAACGAGGTCATTTTCCATCCTCGCTCATGGTATGGTTAGGAGTTTCTTATTGGGGCTTAACAGAGGTACATTTTTGTGAGAAAGGTGTAAAAACGAATGCAGTTGTGTATCAAAATACAGTCCTGACGAACCTTGTGGAACCTGTTTCTCATACCATGTTCAATAACAGGCACTGGGTATTCCAACAAGATTCGGCGCCAGCTCATAGAGCGAAGAGCACACAAGACTGGCTGGCGGCGCGAGAAATCGACTTCATCCGGCACGAAGACTGGCCCTCCTCCAGTCCAGATTTGAATCCGTTAGATTACAAGATATGGCAACACTTGGAGGAAAAGGCGTGCTCAAAGCCTCATCACAATTTGGAGTCACTCAAGAAATCCTTGATTAAGGCAGCCGCCGATATTGACATGGACCTCGTTCGTGCTGCGATAGACGACTGGCCGCGCAGATTGAAAGCCTGTATTCAAAATCACGGAGGTCATTTTGAATAAACTTTAGTGTCATAAGAATCTATGTTTTGTTAAGTTCATTTTGGTATATGAATGGTTACATAATGAATAAACTTGTTTCAATTATTTTACATTAAACATGTGACAGAATTTATGACCTGACTAGGTATATTTAAAAAAAAAAGCCGAAATTTTGTAAACGCTATTTCCGTCGCAAAAAGGTACTGCGTCAACCTTATATCGCGATTAAATAGGTTTTATTTAAAAACATCACTTCGATAAAGCGGCACGACACGAGAACCCTCTCATCGTGGCCGCCGATAACTACATTCCCGATCCTGCGGATAGAATGGAAAGCAGTCGACGTCACCTCAAACACGTCATTTCGGATCCTCCCGATCCACTAACGGTGCTTTTAGGTACCTCAAGCACCGGCCATCGTTCTCGTTGAACCCGTCGCTTGCGACGAAAGGCTCTACGAGTAAATTAACCCTCAGACACAGCCCAGTGAGTTTCTCGCCGAATCTTCTCAGTGGGTCGCGTTTCCGATACGGTGGTAGATTCTGCGAAGCACGGCTCCTACTAGGGTTCGTGTTAGCAACGTCGTCAGGTTTTTTGCCCCGTGAGATCACCTACTAGTTAAGGTTACGCTGAAATAGCCTCTCAAGGTTCTCAGCTTAGGTAGGAAAAAAAATTATTTAAAAATATATTATGTACACTAGAAAAAAAAAACAAAGCTAGTCCGTTGCGAAATCGCGATAACAAGAACTCAGGAACGTAAACAATGAACAGCACAGTTCACTAACAAGCGGTCGGAAGCTAAACGGGGGTCGTTATGTGATGAATGGACGGCGCTCAGGTTGAAGTGTACGCGGCTGATGGAATATATTAACGCGCGAGACGGACAACTGATCTAAAAATCTTGATACTTTAGTGGTTGTAGACGGGCTTCCTAAACGAAACAGCTGTGGGATTCGATTTGGAGTTCAAATCGGTGACGCGGCAGAATTTGACAGAATTGTTGTCCATCGTTTTACCCTCGCCGTCAATTTCTCACCCTATGATGACCAAATTGATGCATTTGAGATGTGCTGGCGAAAGATGCTAGGTATTCCCTGGACAGCACGTTGCGTCAATGTGTCGATCCTCCAAGAAATATAGATAAAGACGAGGCTTTCTACCATCTGCCTACGTGGAGTTCTGGAATACTTTGACCACATTGCATGAAATGATAACGGCAGCTTGGAGAAGCTAATGGTGACTGGCAAGGTGGACGGAAAGACCACGGGGTAGAGGCCCGACACGTTGGACTGACCAGATCCGCACTACCTTCGACACCACAGTTCACCATGCTCTACACTCGGCGGTAGATAGGAGCAAATGGCACGGGATGATACAGAATAAACTCTTGTTGCAAGGAGGTGTTGACAATTGATGCCCCTCAGTATTGAGGAAACTGAAGTGAGAAGAAGAAGAAGAAAATGTGTTTCTTCACCGTAAAGGTTCCAAATTTTCGTGTCTTCGCGAACTGTGTAGTTTCTCGATGTAGTAGGTAATTACAATGAAACTATGTTTTTAATTATTGGGTGGGTTACCGATCATGCTAGATAATCTGCCATAGTTACAATGGAAATGAAATTCCAACTTATTTTGTGAAAGTGGTATGTGATATCTACCTTTTGTTGTCTATGGGGTAATGAGATCATTTTCGTCAGCAGCTGGTAGCTCGTTTACACGTCACCTTTTAGCTATTCGCTGGTAACCTTTCCAACTACGTGCGGACGGACGGAAGATGTATAAAGCACAAAGCACAAAAGCTCACAGTCTATCAAACTCGAGGACTGCAGTCGAAAGTTAATTTCTGCTTATAATGCCTAGGTATATATTCTGTGAGCATCATCACATACATAACTATATACGTAAGAGTACTATAGGTATAGTTGACAAAACGTCTTTGATATCGGACTACACCGCCGCACTTACACTATCGGTCCAGATATGCGAGGGTTGTCAAAAAATAAATATAAATAAATAAAAATGTTTTAATGTTGAAAATGATGCAGACGATATTGATTTAGGTAATACGAAATTATAAAAAAAAACTTATTTCGCGTCACGAGAAAATCCTTGAAATCTGAGATCTTCATTGTATTTTACTGTAGAAGATAGTAGACTGTAGAAGTAGATCCGTACATAGAAAAACTAGGTACCACTATAAAGAACTAATGCTTCTCGCGATGTACATGGTCGCGTTTGGCCTCAGCTTCTGGGTGCGCAAACCAAAGGCGATCGGGGGCCACGATCCGCGCTGCATCGTCAGGTTCACGGTGTTACTCTAAACAAATACATTCGTTTTCTAACTGTACATATTGTAAAACTTTGGTGTTGTGTATCGTATTATACATATATTATTTAAAATAAAAGTGCCGATTTAAACTATTACGTAAATATTTTAAAAATAATACAAAATCTATAACAGAGTAAACGTAGTTCTAGTAAATTCTAGCGCAAACATAATGTAGGAATTGGAAGTCAGGAGTGAAGCACTCAGCGATTCGTGTTAATTAAAACTGTGTTTGCTAAATCCGCATAGCGTATTGTGAGAGCGTGAAAGCGCTTTTGAGCACATCATCATAGATTAGACAAATGAGATCGGTCTAAAAGTTTCAAAGATTGAGTAGGTCTTCTTATCAGCCTATGGACGTCCACTGCTGGACATAGGCCTCCCCAAGCCTCGCCACAAAGACCGATCCTGCGCTGCTTGCATACATCAGATCCCCGCGAACCTCAATAGATCGTCGGCCCATCTTGTGGGAGGCCTACCCACGCTACGTCTTCCAGTACGCGGTCGCCACTCAAGAACTTTCTGGCCCCAATGGCCATCTGTTCTGCGAGCAATGTGTCCTGCTCACTGCCACTTCAATGTCGCAATCCCTTGGGCTATGTCGGTTACCATGGTTTTCCTGCGAATCTCCTCATTTCTGATTTGATCTCGCAGCGAAACTCCGAGCATAGCCCTCTCCATTGCTCTTTGGGCGACCTTGAGCCTTCTCATAAGGCCCATTGTGAGCGACCATATATATATACTCATTTTCTTCACCACAAAGCGGGTTTAACTACTGGACGTAATATTACTGAATATTGACGTCACTGTACAAAATGTTGCACTAGGTGTCTTTTATTTTTATTTTACAGATGGGTGAGATAGCTCACGGCTCACTATACTAAGCAGTTAAATATAACAACGCAAATGCCGACACCAAATTCTATATAAAGTCGAAATCTCACTGTCTCAACTCTCATCAAATCAAAATCGTTTAGCAGCTGTTCTAGCCTTCAAAACAGGGATGCTGTAGGAATAAGCAAGATTGTACTATTTTGAGACTTCGACCTCATGTCTCAAGGTTGCCGGCAATTAATTCACCCGCCTACGTAATAATAGAAATAATGAAGAATCGCGAAGATAGTTCATCAGCCGCGTCCGATTCGTGAAGTCTGCAAGCGTCTAATCTGTGACACTAAACCCAGTTCGCGCGAAGTCACGTAATCACGGCAATCTCCGCGGAGGGGCTACACAAAAAGAAATAATTAACCCATCCGCCCGGCCGGCACTTGTCGCGTCACTGCGGCATTCATATCAAGTCTAGCATTAAACTAGGAATCTTCTTTAACTGCATTCTTTGTGCACGCTTTATTTGTCTTCACGTGTGCCTATGTTGAGTGTAGCGGATATATTTTTAATTCAGGCAAATTCTCGGGCACTGCACTATCTCCAAACATTCATTACTTTGGCTGTCAGACGAGAAGTTCTAAATTCAATATCAAAGACACTGAAATTTAATTTAAAAAAAAAGGGACAGGCTGTGGATTTTTCGGCGGGAACGCCATGTGTCAAATTTTATGAATAGTGTTTTTATTTTGTCAATTTAATGTTACTTCATGTTTAAACGTGTAATAACGGTGGCTTATTAACCGTTTAGCATGTTGTAAAAGTGAACAAGGATGGGTAAATGACATTAAATCTTGTAATCTATATTCAATTCGTGTAATAAACGTGTTGAAAATAATGATTTACAGGTAAGTATGAAAACAATCGAAGACATTGCCTTAAGTACAATGTTTGAACCTAATCGCTTAAAATTCGACTCGTTAATAATACCTACCATTTTCTCTTATCGTTTTAAGAGGAACTGGTAGTATTGTAAGCAAAAATAACAATTCTAAGAGATCGAAGCAGAATACATTTTTCGAAGTGATTTTCCTAATTACAACATCCATTATGTACGAAGGCGTTCGAAGTTCGAAATTAAAATTCTTAAAGAACATCAGTGTCAAAAAGTCAGATTTTCTTTTAAATTCTCATTTAGGGTTGTTCCAATATAACAGGGTGGACAGTAAGCCCTTCGGAAATACAATAACTAATCAAAATAAAAGGGTTGTGGCGGACTCTATTAAAAACTCGCTAAGAATTCTGACGCGACAATTAGGGTGCGGGCACAACGGAACTAAAAAACATATACAATATATTTATTTGCTCACTTTTTGAACGTTAAGGCATTTATTGTTTTATATCTAAATCGATCCAGAATTAATGAAATAATTTCAAACGCTATTAAAACCTTTAACACAAACCTAAGTTTTAGTTGTTTTGTGAAGAATTCGCGGCAGACTTGGTTTTAACCAGATATTAAAGCTTATAAGACCAAACACGATTGCTTAGTATATAGAAAAGGAGCGATTCTGTGTACCTATTTTAAGATATGCAGTATTTAGATAATGTGTGATGCATGATTTAAGTCATGCATCACACATTCTCTAATGCAACTTTAAATTCATATGGTATTTATTTCAATAAAATTTTTATGTTTCTTTGACTCGACTAATAAGAATATCACAATATTATTTAAAGTGTTCTTACCACGAGTTTTTCCGCGATCAAGGCGCTTGCAACAGCGTCGAATTATCGGGAACTAATTGCGAAAATCTTAGTATCGTAGGGGGTTCCCCTTTAAATAATAGTGATTATAATGTTAAACACTAAAGCTTGCAAAAACGTCGAAATACCGGGAATGGTGATATTAAGGCTTTTTTCGTGCAAGGGGCCGAACCTCGTTTATGAGGTGCACATGTAAACGCAGCTAAGGAGCGCGCGGCTTATAGGGGCCTTGACAGTCCGCAGATGTTGGTAGCGGACCGCAGGCTCATGGATGTTTTTAGGGCCATATCCTCCAATCGGATCCCCTTGCACTCTCTCACCCGACGCCGATCCCGGCCCGGGTCAGAACCTGGGCGAAGTAGGGGGCTCTCCCGGTTGACTCTACAATCAGACTCACGGCGTCACCCCGAGGACGCCCGTTCGACGGGTCGCCCGGACGATCATCGACGACCAACAATGCCGATCTTCGCGGTATCTCGGACTGTCAATTAGCCTGGGCGGTTCACTTAAATATAACGGCTGTCACAACCCTTCAATGCATTACAGCTTTGCAGCAGAAGTAGGGTAGGGTGGTGGTATCCTTCCGTGCGGGCTCACATGATCTTCTATTAACTTGCAAATATCTTGCAGCTTAAGGCGAACCAGAACAAGTTTATTTAAATAACCAGACCAAAAAAACTAAAGAAAATCCCTTAAGAAATAACGAGACCATAAAAACGTATTACTATGAAAACCGTCCTAAGTTTATTTTTCCAACGACTTTTCGTTCCCGCTAATGGCAGCCGGGCGGGTTGAGTGCGTCGATTCATTCGGTAATTTGTTACCACCATCGGAATTATGTTATAAGTAAGGGTCGGGAGAGACTCCCCTCGTATATTGGACACTACGCAATGATAGGTTTTATATGAAAAATGCTTTATTAATGGTCTACATTGAATATCCATTGAGAGTCCATAAGTTAAATGCTTTATGGAATTCTTGAATTTATTTACTTAATATATCAACCAAATATTGCAGTTTTTTATAATGTATGTCGGCGCAAGGTCGCTATACAATTAACCAAAAATAGTTAAAGTTAACTGTTTCCTTAATGTTACGATGTCTCTCTCCTGACTCTTCGTCAACCCGTGTCCACCCAATGCTGAGTGTAGGTCTCTTCGAATGCACCCCATTCTTTTCGGTCTCTTGCCTTTTGCATCCAGCCCCTACCAACCACTTTCACCAGGTCATCGGTCCACATCGTTGGCTGTCTGCCCACGTTACGACGTCCAGTACGAGTTCTCCACTCCAGCACTTTGTAGTTACGATGTGAACAACTGTTTAAAACGGTTTACAAGAGAATTCATGATTATGCTACACCCACTATAAATAAGAGTGACTATTGTCGCACAAACCTTTCCCGATCCTGCGGACCGAATGGTAAACAGTCGACGTTGCCCTAAACACGTCATTTCTGATCCCCTGATCCACTAACTGTGATTTTAGGTACATCAAGCACCGGTCATCGTTCTCGTCGAACCCGTCGCTTGTGACGAAGCGCTTTGCGAGTAAATTAAGGCACGAACATTTTCTCACACCTGCTCACGACGTTGCTTGCCCTAGCAAGAGCAGTGATTCGCAGAATCTACCACCGGATCGGAATTGCAACCCACTGAGAAGATTCGGTGAGAAACCTGACGGGTAGACAAAATATGGCTCTTGTCTGAAGTTTGGCATTATAAGCCGCTCCTGATAGTACAGTTTCTGTGGTCCGAATTAATCGCTTTTTTTTATGCTACTGATTATCGACCAAACCGAAAAGTTACTCCCCTCGGTACGTTCATTATACGGTAAGCTTGCCTATTTATATAGTCGGCACATATAATTTATGCCTATTACTACTCATGGTGTTAACCTTGTAGTGACTGACAAATGGCACAGCTGACGCTTCCGATTAGGAACCCGCTCGCTCACCAGAAAAATGATATCGGATATAGAATATAAGGATGGATATAGAATAATGATATTAATGGATCAAAGAGAAAACCAAAATTAAACTAATAATCGTTAACATCTATAACGTAACCGCCCACACTTTTACGTAACAAACCCATTCTATTACATCAAGGCACTAATCGTGGAGCATAAAATCTGAACGGGCACTTAAGGCCCCGTTTGTGTGTACTACCGCCATTGTCCGTCGGGTCGCGTGCTCGCAGCGGGCGGCCATTTAACAACGAGTAAATTTATTACGTGGGCGTGAACGAGTTTTTGTGCTCGCCACTGTAATGGAACTGGGGTGGCAATTATAACTGTTAACTGACCAACCCTTTTTACTGTCTATTCGATACGCAGGTATCTTTTTTTATTGTGAGAGAAAAAGCAACGTTGAGTCGATGTGAAACATCTAATAGTACTTTTGTAGCGTGTAAACGTAAATTACTTACTGGTCGTGAGCACAGTTAGCTATCAGCGCCTTGCCTATTTCTGCCGCAAAGTAGTAATGCATTGCGGTTTCAAAGGTGGGGCAGCTGTTGTACTATAAAACTAAGGACTCATGTCTCAAGGTGGAGGGCGGCATTTACTGTAATGTCTATGCCTATGTCCTTAATATGGGCTCCAGTTACTTAACGCCAGATCGGCCGTAAGCTCTCCAGCCGTCTAAGCAATAATAAAAAACATTGAACTACATTATTGAAATTCTCGAACAAAGTTCCTAGTCGTACCTACATTTTGTTTGCGGGTTATCAGGCTAGACCTAAAAAATGTAACTATGAAAAACGCCACCAAATTTTATATATTTATAATTAATAATAATAAACTAGGGATATATTTTTTTCACTAATATTCGAGAAATTTAAATACATTACATACCAACTTCATCCGCATTAATGCTCATTTTTTTAATAGTATAATTATTTTTTATTTACCCCTTATATTTTAATTATTCATTACATAATACAAATCCAAAAAAATATAGCAAAATATTATACATTTAACTGTTTTTCATATAATCTCTTTTAAATATCTGAATTAAATGTCATTCGTGAACAAGTTTGCAAGGGTAATTGAACGTGTAATCTGTTCATAAATCACAAGCAATTAAGCGAACAGCAACGAGTTCATCGTCTAGAGAGCACTAAGCTAAGCTAAGCTAAGCACTAAGCCCTTTAATGAGTACGACATTTCTGCTTACTGCTAGTGTTCACGGGTCGAGAGACTATGATTGCCTATAACGCCTATTCACTCATCCGACTATTTTATAATCCGTCGACGTATCCGAAAAATACATCCAAGAGGCAACCGGACTATATGTAACCCATTGATTTTCTCGTCGGATCTTCTTAGTGGGTCGTGATTCCGATCCAATGGTAGATTCAGCTAAGTACTGTTCTTTTTAGGGCAGATGTTAACTCTTCCAGACTGAGCCCCGTAGCTTGCCTACACAGACTGAAGCTAGAATAGCCCCTCGCGAGTACTGGCAGATAGATCAACAGACATCTGTAACGTGGCTTAGAGTACGCAGATCGTAATTACAACGAATATTTGAAAACGGTTAACAAAATCTAGATACCTCTGAGGGATTGTTTGAGATGATCCCGTCATCTCGTTTTAACAATCACTGGTTTTTTTACAATTACTGGTGGTAGGACGTATTGTCCGCCGCACGGGTACGTACCACCACCCTGCCTATTTCTGCCGTGAAGCAGTAATCCGTTTCGGTTTGAATGGCGGGGCAACCGTTGTACTGTTAAAAGTGAAACCTCAGAATTCATGTCTCAAGGTCGGTGGCGGTATTTACGTTGTAGATGTCTATGGGCTCCGGTAACCACTTAACACCAGGTGGGCCGTGAACTCGTGTCTGTCTTCATACGAGGTTTGCGCATAGTATTCAGGGGTAGACAGCGACTAGACATTGGCATTGCTAAGGACCACTTACAAGATCAATAACAAAATAAATTCAAGTAATAAAGGTACCATTTTGAAATTATAAGAAATATTAAAATTCAATATTTGTATTGGCAAAAATAAAGATAATTGAGGTTTCACTGTTCTTAAATAATGGTAGGATAGCCCTATAACACCGACACGTTCAGTCGAAGTTTCGGAAACTTCTAGAGTATCTTTATTCAAACAGTAAATTCAGAGAGAGCAATACATAAAACACAAAGCACATTAAATCCTGAATACTGCTTATAAAACGCAAATCAGCTAATGCAGTCATCACTTTCGCCAATTACCCCCCATTTGGCCACCTCGCAACCCTTCTGAGGGTTGGGGGCACGCCGGCTTCCGATTGGCCGCTGCCCCGGAAGGATATAACCTATAGTTTTTCTTCTTAAGAACTTCCTCGGGCCATTGTACGCGTGATTTACGAGCGACCCGGGCCGGGGGGGTAGATTGATGATTGCCAGTATCCGGCCTCCGGGCTAAACTGGGGTTGCTAGTCGTAATATTGACTGAATGATTGTCATTTCTTGAAAATAATAATAATGTTATTCTACGTTTACAAATTGTAAAGAATATCATTTAATATAAATGAAGACATGCAAATATCATTCCAAAGGATGTTAAGCTTTAGTGAATAATATAAATAAATTAACTATTTACAAATTAATTTGAAAATCTGAAGCTTTTTTTTAACATACTGAACCGTTGATAAAATAAAATCCTATAACTGCTTCTCTTTTAAAATAATTTTTACATTTATCTTATCCATCATACTCATGATTATCTCTAAATACATACAAATATTTACACCTGGCAACACTGCCAAGCAATCGCATCTGCCTCATTCTTAGGGCAATTTCCCCGCATATTCGTTTACCCGACGCATTATACGGGCACTCTTTCCGCGTTATATTCTTATTGCTTTTATTACGAGCCAAAGTCAAGTACTTTTTCTCGGTTTTGTTAATGGCCGAACGGTCTTTTTTTTTGAAAAAAATAATAAAAATATATCACGTTTCCGTTTCTCATATTAGGGTGATGTGAAGAACACTTAAACCCCGTACCTAACTGATTTTTATTTTGAAAGTAAGTAAATGAGAACGAAGAGAAAATGGCACTGAGATAGTCCTATCGAGCTCCTTCATTATCTTCGATTAATATTTTTTCGTTTTCAATGTCGTTAAAAAGCTGGTGTTTCGTAACGTTAGGCAGCGGCTTGGCTCGGCCTGGCATTGCTGTAGTCCATGGGCGACGGTAACCGCTCACCATCAGGTGGGCTGTATGCTCGTCTGCCTACAAGGGAAAAATAAAACATTGACAATCTTTACCGAGTTGTTGGTTTTCGATAACCCACACAAATACTGCATGAATAATACATCAAGCAACATCAAGATAATATCTGATCATAGTTTTAAAATGAGGTTTGCTTTAATCAATTCTAGCGCAAACTGTAGCGTAAGTAGATTGCGGCTTGGCATGTATGGGCCGTATGAGTGGCTTATCTCATGAAAAAACTGCTTTAAAAAATAGCATTGAACTCATGAAAATCGATAAATAAATGAAGCTTTATACAAAAGTCATATTCTCACTCGTACCAAACTTATATCAAGGGTTATTTAGTTAGGGTGAGATTTATCCGCGTCCGAACCCAGGAACGGGATCATACATCATTTGTCGTGTGGATTATCTTAAAGCCTCTACGCAGTGATGGCTAACTAGTAGCGATGTGACAGTTAGGTACGTAGCCTAAATTATCTATCTTCTATCTATATATATAAAAATGAATTGCTGTTCGTTAGTCTCGCTAAAACTCGAGAACAGCCGGACCGATTTGGCTAATTTTGGTCTTGAATTATTTGTGGAAGTCCAGAGAAGGTTTAAAAGATAAGATAAATATGAAAATGCTCGGAATTCAATAAAAATAACAATTTTGTTTTATCTTTGATGTGTCCCCCGTCGGACGGATTCCTTTTGTTGATTTTAAGTTTATTTTATACAAAAGTTTAGGTCTTTTATTTATCGATTGAGGCACTACGAAGTCTACCGGGTCAGCTAGTTTGTAATATTTAATACTTACGAGGAAAACATTTTATGAAATAAATGATGTATTTTTTGCATGGTCACACTGTAGGTCTAAAATTTTGACACAGATATTTTGATTGATTTAGTTTATTATGTTATAGCTCTAGTTTTCAGATTTTATATTACGCTTAGCGATTGATTGATTTATTCGAGTGTGTTCACGTTTTCATTAAATTAATTGGTGGCGCGGGACATATTGTGTGCAGCGTTTTCATCAAATTAATTAGTAGATATTGTTGCGTGTAAACTAGATGGCAAAAGATCTCGTAGCCGGTCACGTAGCCGTCGGTGTGACCAAATAACGGTCTATGGACCTACGTACATCTCACACGTTTAAATCTGCCGCGAAGCGATTATGAGTTTTAGTTTTAAAGATAGGACAGCCATTGTACGATAAAAATGTGACTTCAACCTTAAGTTTCAAGATGGGCGGCGGTATTGTGATAATGTCTATCGGCTTCCGTAATCAGCTTACGCCACAGACATGTAATAAATAATACTGTACAATAATCAATATTCCGATACTTTAATACAGTAATGTAATAAAGCAATAACAATATAATAATATAACATACCACCTCTTTGTACTTACTGTCAATAAAACGAAATAAAATTTAAAATTAAGAATTTCATTTTCTGAAAGCGTTTGGGTTTGGGTTTGGCGTTCCCAACATGTTGGAATTTGAATTTAGAACGCGATCCCCGGGCGGCCGTAGCGAATTTTGAATTAGAGAGCCGCGGGCGCACCGCGGCTTGTTAGCTAGTTTTTTTACGCTGGCAACCCCTTTGTCGGAGAAAATTGGATCAATGTAGTTGTTGCCAGGTTATTTTGAGTCAAAATGAGTTCAGAATATGTGGTTGTACTAATATCGAACGATTGTTTTATATTAATGCTTGTATGAGTTAAAGCGCCAACTAAGGCTCAATATTTATTATTAGTTTAATTCGTTGATCAGTGTTTTAACATATCTTATAACTAGTCAGGTCATAAGTATTGTCACACAGTAAAAACTTTTCTTTTAGAATGCTGGCCACAAAAAAGTTTATTGAATTCGAATTTCGCATTGTTCATGAAAATAAAAATGTATAACTTTTAGAATTTTACTCATTTTTAAATATGGAGTGGACGCTTAAAGAAGACCGTGTTGCAGTTATTGCGTTGCATCGTTGCGGTTACGCGCCAATTTAAATTTTTAACATACTGAAAAATTTGAATATAACCAAAAGATTCGTTTATCGTACCATCAAACGATACAATGAAGACTCTAGTGTAGATGACAGGTCCAGAAGTGGTCGCCCTCGGTCTGTTAGGACTCCAGTAGTGATAAAAGCTGTGAAGGCGCGAATTCAAAGAAATCCCAAACGTAAGCAGAAACTGTTGGCCCTTCAGATGGGGTTAAGCAGAACCACGGTGAAAAGGGTGTTAAATGAAGACTTAGGGCTTCGGGCATATCGAAGAAAAACAGGACATCGTTTGAATGCTCGTCTAATGGACCTGAGACTGAAGAGATTCCGCGCTTTGTTGAAGCGGTACGCGGGAAAAAAATATCGGGAAATTCTTTTTTCGGATAAAAATTTTTTTACCGTAGAAGAGAGCTACAACAAACAAAATGATAAGGTGTACGCACACAGTAGTGAAGAAGCGAGCAACTGTATTCCGCGTGTCCAACGAGGTCATTTTCCATCCTCGCTCATGGTATGGTTGGGAGTTTCTTATTGGGGCTTAACAGAGGTACATTTTTGTGAGAAAGGTGTAAAAACGAATGCAGTTGTGTATCAAAATACAGTCCTGACGAACCTTGTGGAACCTGTTTCTCATACCATGTTCAATAACAGGCACTGCGTATTCCAACAAGATTCGGCGCCAGCTCATAGAGCGAAGAGCACACAAGACTGGCTGGCGGCGCGTGAAATCGACTTCATCCGGCACGAAGACTGGCCCTCCTCCAGTCCAGATTTCAATCCGTTAGATTACAAGATATGGCAACACTTGGAGGAAAAGGCGTGCTCAAAGCCTCATCCCAATTTGGAATCACTCAAGACATCCTTGATTAAGGCAGCCGCCGATATTGACATGGACCTCGTTCGTGCTGCGATAGACGACTGGCCGCGCAGATTGAAGGCCTGTATTCAAAATCACGGAGGTCATTTTGAATAAACTTTAGTGTCATAAGAATCTATGTTTTGTTAAGTTCATTTTGGTATATGAATGGTTACATAATGAATAAACTTGTTTCAATTATTTTACATTAAACATGTGACAGAATTTATGACCTGACTAGGTATTGTCAGTGTGATACAACCTAATTAAATAAATAATGTGAAACCGAGTGTAAATTTTTTAAAAAAAAAAACGTGTCTTGTATAAAATTCAAATGTCCTATTATATATTTACTTAAATTTATTAACTATAAAATATCCGAAAACGATCAGGCTACCTTTAGTTATTACTACTACGAATACACAAAACTTCATTTAAAAAATCCAACACAAAAAAGATACATACTAGTATAACCTCGCTTAGTGGAATGGATTAAATTATTCCTTAAACACATAACGGTATGCAGAGGCTTGGCTCTGCTCTTGGCATTGCTGAAGTCCATGGACGACGGTGACCAGTCACCATCAGGTGGACCGTATGTTCGTCTGCCTATAAGGGCAATAAAAAAACAATAAAATATTTAATATATATATTTTTACTAGCTGACCCGGCAGACTTCGTAGTACCTCAATCAATAAATAAAAGATATAAACTGATGTATAATATAAACTTAAAACAAACAAAAGGAATCCGTCCGAAAGGAAAAACAATTTTTATTGAATTCCGAGAATTTTCATATTTATTTACCTTTTAAAACTTCTCTGGACTTCCACAAATAATTCAAGACCAAAATTAGCCAAATCGGTCCAGCCGCTCTCGAGTTTTAGCGAGACTAACGAACGGCAATTCATTTTTATATATATAGATTACAGTCCCAATTTCCCGATCACGCCTCGTTCCATTGTAACTAATCTTGTCATTAAAATCACTCCGATTAAATTTATTCCGAACAAGCGGATATGTACCGAGCCCCGAATAAAACGCACTTCTAAATTTGAATTTGTTCCAATAATGCGGTTTGAAAATTAAACATGCGTGTAATTTTTTTTTAAATATTTGAATAGAGAACGCGGCATATGTTTCGCTCGCGGCGTTTTTTGTTTATACTTTGGCGCCACAACGTCGCACCCGTTCTGATACGCGTCAGTGAGACCAGTTAAGCAACGTATTAGGAGCACAAATATATTCAAGGGTGGGGGTGAAATGGGATAATAAACGGTTTTATTGGCTTTATCCCGTTGTCTGAGACGTTACGTCTGAGCCAACGTCGGTTACTTGCCTTCTTTATTCTCGGTTAGGGCATTTGAATATTTTATTAGGGTATTTGTCTTTGTGACGTTCTCGCTGTGAATTAGGTTTTTACTTCGCTCGGTTGTTTCGTAGCGATATAAAGCATAGTTTTTTTTTTGGTTCACATCTTGTACTTTACCAATTAAGAATGTTTTAGAGAAAATTCCATGATGTTCTGTGATAGTTTTCCATAGCCGATCCTGTGTCATTACGGATCCGCCCGATCCATTAACGGTGCTTTTAGGTACCGCAAGCACCGGTCACCGTCCTCGTCCTGTCGCTTGCGACGAAGAGCTCGACGAGTGAATTACCCATAGACACAGCCCACTGAGTTTCTCACCGAATCGTCTCAGTGGGTCGCGTTTCCGATCCGATGGTAGATTCAGCGAAGCACTGCTCTTGCTAGGGCCAGTGTTAACAACACTCCCGGTTTGAGCCTCGTGAGCTCACCTACACGTCAAGGAGAAGCTGAAATACCCTCTCAAGGTTTGTTAAGACATAGTTTTATTTTTAAAATATATGAAAACTGTTCGATATTGAAATGTGATCATATTATCTTTTTAAAACATGTGGTATCAAATTAAAACAAACAAATTGTTAAAACCACGAATCATTGTAAATATTAACACAGTAGCCAGGATAACGCTTTGGGCTCTTTATAAATATAGAGCTTAATTGGGATCTGTTTGCGAAGCATACTTTTTTTGTTTGATTGGATAATAGCAAAAGCGGTTTTATTGTTACAGATTATAAATAAACTTTTGTTTATTTTTAATCTATATAAAATATATAAATATGAGATAATATATAACAATTTATGCCGCAGAATTATTTATCAAGGGTATGTCTCGAACTACATGCATTGATGTAGGCTACGGCCTCTCTATGGGTTTCGGTGGCTCAGAAACCCGTAGACGTCATCACAATAATCACCACTTTCTTGTGCCATGAAGTAAAATCTCAATTAAGCAGGCTTAACTACCCTTTCAACATTCATAATAAGTATTCATTTTTTATTAGGGTATTATAAAAAGTATACTAGTTTATTATAACAAGTATATTATTTCTTCATCTTCTTTTTCTCCACCTTATCCCACTAGGTGGGAGGGGTCGGCACAACGAATTTTTCTCTTCCATTCTCTTCTATCAGCCGTCATCTCAACACTCACTCGTTTGTCTCTCATACCGACATTCACTCACTATCCGTGTTTTCTTCGGTCAACCTCTTCCCCCTCTACCTATATAGGTAGGTACATGTATAGAGGTCAAACTAATAAGTTAAAAAAAGTCTATGGCGATGTCCTTGTGACGTAGATACATATTATAATGATTTTTTGTCTCGTAAATGCAGTTGGCTATTTTGTTTTTTTTTTAATTTGCGTATTGACAGTTATACTCGATCGATCAGCCCACGCCCGCGGGGAATCCCGATAATTTCACAATTTTGTTACGCGAAGTAACAAATCGTTTCTCGATCAATGTAATTTACTTGAAAGCTTTCTGTTTAGCTTCGTGAATTCTCTTGTTACTTAACCTCTTTATTCACTTAAAATTGATAAGACTATAATAATATACTTGTATTATTCGCAAGTCTTAAATCAATTAAGTTGTATCGCGTTTACTAATAAGGGCTTTCGAGCTTAAAATATTGTACATACAACACAAGCACACTGATAGAAACATACACACACATACGAATGTGTCTTTAAAGAAAAATTGAAGTTTGAATGGTCTAAATTAAAAACAAAAGATAATAATATCTGCATTCAATAAAAAAAATCAAAGTTGATAATTTACTAACACACCTACACTGCTATTCAATAGACGGCGTTGCTGTTTCCTGTATGGCGCTAACCTTATGTAACATGGTTTAATATAAAAATGTATTTCCAAGCTACTGTAAAGTTTACGCAGATAAAGTCGCGGGCGCAGTTCATAATTAAATAGACAATCCGGACAAATTGCACATGACGAGTCACCTTACCTTAGGATTGTCTATAGTATGGGAACCAGACACTGATATACGAACCGATGAAGTTTGAATGTAAATTCGTACGCCCGCTAATATCTCCTAATTCGGTTCGTCGTAAACTCAATCGTTCCCGAATATAATTGTTCAGTATTTTCGTATGGTGCTGTAGATCTTGATTATACTGGAGTTATAGGAGTTGTATAGGTAAGTGGAGACGCGGCCTGCTATCAGCACTCTAGCACGCTGCATGATAGAAAAGCGACCGATTGTCGGTGTATCGCACTCCGACCATACCCGATCCTGTGGACAGAATGGTAAACAGTCGACGTCGCCCTAAACACCTCATTATGGATCCTCCCGATCTATTAACGGTGCTTTTATGTACCTCAAGCACCGTAGAACGTCGCTCGCGACGAAGGGCTCGGCGAGTAAATTAACCAATAGATGCAGCCCATTGAGTTTCTCGCTGGATCTTCTCGGTGGGTCGCGTCTCCTATCCGGTGGTAGAATCTGCGAAGCACTGCTCTTGCTAGGACCAGTGCTTGCAAAACCTCCGGTTTGAGTCCCAAGAGATCACTTGCACGCTAGGGTAAAGCTGAAATAACTTCTCAAGGCTATCAGCATAAGTAGGAAAAAAAGCGCTCGACGCGGCTGGATTTGGTTCAACAGGATATTCCGAGACAGCTGCGGCCCCATCTAGCGATTGTTGACGACTCATTAGCCGAGCGTCCTAGAGGAAAGCTAGGAGTCCACTTGTAGTGTTGAATCTGACATCGAGCACGTGTACACGACAGTCGTTTAGTGGGTGGGCCTTTAACATTTTCGGTCCCGTCTTTTGCTGTATTCGGCAATCGCGTCCCACATGGAGCGAGAACCTCGTAGGAGCCACAGACCTCGGCCCAAAAAAAAGAGTAATAGATGCGAGAACCGGTGGCCGGAATATAATATCATGCAATAAAAAACGTCTTAAAAAAACCATATTTCGTTTCAATATCTTACGGCACATTAATCACGGTCCATAAACCGTAGTCCATTACAAACATTGTATTGACAAACAAAACAAAAGGAAACACAACATATAATATGTTTCCTTTCATCCGTGCGAACCTTTCGGTTATACTTTTATATAACGTGGCGCAGGGATGGCCAATCTCTAGCACGTTCGCAGCATCGCCAGCCTCGGATCGTTTTTTGACTTTTGGTTTTATAAAAGTAATTCTTAAAAAAAAAGTGGCCATAGTTTTTTCTTTTTGGTTTTAAAAATATCTATCATGCAATGTGTGTTGTAATCATGCAGCCGTAGAAGATAGGTTTGATACCTAATTGAATTTCACACTTCGTTTTACCATTTATTTATTTGTTCTTACTCTGGATGTATGGCTTAGAATAATCTGGTGGAATTAGTTAAAAAAAAAATTAAGACCCAGCAATGTATGTGTATGTATATCACAACTTATCGTCTTAGCTTCGTTTTATTAAATCGTTGTATGGAAGTGTAGAGGCTGGTCATCCCTGGCCCGTCACTGTTCTATACTTTGACCCGAACCATGATATATTTAAGATTGCTTTTATTACTCCCAATATCGGATGATATAATATCGATTTTGTTTAAGAGGTTCATTCGCTTTTAAAGAGAAGTTGTATTTAAGTGCTTTAGTGACCTTTTGCGGTATGATTTCGTTTGATTCGTTTGTAGTATGTAGCGTTTGTGTGTTTATGGTAAATTGTGATGATTGTTTTTCTATAGTTTTTTTGTTCTTTATGATTTGTGAATTTTAGTACACAAACGATGTAACGTTACGATTAATATTGCCTAACCTAAAAATTTTTTTTGGAACAATGTCACAATCTTAAAGTAATGATGAGGTCTCAATTATACGAGTATTGTATAAATGCCGTTTCGTCAAACCATTAAGGCTTCGTCAAACAGAACGCGTAATTAACGCGCGTCAGAGCGCTAAACTAACGGCGCCCTATGACGCCGAGATGTGTTGTACTACTATGGTAACATACCGTCAAACAGAGCCCCAGCGCTATAAGTACGCAACGCTTTGACGTCAGGCGTTATAATTTTTTACAAATTTTATTTTAGCGTCCGAGTGAATGTGTATTAAAATGCTAGATAATGCCCGAAAACTGGATAGAAATGGTTAGAAAATACCCATGCTTATACAATGCCACATCTGAATCACTTGACATCTTAATACTTTTAAATTTTTACACTGCTATCGAAAGGCACCATGATTTGGCGAAGGCGTTGCGTCAAGGAGCGTTGGACTCATCTAGTCAATTAGTGTGACATGAAAAGAGCGCGACGTTAAAACGCAGTGCTAAGTACGCGTTCTGTTTGACGAAGCCTTTAAGGTTGAGACTGCTTCACAATAACAATAGGCAGATTCTTGGTACCTACCTACTCACAATATGTCCTCATCTTCTTGCCCGTATCCCACTATACGAGGTTGGCGCAGTATGTCTTCTTTTTCCATTCAGGCCTATAATACACACTACTGCACTCACTCTTCTCTCGCTTATCTTCTTTCACAAAGATCATTCAAGCCCTTTCAGAACACCCCCTCCTACCATCTACATCTGGTTACACTGAGTATTGCGGATAGGGTAGGGTAGCAGATAAATCTGTCTACCCTCCGGTCCACTCTAACTCATTGTAGGTAATAATCATTGTAAGCAAGAACCTTTTTAATGACTGACTCGATGGTGCAATCATTCGTGTAATGAACTGGTTCTTTTACTCCGTGTATGGGTGTTTGGGTGTTTGCTATCTATATACATATATATTGTTACGCCGGTAAGAGTAACGTCATCTGTTGCCGAATATCCGAAACGAATATCAAATGAACTCGTAACGTCGAGAAAGCTCGAGAAGTACAACGCCATCTATTATCAGATAGCGGAAACACACATTGAAGCTACTCGACTTGCTCAGAATGTTCTCTATAAATCTAGGGATGTCGTCTCGATTATAAAAGCGTTGCAGAGATGCAAGCGTGGCACGATTCAGTTAGTAATCGGAACTACTCGAAGGGAAACAGCGAACGGATCACCTGAAGCGAAGCGGAAGAAGCGAATTTAGAATTTTAAAGTGCTTGTGAAGTGTTAAGTGGTCTAAGTACTTATACAGTTTCAATTCTTACTTCGGTAGATTTTTGTTCATTCCGAACCCCAGCGCGTAACAATATGTATACAAACTTATATAAGATAAGTATGTATGTCAGTTTCTAGTACCCGTAACACAAGGAATCCTAATTTGGGGCCGAATGATCGTGCCTGATCAGTTACTTAGTTATCATTTATTTTAATATTGGTTATAAAGTTGATATCTAATGGTTAAGTTTAAAACAATTGTTCTCATTATACAACAACGATAAAAGTAATTTATCTGTTTAGTTGTTTATAGTTACGGATTGCAAAATCTCATATCCCTTGCCGGGCTATGGGCGTCCTTATAAAATATCGTACGCACGTTGAGTTCGACGATATACGAGTGCTGTTATGTTACGAATGGGCAATTTGCCGATAAATATATTTCCGTTTCTGGGATAAAAACGTTTTCGGTTTGATGGGAAGAAACGTATCGAATGTACTGGAAATTTCTTGTCTCGCATCTAAATTTGATTTCTGTTGGTCATAAGACGGACCGTTTAAAACGCTCCATGCGTTTAAATACTCCAAGCCGAGTATTATATTTTCTGTCATTCGTAGAGTTCCGTCACAGAGTAATTTGTTTTCAGAGCGTCAGTAATTTGTTTCTTTGTTTGGTAAGTCTTGATGAGAAAGAAAATGAATTCTTAGTAGATTATCAAAAACGCTACAGACCATGAAAATATCTAGCATAAAAAGTAATGCAATGGTTTTTTGTTTAATTGCGATTTCCTGATTATAATTTGTAATTGATAAGACAATGTTAATTGGATTTGATCGATGCTCTTTGATTTTAAAGGAACAAGAAAATATCGTATAAAAATAGAGGTCAACAGCTTGAGATGAAAAGCAATTGGAGATATTATTCGATCATGAATAGGCAACAGCCACTGTTAGCTTCTACTTTACTGATATCCACGAGTGACCGTCAGGCTAACATACCATCACGTCGAAAGCTCGTCTGCCTATATTGGCAATAGAGAAAAACATATCGGGCAATAGAGGCAAAGATCATTATGAAAGTGTTGTAAATAGGAATGATATTAATTATTTAAATGATTTTGAAGTACCAGATGATTCTAGTATTTGATACAAAACAATAAGTTAATTATTAATGGTGTACGTCAAAAGATCACCACCAGTTAAATTTTATAGGACGAAATATGCGAAAGGGAGAAAAGTAATCAATAATACACGGTTATGCATTTTTTTAAATAATTAAACTCGATTCCGTGTGAAAAATGAAATTGAAAATATTGAATATTATTTTTGCATATACCGTGTTACAAATCTATTTAAACTCACGAAAACACTGTTAAAAATAGAAATGAGATCTCGCTAAAGTCCCCGACAAACGGAAAGCTCAAATAGAAGATATTACCCCCTGCGTACTGTATTTACGAGTGAGAAATAACAAGTATCGAAGGTTTTGCCCGACTCGGAACAATGAAAAATGACCGACGGAAAATTGCAAGGATTCCACTCGATCCGGCCGGAGATGCCATGCGATCTGTTCTTGAGATGACTGCAGGGGTGGATTCTACGTGTAATTGATTTCGTAGTATACGATGAAGGGCACCCACGAGTGGTATTGCAAATGCATTAATTCATTTTTTTAGACGTTATTAAACTCACGGTCTGCTTAGTATTGAGGGAATGTTTGGGAAGACAGATGAAATAATGTTAATATCGCCACTATCCACAAGACATGAGTCCGATTTCTTAATTCATTTGGGAACTGACACAAAATAAATAGCAAATACTTTTTAGAACACGTTCTAAAGCGCCACGTAAATTTTCTTTTTATACTGGCAACGAAATGACTCATGTATCGGATTCCTTTCTCATTCTTTTGTATGCAAAACAATGTTACGCTACCACTAAATAAAATCTGTTTCCACTCAAATCTTGCCAAGTTCCTCGTGCGACATAATTTGCGTCATGCCTTGCGGCGGGCCTGTTTCGTCGCGCACTCTATTTTCCTATTTGTGCGGCAGATTGGCTCTGATTGTATTGTTTGCGGCGGGGCGGGGCGATACGATACCCACCCCCGCTCACACGACCACCCCGGAGGGGTGCAGCCGAGCGGAAAAATGTTATCCGCCAAGCGAAATATTTGTATTGCTATAAATATTTGACAAGTGTGTTTAAATTTGTCGTCTAGTGAGTGACTTGCGAACAGATTGTCGCAATTTAAAATTTATTTGCAGGATACGCAACTTGGAAATTATTATTTTTATATGGAAAACTAAATTTATTATTATAAGAGACTTGTCACCCAGCGATATATAATATAGATTAAACTTTAACTTTATTGTAATTAAACAAAAGATAATCTATTTAATCCTAATAACTCTGATAAAACAAACAAAAAAAACAAAAAAATGTTAAACTACTCACCCTCAATAAAAAATATTTCAAATCACCAATTTATATACGAACACTTTTCAATACGTACGACACAGTCTAAACAAGTAACGGTAGGTAATGTCGCCCGACCAAGATAACTTTTATAAGCGCGAAATTGTGTTTATGCGGCCGTGTGTCGCGATTCACAGACGACGCCCGCGACGGCCCGCGTAATCGGAAATATTGCTATAGAATAACGTTAGGGTAAGGCTTTAGTGTTAAGAAACAGAGACGAATTAACAATACGATTAATGTTTTGTTCTTTTGATTAATGGGAGTGGACTTGGTGGAAGTACGTCATAAATGAATGGAATTACCGTTCGTGAGAGCAATAATTCAGCTTTCACCAAATTAAATGATAATTATAAAACGTCAAAACCTTAACGCTTAAAAAAGCTTTGAATGTGAATAAAATGAGCGATTTGTCACTAAAACCGCTATCTAATGAATATGTTTCATGGACAAGGCTTAACGACAGTGAAATAATTCACCATGCACCAAGGTAAATAATTTATAGAGCATTTAGTCCGTATATGATTTTTTTATTTTTTTATATCGGTTACTGTCGATTATGGACGTCAGTAGTATCAGAGCTGTTTATCGCTGAGTCTGCTTACTCTCTGAAAACCTCGTTTGAAGAAGCACTTTATATCGCTCACTGTGCAATAAACGCTTTCACAGTGAAAGGGATAAATATACGAATATTCATGTATAATGCGGGCTAAAACTTAAACTCGCTACCGCCTATGTCCGAGACCGATCGAGTCGAGTGTTATTGTCGATCCCATCTCGGTCGCAGTCGCGTAACAAACTAGTAATTGGTTTGGGATTGGCCCCACCGTTCCGCTAATAATGTTTATCTATGTGATACTTCTTCAAAGTAGTAACATGTGTAAGTTAAGAGTTTGTGATTGAAAAATCATAAAAATCGTTCTTTAAATTTATATTTTGTTTTTATAAGTTTGTAAATGTCATTAAATGAGAAACGTGCTTATTCATTGAATTGTATATACATATTATATAGCCGCCATAGTATATATGTATATATTCTATATCTATGTATAATCTATGTACATAGATATAGAATATAGATAAAATAAGTATATAGGTAGGTAACCAAAAATACTCCTTGAACAGATAACATTATTGGATAGTAAACAGAATAAGCTAAAAATGCAAATATTCTAATTATATATAACCGAACTATGGGAACTTTAAAAAATAAAATAAAAATTAATGAATAATGAGAGAATATCTATAAAAATAAACATATTATATGATATTGTAAACTTCATGCCTAGTAAATTAAATATACTATTCATACTACTCCATGCCATGCTACGGTCCTACGAATATTCGTAGAGCCTCTACGTGAGTCTACGACACAGGTCGGAGCTACGAAGTTTCGCTACAATTTAACTACGGCTATTTTAGTCTTGTTGGACTTGTGTATTGTGAGATCCGGGTTTGATTCAGTAATTAGTATTTATTGTTAATGTTTTTAACAATAAGACTATCCATCCGGATGTCTGCGATCTGTATGTAACACAAGACAATATCTCAAATTTAAATTTGGTATATCATAATGTTTTAGTCGCTGTGATTTGATCTTATCAAGCGATGCGACTATGCTAGTACTAGCTGAGCTGTACTAGTTTTTATAATGAAATACGTACCTACTTATGGATGACTTCCATGATGAAGGAATAATATTGTGGAATAAAAATTAAACCCGTCAACTTCCTAAACGCGAACGGTATCTTACAAAATACCGTTTCGCTCATGAAACGGTATTTTGTAAGATCGCGGGGTGTAGAAACCATCCACCCTGCTCTTTTTCTGGCGCCAAATTTTTATTTATTTTTTTATAGCTTAGTTTCAAAATGGTACCTTTATTACTTGAATTTACTTTTTTATTGATCTTGTAAGTGGTCCTTAGCAATGCCAAGGATACAGTCTAGTCACTGTCTACCCCTGAGTAGTATACGCAAACCTCGTAAGAAGACAAGAGATCTATTAAAACCCACTGTGGATGAATGCATCGGCTCTAGGTAATATAGATGAACTCTGCCCCGGTGTTACCCGGTGAGATTTTTTATTTATTTATTGCTTAGATGTGTGAACGAGCTCACAGCCCACCTGGTGTTAAATGGTTACTGGAGCCAATAGATATCTACAACGTTAATGCGCCACCCACCTTGAGATATAAGTTCTAAGGTCTCAGTATAGTTACAACGGCTGCCCCACCCTTCAAACCGAAACGCATTACTGCTTCACGGCAGAAATAGGCTTGGTGCTGGTACCTACCCGTGCGGACTCACAAGAGGTCCTACCACCAGTGAAGATGTTATAGTTATGTGTTCCGATTGTAAGGGTTAATTAGGGTTACGTAGTAGTAAACTATATGATTGATAAATAGACGTCATATCTGTTGATAGGCGGTGATGTTGGTATCCTTATTTGTTTGGGTTCCGGTAACCACTGAACATTAGATAGGCTGGGAGCTCGCTCACCCGTCAGTCGACGGAATGAAAGAAAAAAGATAATTTCACACACAATGCAGTCATTTACCCATACCGTGCGGCAAGTGGCCGGCTCTCCGCTCAGAGTCGCGTCGCTTTAACGATGTAGTTTCGCCGCAATCGACTTTAAAGACCACTCCACCACGTCGCGACACTCACGCCTGTAATTATACTACACGAATACACAAAATTCGATCCTCAGAACACTGTAGTTAAGGCTCAATTTTGTATTCGCATTACGGTAACATGTTACCAATTTGATTTGCAGCACGAAAACGTATACGATATATGTATAACGACGAAACAGCAGCTCTTATTGTTATGTGAAATAAGGTTTTGATTAGTGAGTGCACACAGTAAAATAGTTACCGTCTAGTCTGCGACTAAAAGTTAGAAGATTTGTGTTTTCTCTTGTTTCAGGTACACAAAGACTTCTTCGGACGTATAGTTCCGTTGTCACAAGTCAAGCGACAAGGTAAGAACATAATAATAATTATAATAGAAATTTGATTACAACCTTCAAATTGTTGTGTGGATGTGATGTGTGTTGATATACGTTGTATTCTTATGCCATAACAAAAAATTCAATAAAAATTAAACTTAAGTTTTTTTTTTCTTATTGCTTAGTAGGGTGGACGAGCTCACGGCTCACCTGATGTTAAGTGGTTACCGGAGCCCATAGACATCTACAACGTAAATGCGCCACCCACCATGAGATATAAGTTCTAAGGTCTCAGTATAGTTACAACGGCTGCCCCACCCTTCAAACCGAATAGCATTACTGCTTCACGGTAGAAATAGGCAGGGTGGTGGTACATACCCGTGCGGACTCGCAAGAGGTCCTATCACCAGTAATTACGCAAATTATAATTTTGCGGGTTTTGTTTTTTATTACACGATGTTATTCCTTCACCGTGGAAGTCAATCGTGAACATTTGTCAAGTACGTATTTCATTAGAAAAATTGGTACCCGCCTGCGGGATTCGAACACCGATGCATCGTAAGATACGAACGCACCGAACGTCTTATCCTTTAAGCCACGACAACTTAAGTAAATGGGAAATGTCTATAGAATTTGTCGTAACACACGTTCGATAAGTTTTAATTTTACATATCAATTTACTAGATTTTAAAATGGTATGTATAAAAAAAATCGATTAATTTTTAAGAAATCACTTACTAACATTAATATGGATTAATATTTTATCTGAAACTAGCTGACCAGGCAGACTTCGTAGTGCCTCAATCAATAAATAAAAGACCTAAACTTTTGTATAAAATAAACTTAAAACAAACAAAAGGAATCCGTCCGACGGGGGACACATCAAAGGAAAAACAAAATTGTTATTTTTATTTAATTCCGGGCATTTTCATATTTACCTTTTAAACGTTCTCTGGACTTCCACAAATAATTCAAGACCAAAATTAGTCAAATATGTCGAGCCGTTCTGGAGTTTTAGCGAGACTAACGAACAGCAATTCATTTTTATATTTTATCTGAAATTAATTCCGGGTATTTTCATATTTATCTATACCTTTTAAACCTTCTCTGGACTTCCACAAATAATTCAAGACCAAAATTGGCCAAATCGATCCAGCCGTTTTGGAGTTTTAGCGAGACTAACGAACAGCAATTATATCTCGATTATAAAATATAAAATATAAAAATATAAATCGATTGAACTCGAATTAAGTTCATAATCGTCTCGAATCACTAATCATAATAATAATTTATTAGCAAAGTTCACTGGCGATCCTCTAAAATGTATTTTCAATGTGATTCGGACGAGTATCCCTGCGGGCCGCATTATCGCGTAACCGTAATCACGCGTCGCGTCGCGTCGTCGTAACCCAACCTATTATTTTCAATTAGGTACAGCGCCGCGCGAAAGGATTGTTAATATCCATTTGAACGACAACCTCTGTAGCGCACCTGAGTCCGGCCCTCTCCGCGGCTCTCGATAGGCCCGCGCTAAATTGTTTTTAATTTCGTAAAGTCATCCGATCGTCACGAATGCGGCAATGTTGTACAAACAGCGTCGCATACGCAATTATATTTTATATGTAAAAAGAAGCAGATATGTTTCAAGCGCACGTCAAGTGAAGACTCGAAAACAGGCCAATTGGGACGTTTCGTCTTTAGTCGCGTCTAAACAAATGCAATAATTATATAACAAGTGCAATCGTTCCAATTATAGCTATCTTTGTTACTCACGCGCTTATCCCATCTTTTGTACTTTTCATTAATGCTACTTGTCAACATGTGTGTGTACTATATCGGTAGGTATGTAGATATATATGGCGCGATCAGATTTGAAGAGTCAGTTACTATGAAGATAACATATCTGTTGTATAAAAAATCATTGGTCATACGTTATTTTATTCCGTTTTGTAAAAAATAGAAATAAATCTATCTACATATTAATAATACGTGAAACAAAAACTTTGTATCCCTTTTTACGAAAATTGCGCGGACGGAGGAGTATGAAATTCTCCACGCTTATACAGAATATAGAGAAGAAGTGCACAATGCTAATATTTTTTTTAAATAATGCATAAAAGATACATTAAATCAATAAAGAAAACATTACACACACTACATACCATGTATTTGACGCACGCACGCCTGCATACTATTTATTGTCAAACTTTTGGTCTTGACGTCTGTTGTCAAATTGAGAATAGATAAAGTATTGTTTGTCTTTGTTAATATTTTTTATAGTGTAGTCTTGGCGAAATTTGTGATTATAGAAGTATAAAATACAATCATAATAATGTACAAATTTACAATTCCAAATAATTATAGTCGAATTTCGACTACTGCGGGACCTCTAGTATATATAAAAATGAATTGCTGTTCGTTAGTCTCGCTAAAATTCGAGAACCGCTGGACCGATTTGGATAATTTTGGTCTTGAATTATTTGTGGAAGTCCTGAGAAGGTTTAAAAGGTAGATAAATATGAAAATGGTCGCAATTAAATAAAAAGAACAATTTTGTTTTTCCTTTGATGTGTCTGTTCCCCGTCGGACAGATAGATACCTTTTGTTTGTTTTAAGTTTATTTTGTACAAAAGTTTAGGTCTTTTATTTATCGATTGAGGCACTACGAAGCTTGCCGGGTGAGCTAGTTTTAAATAAATAATTGTAGCGATTAGATCAGCGAAGGAATTGAGTCGCATTTTTTTAATCCGCGAATAATGAAAACGCTAATGAAGAAAGCCTGAATAAGAAAATTTGACTGTATTTAAAAAAATCGTCTTGAGGAAAATTGGCCCAATTGAGCATGGATCCTGCCATTATTATCACGAGGCAATTACGCCGGTTGAAAATCTAGTAAAACTCTTATTCCAATGCTATAATAGAACAGGAGATACCTATTTGATAAATGCCTAAATCGCGCTAACAACATTCTCAAGATAAGCTTGAGTGTATGCAACTTAGGAATAGCAATACTCGGACCGTCTGTCTTCTCAAGAAAGATATCATATGTAATGAAATATTGAAAATAGAAGAAGCCCGCAGAGCAGATAGCATCATTATGCCTATTTCTGCCGCGGAGCTTTCATGCGTACCCATTCAAAGGGTGGAACGTTTGCTAAGCAAAAGTAATTTAACTTTCAATTCTATCACCTTGTAATAAATGCTACTAAAATGTAGTTGTATTAACTCATAATTATCATTTATCATTCGAGCATATCGTTAACATCGACCGGTAGCCCCTCCCCCCGTTCTCCCGCTCTCCCCTCCCCTCTCCCACAACGATTCTCGTTAAGGTGACTGTTTAATAATCTCAACGCGATTTGTAATGGGATTGAGCTGGAATTCGCTCGAGACGTCTCTCAACTTGCGTTATTGTTTTTGCAACTGAGTACCGTTGGCAAAAAAGATTTTAGTGTATCCAATTGAATTTAATGTGAGTAATTTTCACCTTTTCCGGGTGAACCTTATGTTGGGCGGCTGTCGAAACCATAGACGCCGTAATTAGAATGCTACAGACATTAAGTTTCAACTATAGTGGTACAAGATTGTCATTGCTTCCAAAGTACCCTGCCGTCTAGAAAAATCTAAAAATGAATCGGCCAACACTAAGCTTAATGATACTAATGACACTAACGCCCGATCGCTCTCAAATCCCTAAACTATGTTACCACGTGGGTCTCTCCCCACTGACTGAATTACGCTCTTCTCCCTGTCGAAAAGCATGAGTGGAATATTAGCTGCATTCTAATCTGACAAAACCTTTGAGTGTGCTAGTTTTTAATGAGCTGTCTTGAATGTAAGGAGATGATGAAGGAGTTGTAATATTACTCGGTGCACCGATGAATCGTTATCTTTTTTTTTATTGCTTAGACGGGAGGACGAGCTCACCGCCCATCTGGTTGTTAAGTTGTTACTAGAGCCCATAGATATCTACAACGTAAATGCACTACCCACCTTGAGATATAAGTTCTGAGGTCTCAGTATAGTTACTGCTGCCCCACCCTTCAAACCGAAACACATTACTGCTTCACGACTGGAATAGGCATGGTGGTGGTACCTATCCGTGCGGACTCACAAGAGGTCCTACCACCAGTTAGTTATCTATTAACACTTGGCCGTCCGGCGACACTACAGTGGTGTCGTGACCCGGTCATCGTTCTCGCCGAACCCGTTGCTTGCGACGAAGGGCTCGGCGAGTAAATTAACCCAAAAATTTTCTCGCCGGATCTTCTCAGTAGGTCGCGTTTCCGATCCGGTGGTAGATTCTGCGAAGCACTGCTCTTGCTTGGGTTAGTGTTAGCAACGACGTCAGGTTTGAGCCACGTGAACTCACCTACTTCTCAAGGTTACGCTAAAATAGTCTCCCAAGACCATCAGCTTAGGTAGGAACAAAAGATGTCGTGAGTATATCTTCGAAATTTCATCCAAGTAGAGGAGCAGGATTAGTCACATAGCGTACTTTGCATTTCTGTCCGATTTCTTCTATTCGCTAAGAGCTCTAACGTGAGATGTGTTTTCGAGTGCTCACGACTGCCTAGGTATTTTCAATCAGCAACCGATTCGTTCTTCGTAATTATGAGTGTTTGTTATTTTGTTAATGCCCCCGGACCCTTCCTACTCCATCAGCCTTTCGGTTATCTGACATAGACGGAAAACTGTGTACGCTTATTGTCCTTTCAGAGCAGAGAAAGCTATATTGAAAAAAAAAGTGGTACCCAACTATATTTTATGTTAGCATTTTCTTTGATATACTTCAAAGGTTCGTTTTAAAAAACAATGAAACATGATAAGCCGATGTATGATGTACAAAAGAATAAGTATATTTAAAATAGTTGTTGTAACTCCTTCGTCGGTACACGTTCGGAACTAATTCGTGAGTTAGCCGGGTAGTATCGTCGTCGTAAATGAATTGTTCCCGGGAGCGGAATCGACTCCTCTGTTTGATTATGCCAAACGCTAATAAAGTTCTCTCGTTGTGATAACGCTCTGATTATTAATACGCTATCGAAACTCTGTTACGTTCATAATTTTGGTTTTGTATTTATCTTTCTTGATATTTAATGTGTTTAATATTGTGATATAAATAATGTGTTGTATTTTTGTTTACTGATTTAACGTTGGGCAATTGGGCGTAGAAATTGATGATTGGTGGTAGAAATAAAGATACACCACAACGTCACAAGAAATAAGGATACACCAAATCTTTCAAGGTGGTTGGCGCATTTACGTTTTGGATGTCTATGGGCTCCAGTAACCACTTAACACCAGGTGGGCTGTGAGCTCGTCCACCCATCTAGGCAATAAAAAAAAAACGATATGTTGAATTAAAATGTAAAAATTTAAGTTACATATTTAAATAGGAATAGACGTGACGAAAACTATTTTGTTTGAATTCAAAAATTTAATTTGTTTTATATACGAAACATAACTTTACGTTTCGTAAATATTACAAACCATGAAGGATTCGATAATATTCAAAAAAAAATATTTTCTCAAATAACTTTTTCGCCTTTTCTCTCAAACAAACTGTTAAAAAAATTAATTCAAAATTTTATTTACATTTTGAACTAGCTGACCCGGCAGACTTCGTAGTGCCTCAATCGATAAATAAAAGACACATCAAGGGGACACATGTTTTTTATGTTTTCTCACCTTTTAAACCTTCCCTGGACTTCCACGAATAATTCAAGACCAAAATTAACCAAATCGGTCCAGCCGTTCTCGAGTTTTAGCGAGACTAACGAACAGCAATTCATTTTTATATATAGAGATTTATATTTTGATTGGAAAATTTCAAGTATTTTCTTGGGTTTTCGTGATTCGCAGACAGGAATTAAACTAATTTTTAACTTACTAGTTTTCGTACCTAAATAACCTAAATAATATTAGAGTAATTTTCGAAAAGTCTAGAAAAAAGATGTAAGCGTATATCCCTACAAGTATAATTATATGTAGCAATGCGAAATATAGACAGCACAATTTGTAATTAGCTCGTGTAAACATGGCTTCCACATACGAGTGAGTGCATTCGAATTGTTGAGATCCACATCGACGTCTGTTATGTTAATATTACCTCACTTATGAAATCTAAACTAAACTAAATATCTGATCTAGTGAAAATCGAACGTGCTGCTTTTTAACTATTCTTAATATATCGCCGGAAGAAAGCGGAATTGTCGTAACTTGCAAAAACACCAGAGCCATACGTATAATATAATATGGTAAAAAGTGATTTAGCTTAAAATGCAAGTTACGATATTTTCACTTTCTCCCGTCGATATGTATAAAAGCAAATGATAGTGTTGCATATTTTCGCCATAATAATCCATTCAATTACTTTTCATGAAAACTTCGTCGTACCCTAAAATATATCACATAATGTAAGCTGCACGCCCGGTGCATTCGTGTCGAGGATGCGACTCGGCCAGTGCTCGAATCTCGCAGGAAGATACAATTTTTTCTAATGAAATACGTATTTAGCAAATTTTTACTAATGACTTCCACGCTAAAGGATCGTGTATTAAAAATCAAACCCTCCTAAATTATAATTGCGTAATTACTGGTGGTAGGACGTTTTGTGAGCTCGCACGGGTGGATTTCACCACCCTGCCTATTCCTTTCGTCAAGCAGTAATTCGTTTCGGTTTGAAGGGTGAGGTACGTAGCCGTTGTATTGAAAAAATTCGACTTAGAACTCATGTATAAAGATGAGCGGCGGCATTGATGTGGTTGATGTCTATGGGCTCCGGTGACCACTTAACACCAAGTGGGCCGTGAACTCGTCCACCTATCTTAGCAATATTTTTTTTAATTGGATCATCTTTACGCGATTCTGCCGCCGGAAGTAAAAGTTACAAGAATGTGGAATAGCCCAATAGGCTACCAGGGATTAGGTAGAAATTATCCCTAATAATCTCCTTTTTTTCTTAAACAGATGCTTTGCCGGATGTTATATCTTCCAGCAGTGTATTCTACCAGTACAGAGAAGGCTTCAACAACGCGGTCAGAAGAAAAGTTCGCCTCCGTGATTTGCTGTAGGCTGTAGGCTGTTATAACCTAACCTTTTGACAGCTGTCAAATATGTCAACCATAATGTAAAATATAGCGTTTGTAAGAAATTTATAAAATATAATGTATTCTGTAATTGATTGTGTTTATTATTCAATCAAAAGATATTGAAAGTGAAACAACTTGAGTTCGTCTACTTTGAACACTTGAATTCTAGTTTTTGTGAAGTTTAACTGGACCACCCACAATCCCTCCATAAAAAAACACATTAGAATTGAGACTTCGACGCAATGTCTGAAGGTGAGTGAGAGAGAGGATTAATATTATAATCAAATGGAAAAAATACACCTGGCGTGTGTAAAAATACACTCATTAGACCACGAACGCTTCTACGGACCGTTTTCCTTTACAGACATCAATCAGTTAGAATTATGTAATCTGTTGTCTTTCTGATTAGCTTAAATTATCAATGCACCTTTTCCGCTTTGCTTTTCAACCGATTTCTTTTGCCAATTGTTATTAGTTATTGACACTATAATAGCTGTCAATAAAATATTTGCAAACAGTTTTTTCCCCATCATTACTGGAAAAATGTCAATGACCAAAAATATGAAATATATGAAATCATAATACATACACAAAATAAATCGTTATCTTGAGGTGTCAGTCAATTCGATTTTTAGACCACTTTGTAAGCACTAGTCCTAAATTAACACAAGTAAATACAAACCGCAGTAAATAATAAAGTTCCGCGAATATCCAAGTTAGTCAAGTCTGTTTGTTCAACACCTGCGTCTGTAAGAACTTTCACTATAAATCCGTAATGCGAGACTTGTACTCGTCGTTTTGAATGAAATATCGTTTTAATTCACCGAAATGAGACTGAGGAAGTCCGTTTGGTTGTTCATTACAATAAGAGTATGCAAACGGTACCCGAAGATGTGATTTTAGTACTGGAAACTGAGTAGTTAGCACTGCTGACTGCTGGCCCAAGGGTCGGGGTTTCAATTCCCAGTTTGGCAGACATACGTGTGACAAACAGTTTAGTTTGTTATTTTTTCTGTGTATTGAAACATATATGTACTAAAGGTCCCGCAGTAGTCGAAATTCGACTATAACTAATTGGAATTGTAAGTTTGTACACTATTATGATTGTATTTTATACTTCTATAATCACAAATTTCGCCAAGACTACACTATAAAAAATAATTAATCCCAATTTGACAACAGACGTCAAGAACAAAGGTTTGACAATAAATAGTATGCATGCGTGTGTGAGTCAAATACATGGTATGTAGTGTGTGTAATGTTTTCTTTATTGATTTAATGTATCTTTTATGCATTATTTAAAAAAAATATTAGCATTGTGCACTTCTTCTCTATATTCTCTATAAGTGTGGAAAATTTCATACTCCTCCGTCCGCGCAAATTTCGTAAAAAGGGATACAAAGTTTTTGCTTCACGTATTAATATATAGATAATTCTGTATATGTATAATTATGTATGTATATTAGTCTCTGGTTCCCGTAGTACAGGGAGTCCTAATTTGGAGCCAGAAGACCGTGTGGGATTTGGTCCCAATTTATTTACCTGTATGTTTTTTGGGCCGTCTTTAATTGCATCATGTGGTCGATTCTTGGTCGATGTGCTTATCTAGTGTATGTTTTTAATCTCCACTGAATACCATTTGGCCATTTGTTAATTTGCGTGATTAATATTTGTGTGACCCGATGATTTGCTATCCAATTAAGTAACTAACTTGTATACTTTTCGTCATGACTTATGCAAGTGTAGTGTTCGCTGACACGGCCCGCATGCATATAAACTCTGTCCAGGTCATCCAATACTGTTTCTCCAAGATAGCCGTCAGAGCATCGTGGTACGTAAGAAAGATCGACCTTCACGACCCTTTAACATTTAGATCGGATACGTAAGTATTTTAAGAATGCGTCGGAACGCTTTTTCAACAAAGTGGCACGCCATGATAACCCTCTTACCGTGGCTGCTGTTAATTACATATCGGACTTAGGCGACAGGCATCGCAAATCCGCCATCACCCGAAACATTTTGTCGGATTCCCGGATGCACTCTCGGTGCTTTTAAATCCTTCATGCACCTGTCACCGTCCTCGTCAAACTCGTCGACAACGACGAAGAGTTCGACGAGCAGAGTAATCCATAGACAGCCCACTGATCTTCAGGTGGTAGATTCAGCGAATTACTGCTCTTTCTAGGGTTGGTGTTAGCAAATTCTCTCGGGTTGAGCCCGTGAGCTCGCTTACCCGTCCGCACGTAGCTAGAATAGCCATTTAGGCTACCAGCGGATAGGCAAGAAAAAAATAAAATATGTTTTTCTCGTGTTAGTCAGTTCGTCTATTTCTGGGGCAAAGCAGTCATTCGTGGTTTTAACGGTAGGAATCTAGTTATTAGAACGCAATTGAACTTAATACACAATGTTATTCCTTCACTATGGAAGTCATTCGTACGTGTTTTATTATGAAAATTGGTAACTGCCTATGGGATTCGAACGCCGGTAATGTTGCATCGCTCGATATAAATGCACCGGGTGTTTTATTTTTTAGGCCACGACGAATTCAAGCACAAGTGGAAGAGCAATACCCAACCTGTACTTCTATTGTAGAATAAGTTTAATTCTACTTTTTTGTTGGCAAATTGTCATTTCATTTCTCAATACTTGTTATCTGTGCACGAACAAAATTTGAAGCAACAAACAATTTTTGCACAATATAATTTTTGCACAATTCTTCCGATTCAGTCTTAAGTAATTGTTTCCTTAATGAATATTTCATCTCATAGAAACTTTACTCATAAATATGTCAACGACAATATTTATGAATTTCAAAGTTTCCAGATTATGGTCTTGATGTATATTACTATTACTACGTACTATTGACGACTATGTGGCGATACCTAAGATTGCCAAACTTTCGAAGCATGTTTGATGAAAGAAATACCACGGTGATTTTGCTGTAGTATCGTTTTAATATCAATAGCTTATAATATACTAAGGTACTCTACTCCTCCTCTTTGTGTCAATAATCCTCATTGCTGAAGGTCGTGGTCACCTTTAATAACTTTCTCCTGCGTTACTCTGCGTCTACCCTGCCTATCCTCAGCTCGGCGGATGGCATCGTGTTGAAAGTAGAGCGTATCTGATCCGACTAGCTCATTTTACTTCTGCTTCTGGACCTTCTTCAGCATACATTGCCTGTTACCAGTATGTTCTTAGGTAAAAGACTATCCTTTCTCAATCTTAACTTTTAAGGTCACTGCATACGCGTATAGGATAGTTCCTCTTTCACGAATTAGATAATAAGTTCGGCTTTTCCCAGACATACCTTGTGCCATTTTTTTTATCCTTTCATCGCCATAGGTGTGATCTGTGTTTAATTTTAAGGAAATACTTTTTTTTGTCTACTAATCTGCCATTAATTTAAGGGGTTAATCTATCTTCACTATGATTGGTAGGCCAGCTCTTGGGACTCAGAGAAGGTATTATTTTGTTTTTAGCTTTTTTAAATATCACGTATAAAGGTGACAAAGGTTCTGTTTCAAGAGACCGATGTCAACACGTGTCTACAATAACTACCGCAACTGACAAGTATGAACATACCTTTACTGGTGTTAGGACCTCCTGTGAGTCCACACGAGTAGGTACCACCACCCTGCCTATTTCTGCCGTGAAGAAGTAATGCGTTACGGTTTGATGGGCCGGGCAGCCGTTGTAACTATACTGAGACCTTAGAACTCATATCTCAAGGTGGATGACGCATTTACCTATATAAGCAATAAAAAAAACCTAGCTAAACATACGTTTTCGTTTAAAAATTGTTTTTTAAACCATATCTCATCAACTCTTATAGCTGGAAGATGCACCTCGTGTTCCTTCCAAACTTTTCGTATTCTCTGACTTCAAGAACTACACAAATAAAAGTGTGTTGGAACCATGAAATACACCATTTCTGTAAAACAGTAATGCGTTTCGATTTGAAGGGTTGAACAGCCGTTGTACTGTAAAACTGAGACTTAGAACTCATATCTCAGCTTTTGCGCGGGGACCTCGTAGGAGGTTCGGCCCTCTACCCGAAAAAAAAAGGGTGGCTGTATTAGTGGTTAGGACTGGCTCCATTTACGCTGTTGATGTCTATTGGCTTAGGTAACCACTTAACTACTACTAGAACTATAACTAAATACTGGTTCTTTTGAGAAGTTAAAAGTTATACAATATAACTGAGATGAGCTTCATGTCTTAGGGTGAGGGCTCTCACTCACATCGGATCTATAAGCTCGGATGAATTGGTAAAATTCAAGGTTCATCATCATGATCATCAGCCTATAGCAGTCCACTGCTGGAGATAGGCCTCTCCAATTGTTCGTCACTGAGCACGATCCTCGGCTTCTCTCATCCAGTTCCTGCCAGCCACCCCGCACAGATAATCAAATTCAAGGTTATTATTAGCATATTGAATATAGCGCATCTGACAGTTATATTAAAACAATCCATGCAATTTATTTAATAATTTAAATCGATTCAAACGTTTAAAGGTGTATTTTTCAAGGAACTGAATAAAACATAGCGTAAATTTTCCGTAATCATTTATTTGTTACATTATCGTGGCAACTAATGACGTAGCTAAATTACATTATTACACTATAACTAACTAACTAACTAACTAACTATACGTAACATGGCGCCCGCAAACAATTCCACATATCGTGCACGATGCAGCGGTTAATATTTTTGTTTTATTTACACACACGGCGCGGGCTGACCGAATCTCTCAGACGATCTGTGTGCTTAGTGTAAGTTTTTTAACGTTCTCGATAGCGTAAAAGTTAACTCGTATGCAGTTGGAACAGCGCCCCTAGCGGCAAACGTAGGCAAACGTTCTAACTGCATACAAACTTGAGTTAACTTTTACGCTATCGAGAACGTTATCAAACTCGGACTGAGCACACTGCTCTTAAATTTAAATACTACATTGACTGATTAGTTCGGGTTTCCGAAGAGAATTTGATTTAAAAAAAACCCACACATGTGTTCGTTTATTTGCTTTAAAACGGGATTTATTGGAGTCATAATTAAAATAACATTTACCGTCCGTAAACTGTAATGTATTCGAAGCGCCGGAAATAATGTAACGACAGTGAAAAAAAGTGAGATTTAACCGTAAAAGTAGCTTTAATTACGACTCTCTTATAACCTACAGGTTACAATACATTGAAGGCAGCATAGGAGAAGATTTATTTCTATTCTCATTAGTTCGTTCGTGTGAGTGATCGAATTATGTGGTCGTTGGAATCGCACTGTATGTCGGGTTATGTAATATAATTTTTTTTAATAATCGACTGAAAACTCTTGATATTCACTCTTCTACTTTTGTTATTACAATTTCTTTGTCAATGGGCTTTTTTTGGCGGGATTTGGTGTGATTTGTTTTATTTGGATATTTAGTGTTTCTTCAAGTTTAAATGTGTAATAACAGTGGTTTATTAACTGTTTATTATCTGTGAAAGTGCACAAATGTGCAAATGAAACAAAGCCGCTGGACGTAGCTTCTCGGAATCCTCCAAAAAGCCCACTTAAAAAGTCTCAATAAATAACCACCATTTTACTGAACTTATATTTCATTCTATACTATCTTATCTCATCTCATTTCATAATATCATTTGTCATTTAAAAAAGTTTTCATAAAAATTAAAATAAGACTTGACCAAAAGGTCTTAGTTACCAGGTCATAAAATCCCTTAAAAAAAGTAAGGAAGTAGTTTAATTATCAGAATTGTGGGTAGATGTACGATTATACAGGGTAGAGCAGATCGTCTGATAGAACTGGTTGTAATAATATTATATATATTTAATACTACACTAATATGAATAGTGACTGTACATTTATTAATATAAAATCGATTTGAAGTCACGATAAAATTAATTGTAATACATACGCTACGTGACTATAACTTTATTAATTAGTATTATAACTCACTGAAATGTTTTTTTTTTTTCATAAATTTAAAATCTAAAAACGCAAACGGTATGTCATTGTTAGTTTTTAAATGTCTTAAAATATAATCTGTAACAATACGGTGTATTGTGTTTTTTTTTCAATAATGACGAATGTAAAGATGTCTAAGATGTACGTGTCTAAAAATTATTTGATTACAAAAAGCTGTCTGACGTGTATATTAACATATATTTTTATGCAATAATTACTTGAATATCCAATAAATGTATGAACAATTATATTTCAGAACAGGAACGAACATAGATTTTGGATGAACAGGTAATTAATTAATTAATCCTTGCAATTGTCGCTGAACCATACTATCGAATTCAGACATCTTTGTAAATATCTTACTAAAAATATAACTAAAGTTTGGAGTTTGTGAAATCAGTTTGATTGTTCTAAGCAGAGGGCGGCTTATTCGAAATACTTTTTCGCAGATTGCTCTTTCCCGAATTTCCTAAACATTTAAAAAAAAATATTTAAACATTCCAGTGTATCACATTGATATTGGTATACAATAATACATTTTAAAATATCATATATTGAATAGAGTTTTATTTACATATTTTTAATACTTTCTAAATAATGTTCAGTACGCTTATGAAAAAAATTATCGCAACTTTAATTGGTCGAATTTGGAATGGCTGAGATTTTATTTAAATTAAAATAAATAAAGTAAATTAATAAATAATATTTTTGAATTTTGGTACTAAAATCAATTGTGTTTTCAACTCAACTTAGCGTAACGAATTTAATCAACACAAAAAAATTCAATAAAATAATACAACATAATTCAACATAATATTATGAAGAGTAGTAAACTTATTATAGTTAAATTCATCTCATCAAATATATGAATTTGTGATATTAGAAAGTTTCTCGTAATTGCAATAACTTATTATGTACATGATAATTATAATTAAAACTACTTTTACGGATTAATCTCGCATTTATTATTGTTATCATAACATTATCGACGTGTTACAATTATCTGTCACCACGAAAACTGTAAAGTCGTAAAAGTGGTTTTAATTACGTCTAAGACTGGTGAATACCCAATAAAATACTATGCAATTACATAATTGTTATATTTTCGTATACTTCAGGCAGTTCTCATGAAACAAAAGCACTTTTTTTTTCAAAGGATTGCTTGCTGAAGTCCATGGGTGATTGCATTTAATTATTAAAACAAATTCATTAAACAACTCATCGTATCGTACGTAACCATGTATATACAACTTAAATAACATTATAATACTGGTGTTGTTTGGCACATAAGAATTCACAAATGTATACATTACTTTGTTCTTTTAATATAGATAATTGATTATATTTAAATTAGCTAATATTTTTAATGTTCACTATTGTTTTGTATGAAATTAAATAACATTCATCCCGCGTCAAATGTGCTCTGTTTAGTTTCATTCATCAAAATAGCGAATTAGCTGGTTGACGTCTCATAGGTATATAATTCTTAATAGCTTATGAAAAAATTTGCAACTCTATTTGTAATAATAATCTATATATCGTAAGGTAATGTTTAACAAGGTTTTGAAAACTAATTACGAATTACATAAAAAATAAAATAAAAACTTAATTTCGTTAGAGTTCAATGCTAGAAAGAATTTAACAAGGAAGAGAGTGGATGCGGTGGTCAGTGTTAGGTTTGACCAAACCGTAACGTCGCCTTCCGAATCCAAGTTAAGTGCGTGTAGATATTTACAACATTTACAATTTGATTCTGATCTGAATGCTTTATGATTCGCGGTTTACAACAACTTTTTTTTTTTAATATTTATTCTTTTTTTTTGGCGAGGCTTGGGGAAGGCCTATCTAGCAGTCGACGCCTGTGTGCTGATAAAATAGATTTTTTAATAGATAAATCTCATTTGTTAGTTGCTTAATCTACATTGGTGGCAATTCTAACTATTTTCGCATAGAATCTCAATATTTGCTCAGCTAGTTCACTATGAAACAAATCCTAGTAATAAAGATTAGGTAACTGCACTGATTTGGTTATACATATTTGAAATTTTTTGGAAGTCCGTTAATCAGCTCACGAGAATCATTCGAGGTGCTTCGGTGGTTCGGTCGGCGCGGAGTTCGGCTGGTGCTGCGCGTCGTGCGGCAGTAAGGCCAGCGGCAGCGGCGGTAGGTGCAGTGGCAGCGGCAGTAAGGCCCGCGACTGGAAGCTGGCCAGTGAGTGCAGCAGCGCCGCGGAGTGCTCGTGAGCTTTACGCCGCAGCTCGGCGACGCTCGACGACCTCGCTTCCTCTTTGGGACAGCACGGACACGGAGCGCCCCAGCCTAACGAAAAGAAATCTTTTGAAAAATTAATATTATCTAGACGATTTTGGTGCTTTATCTGTACGGCCGTGCTTAGTTTTAATAAATAATAGTTTAAAAAAAACTAACAAAATACGCTTTTATAGAAAATCCAACTAAAAAATAGAAAATAAATTTGAATTAAAAATAGTGTAAGAAAATATGATTTTATTCTAAAAAAGCGTGGGGTTATAAGTAGTTATAAATATTTTATATACAGATATGAGTAGAAAGGTTATTTTGATAATATCCTGAAAAGCACCCCACGCTTTTTTTTTACAATTAAATCATTTTTTCTTACAATTTTTTTATTTCAAATTTATTATAATTGCCTATCTTTAGTATTGGGCGGGCGTATTGTAGAGTCATAAACGTGTTTATCACAATGGTGCCTACTTCTACAACTCTAATAATCATTTTTTAGGATATGAAGAGTAAAGAAGGCTTGGTACGAATCAATTCAAACTTAATTCTAATGTTTCAGGTCAGAAACAGTGTATGCTATATGTTTTTTTTAAATTGGACGGCAGTGATAAGTTGATATCGGAGCTGATATACGTACATCGCAACGTAAGTGCATTGAGACATGAGACTGGAATCTCAAGTTCACTGTATAACGGCAAGAGGGTCAGGTTTAAGGTTTTGAAGCTTTAAATCAAGAGCGGTTCGCGGCAGAAATTAACAGGGTAGTGAAAATGACTTAAATGACATTTTTTAATGTCATGTTTATAACACGATGTTATTCCTTCATACGTGTCAAGTATGTAGGAGTATTTCTTTGTGAGAAATTTTGATATAGGAATTAGAAGGTTACGAATATGGTTGACATGAAGATAGTAAAATAGTTGTCGATTCTACTTCTATTGTTGGATCATGAGAAAGCGGCAACTCTACAAGAACTTTTGGAAAACTATTCCAAAACAACTTTTAGGAAAAGCCAAATAAAATCCTAAATAATAGTGTTTCCTGATAGTATTAAATCTGAGGTTAACTCACCTTTTAATGGGAAGAACGGCTGTGATAAATGATTGAGATGCTGCGACAGATGTGACAAGTGGGGGGGCAGGAAGAGGGGCGGCGGGTGAGAAGCGGCAGACTCGCTCGCCGCGCCACCTGGCGACGAACGGAATGCACCGGAACTGTTGAACAAAAACATACCTTATATTAATTTTCCTAAAGCCTAATCTTCTTCTTCTTCTTCTATATATATAAAAATGAATTGCTGTTCGTTAGTCTCGCTAAAACTCGAGAACGCCTGAACCGATTTGGTTAATTTTGGTCTTGAATTATTTGTGGAAGCCCAGAGAAAGTTTAAAAGGTAGATAAATATGAAAATGCTCGGAATTAAATAAAAATAACAATTTTGTTTTCCTTTGATGTGTCCCCCGTCGGAAGGATTCTTTTCGTTTGTTTTAAGTTTCTTTTAGGTATTTTATTTATTGATTGCCTCACAATACGAAGTCTGCCGGGTCAGCTAGTTCTTAATAATTTTTCGAAAATACTTGGGATCTGTGGAATATAAAGTCCTCAGAATCTTCTTAAGAATTAACAGCCTTTTTTTATTGCTTAGATGGTTGGACAAGCTCACAGCCAACCTGGTGTTAAGTGGTTACTGAAGCCCATAGACATCTACAACGTAAATGCGCCACCCACCTTGAGATATAAGTTCTAAGGTCTCAGTATAGTTACAACGGCTGCCCCACCCTTCAAACCGAAACGCATTACTGCTTCACGGCAAAAATAGGCAGGGTGGTGGTACCTACCCGCGCGGACTCACAAGAGGTCCTACCACCAGTAAATAATAAGCCCTAGATAGCCTACCTATCATTTTAACATTGTATCACATCAACAGGATATTCGAATATATGTGTATAGCGGCAGAAATATGCGCATATAGACGTAGGCACGAATTTCGGGTCGGTACACGTAGCACCAGACAAATTTTGAATCAGAAATTTTGATATCTTCATTGAACCACATTTCCGCATCGGAGGGTGAGGGGTCGTATCGATATCGGGGCTCGCTTTGACTCTGAGTCCGCGAGCAGTCGACCGACGCGACGCTTCTCCTCCGAAACACCCGCCCAATTCCCAAACGTACTCAAACGTAATAACAATTTGATTTTTCTTTCAATTTATACGAATTATTCGGTGTTATTAAATGAGAAACGATTTTTTTTGGAATTATCAACATAAATTTCATTATTCTTTGATTTTTCGTGTATTTTTTGTTTGTCAAGTGGCGAATTAAGCTACGAATGTGGAGGCAGTTGTATTAACGCAATAAACCATATCCAAATTGTTTTTTTTAATTAGCTTAGAGATACATCCTAGATCGAGGACCACTCGACGTATTATTTTAAAACTCTTTTTATTATTACTTAGATGGGTGGACGAGCTCACAGCCCACCTGGTGTAAAGTGGTTACTGGAGCCCATGGACATCTACAACGCAAATGCGCCACCCACCTTAAGATATAAGTTCTAAAATCTCAGTATAGTTACAACGGCTGCCTCACCCTTCAAACCGAAACGCATTACTGCTTTACGGCAGAAATAAGCAGGGCGGTGGTACCTACCCGCGCGGACTCACAAGAGGCCCTACCACCTACTCGAAGCTTATAAACCTACACTATGATATAAATCTTATTTACATTGTGTACCAATCGCTCGGATTTCTCTCTAAACCAGTAGGAAAAGAAGGATCAACAGTACCTATTTGTACAACGCAAGCGATCAAAGCGTAATTTGAAACAATACTATAGCAATCGATCCGAATGAACTTAATTAACATACAGACACGCGTTGATGTCTTTTAATCTAATCGTATTTGGTCGAAAGCTAATTTCGAAAGCAGCAATTTAATATTTTAGTGTATATATACTTAGTCTGGCCATAAATACTGTTATAATTAAAAATAAACAAAATATTACTTTTGAATTTGGAATGTGTCCTTTTTATATGATTGCCCATTGAGTTTTCTCATTTTGGCGCCAATACATTGTACAATATTTTGCGATATTAAATTGGAGTGGGGTGATAAAGAGAGCCGAATCGCTGTGATTGCATTACACAAAGTAGGTATGGAGCCAAATGCAATTTTTAAAACTCTCCATACGCTTGGTACTAGTAAAATGTTTGTATACCGGGCTATTAATAGGTGCAATAAGACCTCCTCTGTGTGTGACAGAAAAAGATCTGGCCGTCCACGTAGTGTTCGTACGTTTTATATTTATGTATTAAACTAACACACTGTAAAAGTAATAAATGTTATTTGCAATAGAATTTGTTTTATTGCTTTGTCTCAGTATTTATGGCAAGACTAGGTATTTTTTTGTTTCATTAGCATTTGATTAGGACATAGAAGGAGATAGTTTGATTACTTTCCCTGCAGTTTTCATTACCCAGTACGCTCAATCCAAGCGGGTGAGGTTTTTTGATATATTGCTCTAGGCGGATCAACGTGCTGACACTCTTTTTGATGCTAAGTGACTAGTGCGGCGTGTATATATGTCAGCATAAATACTGCCTTCCGCCTTGAACCTGTAGAACGGCTGTCCCCCCTTCCAAGAGCTGAAGTGCTACTATAGGCTCATGACTAATTCGCGACAGAATTAAATCGAAATATCTTCGTTTTGGACATCGTTTTGAAGAATGAGATTATCTTTTTTGTAAACATTTTAATTTGATCATTTCCTATTGTCTAAATAGTGATGTAGGATTAGCACTATGTTCTAAATTAGAAAATTTGATGTGTTTTAAATAAATTAAACAAGGACTAAATGTTGTCTCAAGTTTTTCTTCGATCATTGAGTGTTGGTCTGGTATCCGAATTAACCACTGCGGATTAATCAATATCCATAAACAGAACTCATTGTGATGTAAATATGCGTTTTTTATAATAAATTAATGGGTAGCAGCGTATGTCGGATTTATGGATTTTTTTTTCTAGAAAACAAAAATAAATCGTGATAAAGTAAAATTTCATCGACATATATAATATTTTACTAGCATTTATCGAACGCAATGTAATAAATTAATGAATGCCTGCTTCGTTTTGCCTTCAAATTGTAGTAGTCAGTTGTAGAAATCTATGAGACCTCCATAGAATATTATCTTTAATATGAATATGTTTTTTTTTGCCCTTGTAGGCAGACGAGCATACGGCCCACCTGATAGTGAATGGTTACCGTCGCCCATGGACTTCAGCAATGCCAGGGGCAGAGCCAAGCCGCTGCCTGCTGTCTTCTACCATCCCGAAAATTATTATCTCTGATACGGCACAGTCCTCGAACTTTAACAAACGATTGAGTGCTAAAATACTAACACTGACCATATTTGAATGAAATACCTATACTATAAATAAACCTATGAATTAAGATATCTACCGAGAGCTTGTAAAACGACTGTGAATCTATTGAATGATTCAAACTCTATCGCACATAGAGAAGAGTGTACCAGAGCAGAGACAATGAAATGAACGGGCCGAGGTGTCGCATCGCTCTCGCATTCCCTTAGTGCATACTTGATGTAGCGCGACCCGGCGCTGTGCGAGACACAAGCAGAAGCGGGTAGCGGATAGCGAATGTCATTATGTACACGACATACCAGAGAATTTTAATATTTTAATATTTTATTGCTTAGATCGGTGATCAAGCTCACAGCCCACTTGATGTTAAGAGGTTACTATAGCCCATAGACATCTAAAACGTAAGTGCCACCACCCACCTTGAGATACGAGTTCTTAGGTCTCAGTATAATTACAACGGCTGCCCCGCCCTTCAAACCGAAACGCATTACTGCTTCACTACAAAAATAGGCAGGGTGGTGTTACCCGTGCGGTCTCACAAGGGGTATTACCACCATATTATAGTAAAAGAGGCAGGCTACGGAAAAAAATAAAAACAAATTTCGATCTACCTGCAACTAACACAATTAAAATCAGTTCATACGCGGAATCCACGTATTATTTGAGGAGGGATACATTCCGCCACTTTCGGCTTACGTTGCTGGTTTCGCAGAGTATGACTTTTCTCTGTCCTTTTTATTTCGGATCTATAATACTAGCTATAATAGAAATTGAGCCCCAAAAACACGTTATTTATGTTCTATTAACCCAAGTTTTTGCCATAGGAGCTTAATTTTTGATTTATTTATTTTATGGGGGAAAAAAAACGGAATATTTTTAAACTTACTTCACACATTACACAGATAATAGTTACTGTGGTAACATTTCCCACGGATTAAATTGCTCAAAATTTAGGTAATTATAATCGGTAAATTCTAACTATTAATCTATTGTTTATTAGATTATCTTCATAGAAGGATAGCAAAGAACAGATACCGCCTTTTTCATTAGCCTTAACAATCACTTTTATAGCATACCTATAGTCAACTAAAGAACTGTGATAACAGTTACTATGGTAACAACGATATTTCTCACGGATTAAATTGCTCAAATTTAGGTAATTATAATCAGTAAACTCTAACTATTAATCTATTGCTTATTAGATTATCTTCATAGCAGGATAGCAAAAGAACAGATGCCGCCTGTTTCATTAACCTTAACAATCACTTTTATAGCATACATATAGTCAACTAAAGAACTGTGATAACAGTTACTGTGGTAACAACGACATTTCCCACGGATTAAATTGCTCCAAATTTAGGTAATTATAATCGGTAAATACTAACTATTAATCTATTGCTTATTAGATTATCTTCATAGTAGGATAGCAAAAGTACAGATACCGCCTTTTCAATTAGCCTTAACAATCACATTTATAGTAAATGTATACCTATAGTCAACCAAAGAACTAAGAGTTTAACGTAACTTTCTGATTAAACGATGATAAACTTTCCCCGGCCCGGACCGTAAGCCCTGATAAAACAAAATTCATCACGTTATGTTTAAGAATAAATAATAGTTTAAAAAAACTAACAAAATACGCTTTTATCGAAAATCCAACTAAAAAATAGAAATAAATTTGAATTAAAAATAGTGTAAGAAAAAATGATTTTATTGTAAAAAAAAGCGTGGCGTTTTTAATTTTTTAGTTGAATTTCAATTTTTTCAATTTTATTTTCAATATTGAATTGTCATCGGTCCTTAATAAGTATACCAAATTTCGAGTTAATCCGACGTTTTGAAGGGGGTTAAAAATCATGTTCAAAGATTCGGTAACATACTATCACACATATGTCTGAAGCTAATAAAAGCGTATTAAAAACATATATATCAATAAAGTAAAATCGCTCGTGAATTCTCCCACAAATTCCCACTGGCACTCGTTCAATGGAATCAAAGGATTTGTGTTCATTAGAGACGGTAATAATTGATGCGCAGCGCCGCGCGTCGCTCACCGCAGATGTCGCTCCGATGCTTTTAGTCAATTTATTTGTTTACTGGAACAACTTTCGATCGTTCGGAGGCAACTCCCGAACGAGCATTCAACCTCTATCGGGAAATTTCGACTAAGCGAGATCGCGTCGTTTTGATGACGTCACAAAACAATATTTCAACGATCGGAGATTTTTTTCTAATTAATTAAAACGGTTATTTAATATCAGATGTTTCTCTCATGGTTGTAGATTTATAAACACTGGTGGTAGGATCTCTTATGACTCCGCGCGGGTAGGTACCACCGCCCTGCCTATTTCTGCCGTGAAGAAGTAATGCGTTTCGGTTTGAAGGGTGGGGGCAGCCGTTGTAACAGATTTTGATAAAATTTCAAGAATCATCAAAATAAGTTTACCTAGAAAAAAGTTTTAAGCTAAATAAAAAAAATATATACAATTGAATTTAGAACACCACTTTTTTGAACAATGCCATTATAAATACTAAAGATCACTCAAGACGCAGTGTCATAACTGTAAATATTCAATGCACGGGAACGAAGGAGCAAAGAGAATTAATACAACAATTAATAACTTTAAGGCTTTGATTAAGAAGGCTGGGAGTGAAATCGAGTGCCCTTTAATATTTATGATACAATTAGATTGTTTCGCATAATAGATAACGTGATTTTAATGAGTTCATTTCATATTCATTGTTTTATAATTATTTTGCGTTAATTTCAACTAATTGTTGCTAAAATATCCCGAAAATGTTGTGTGTATTAATAAACTTTAGCGAAAATTATATACGTGTAAAGGAAAACCTTTATTATTTAAAACTCTTTAGTTTTTAAAAAGGATTTTTCTAAATGTCATGGACTTGAAGTCTGCCATTCATTAAAAAGAGAGTTTAGTTTTGTATAGTTTATTAATAATGCATACTGTTTTAGTTTTTAATATTGAAAGAGATTAAGGGCTTTAATATTAATTTTAAAAGAGATTAAAGACTTAAAGTGTTGTTTTCTTATTTAAAAAAAACACAATTATGTCTCTAATTGTTTATTAATTCTGAAATACTCCATATCATTATATATGTACTTACATACTATACTCAGTTAAATTTAATGGCCTCAACTATAATTCTGTTCTTCTTTCTTTTCTTCTTTCATCTTCTTTCATCATCATTCTTCAATCATAAAAAATATATAATACACAACATATGTACCAATCTAATAAAAGCGTATCAAAAATGTGTACCGCGCTTAAAAATATCATCGCATGTGCATCGCTTCACTTCAGCTTGCCGTTCACTGCTACGCGATTTTGAGCTCTACGGATCTTTTTATTTCCGATTCGATGACGTATGAAATGACGTAATTTACTGGTGATAGAACCTCTTACGAGTCCGCGCGGGTAGGTACCACCACCCCGCCTATTTCTGCCGTGAAGCAGTAATGCGTTTCGGTTTGATGGGTGGGGCAGCCGTTGTAACTATACTTGAGGCCTTAGAACTTATATCTCAAGGTGGGTGGCGCATTTACGTTATAGATGTCTATGGGCTCCAGTAACCACTTAACACCCGGTGGGCTGAGAGTTCGTCCACCCATTCAAGCTATAAAAAATATTTAGGAACCTTTGATCATAGGTCTCGCCGTTCATTAGGCGATCAACAATTATCCTGCAATAAATCCTATCACGTTACGAATTCGAATTAACAATAGTCCACGGCCTGTTAAGTAAATTCCTGTGTGTGATCCTGCGACTCAGATCCGAATCTATTAATTGATTTTAATAATCTCTAGTGAGTATTCTTCATGATTACGATTTTCACGAATAGTTTTTTTTTATGTTTGAGAATTTACTGGTGGCCCGGAGGCCTTTCCAGTTTTACCAGGTGGGCGAGCAAAGGCTCAGCCAAGAGGGGTGGTATTTGCTAACAGCTGCCCGAGCGCCTCCAAAGGAGACCTAGCAACTCAAAAGTAACTGTTTTGCGAATGAATCTACTACCGGATCGGAATCGCGACCCGCTGAGAAGATCATTCACGAATAGTAATCGCGAAGCAGTCGTTTGGAATGGCCGCCATATTATACAATTGGAATAGAGACTTCATATCACAAGTGAATGGAATTCACATTGGAATTTATATAGGCTTCGGTAACCATTTAACACCAGGTGGGCCGAATCAATTGAAATTCAAACTTACAAAATTAGTCGCCTTGTGTCGGTTACCATCTCAACAACACGGACCACATTTAGGCTAAGAACTGTCTGACTATTAAATTAGCATATTCAAAAAAGGTATCGTTTTTTTTATTGCCCTTATAGGCAGACGAGCATGCGGCCCACCTGATGGTAAGTGATTACCGTCGCCCATGGACTTCAGCAATGCCAGGGGCAGAGCCAAACCGCTGCCTACTATCTATACTCTATTCCAATTACGAAGTCCCATTTGACAGATGCTATTATTATGTTATTGTGTGTGTGTGTGTGTGTGTGTGTGTGTGTGTGTGTGAATTTATTCTATAACTAGCAACCCGCCCTCGCTTCGCTTCGGAAACTGTAATTTATTATTGATTTCTCCACTATTTAATGGATGTTATTATACATATAAACCTTCCTCTTCAATCACTCTATCTATTAAAAAAAACCGCATCAAAATCCGTTGTGTAGTTTTAAAGATTTGAGCATACATAAGGATATAGGGACAGAGAAAGCGACTTTGTTTTATACTATGTAGTGATGATTTATATTGATTGTGTATTTTTAAATGATGATTTACGACCATCAACAAAAAAATATTATTATTTCAAATCATGCGAAACGTGGAGAGTTGCGTTCTAAGAAGTGTCAAAAGGGACTTCGTAATTGGAATAGATTATATAGTAATAATTAGTGATGTGAAATGAACACAAAAGGCCGTCATGTGTATGTACTACGTGTGAATAGAGGCTTAGCGCGCGGGAGGCTCTAGTGTCGTGATAATCAGTTAATTGCATGAATAATTAAACGAACGTTGAGCCTCGTACGCACTGCCGCCGGAAATGTAGTTTCAATGTAAACTTTACGTTTACTAGGTAAAAAAATGTTTCGGATGAACAGTGCAAGATTTAATAAATCTTCTTTGAATCGGGGCTTAGAATTATTAAGTGGTTTTTAAAGTGACACGTTCATCTTTAGAGAGAAAGAGACAGAGAGAGAGAGAATATTATTGCACACCAAAACACAATTAATATTAGAAAACAGTCAACAAGACACATTTATACAATAAGTGGTCTCATCGCTAAAAGCGATGTGCTTTATAGTTGTTTAACTGCGGATTCATATGAAGAAATCGTCTGACTGCAATCACGTGGATGGATTAAAGGAGCCATAGTTGGGGCCGGAGATCTTCCAAGTATCGTTTGCAATTTTTAAAAAAACTACGACCGGAATTAGTCAAAAAACTTTACATGCAATTCGTTTAGAACTCAATAGGTATTAAAGGTATATATATATATTTTTTTTTTTAAATTACTTATTTAGGTTTTTAGGTATTTTGTAAACGTAGCGATGTAACAAAATATATACTTATGCGACTTATTTGGTGGTAATTTTAATTGCTTCGTAATAGATCGATAAAGAAAAAAACAAACAGACCGAATGATCATTTAAGAATCTACGTAATTTAAAAAATACGTCATATCATGAAAAAACAATGTAATTAGAATTGATATAAAACTTTATTTACACGATTAAAAATACTTTTAGTTAATAGCGTTTGTTTAAATACAATTTCCGACGTTAATACACACACACGGATATGGATATCAAATTAAAACCGAAAGCAGCCGGGTAACGTGGAACATTAAAATGAAGGTTTTAAAATCGCCCTAACGCTACTTAGTTAGTCATTCAGAGCGGTAACATCATTACGCCCTGCGTCAGTGACGTAAACAGTAACGCGCTAACCGTCGCCGCTCCTGTATCACGTAATTACTGTCAATTTATCATCTTGCATAATTTATTTACATTCGTGAACACGCCGAGAAATATATTCAGTATGTGAAATATCAGTATGTTAACTTATGGATTATGGCTTTGACGGGTAGCGGCTTGGCTCTGCCCTTGGTATTGCTGAAGTCCATGGGCGACGGTAACCACTCACCATCAGGTGGGTGGGAGTACTGGGTTAGTAAAATTAAAATTTCAAGCATGTTCTTCATTTGTATCAATCACGATACGAGCTGGTTATTGTTAATGTAATTATTATTAAATCAAATTTATGCTTGGACTTTTCATTATGTTATTAATGCTATTTTTAATTGACATTAAAAAGTTTACTTATTTCGGATGTGAAGCGGTCACGCGTTCTGCGATATTTACCGTCTTTCTATTATAGGGAGAAAAGAAATTCAGAGTCTTAATCGAATAACTCGTAATGTACAAACTCGCAATACTGATCAACCATTACCCGTGGTAGAGGCACGTCAAGTGTGTATTCAATTATCATTACAACTATATTTTGATGATTTATTCATGAATACGTCTCGTCACACAGAATATCAAAGGCGGCCAGATAAATGCAACGGATACGGACATTTTGTTTTCGGGATGCGACTTTTGATGATTACCAACCATATTAGTAAACGTTAATCAAACAATTTCCTGCCTTTCCTTCCCCTTTTATTTGGAAAGTCTGTCTGATACTTTTGTGTCAATCTGTGGCTTTTCGATTCGGGCTAACAGAGAACAAAAAAAAAGATGTGTGGCGGTCGTGGGACACTGGATAGGAACGAAGTTCCTTATTATAAAAATTTTAATTTGAAGTTCTTTTCGAGGTATAAAGAAAATAAAACTGGAGGTTTCGCAACAACCCACGGTCATTCGGTAACGTGCGAACTTCTTGTGGTACACTTCATTCACGGTTGTTTGCATAAGAGTCTGTGTATTATGCAAACGAACGCTCTGAGATCGTGGTCAATGAATGATTAAAAAAAATTGTTTTTTTTGTACTTTATTACAAAGTTAAGTCGTACACTGTGTGCATTACTAATAAAAATCTTACGTTACGGACGTTTTTTCCTGGTTAGGGTACCTCTCCGCACCGTCCCATAAGGAACTTCGTTGCAAAAAACTATAATTATTAAACATCTCCAAAAAAATTCTAAACGTTACAATGTTCTTGTTTATTTACCGTACCGTACAAATTGAATTCTGTAGCAGAAAGGTGGCCGGCGGCGCGGTGCTTCAGATCCTAATTGGCAATTTTCTTTTTACGCCGTTTTTTTTTTTCAGCTTTTAAAGAGAAAAATTTCGTTAATGCATATTTAATAGCCGTAATCGTCTCCCTCTTCCACAAAATTATGAGACGCCAGTGCTTTTTGTTTGTTCGGCTGTTTCAATATGACGATATTTACATTTTGAAGTCGTCGTGGCCTAATGGATAAGACGTCTGGTGCATACGTGTTGAGGCGATGCACCGATGTTCGAATCTCAGGCGGGTACCAATTTTTCTAATGAAATACGTACTCAACAATTGTTCACGATTGACTCCACGGTGAAGGAATAACATCGTGTAATAAAAATCAAACCCGCAAAATTATAATTGGCGTAATTACTGGTGGTAGGACCTCTTGTAAGTCCGCACGGGTAGCTACCATCACCCTGCCTATTTCTGCCGTAAGCAGTAATGCGTTTCGGTTTGAAGGGTGGGGCAGCCGTTGTAACTATACTTGAGACCTTAGAACTTATATCTCAAGGTGGGTGGCGCATTTACGTTGTAGATGTCTATGGGCTCCAGTAACCACTTAATATCAGGTGGGCTGTGAGCTCGTCCACTCATCTAAGCAACAAAAAAAAAAAAAACTTTTATTTCACACACACACTTTACCTAAACTTAAAATCGTGTTATAAGATCGTTGTATTTCAGTATCTTCAAAGATTTACTTACGAGCATATCTTTTATTCGTTAATATGAATACTTGCACTGACGCTTTTGAAATAAATATAAATAATTCATGTTGCAATGTACAAGATATTTTTTGCGTTTTATTTTACTGTGTATTTTATATTTGTTTTTGAGAAATCAAAAATTAAATTTAGAATCTCTGATACGCACCGAAAATATCACAGCTCGAATATAATGTAAAAGTTTGATAGATTTTACATGTTTAATCTGATTGCTGGTGATGTGAGAAACAATTGAACAGAAACAAGAATTTGCCGTGGGTTATCACGTGATAACTGATTTAATATAAATGTTAATATTTAATGAATTTTATTTTTTCGTGATTTGCTTTTATATTACCCCAGTCAGAGGTTAATAAGACATTACTGATAGTGTTTGTTTGATTGCTATACATTTATTTATACTAATATTATAAAGTTGAAGAGTTTGTTTGTTTGAACGCGCTAATCTCAGGAACTACTGGTCCGATTTGAAAAATTCTTTCAGTGTCAGATAGCTCATTTATTGAGGAAGTTTATAAGCTATATAACATTGCTAAGACCAATAAAGAATGTTTGTCTGCTCTTTCGAACAAAAAAAAAGAAAAAATAATTATCAGAATCGGTTCAAGCATTCTCGAGAAATCGGTGAATAGACAGATAAAAAAAATTGTTGTCGAATTGATAGCCTCCTCTTCTGAAGTCGGTTAAAAAACGTTATTTTGGTACCTTAAATAACTCCTTAATATTTAATTATACAAAAATATTTTCACTACCTAAATTATGAAGTCGCGGGTAAAATTTAGCGTTATGGTAAAGTAACTATTCTACGCGGACGAAATCGCGGGCAATCGCTAATTATTAATATAAAGTTATTATAGATTAAAGTCAAGTACGTTCATTTTTTTTTAATTTTTTTTTTATTGCTTAGATGGGTGGACGAGCTCACAGCCCACCTGGTGTTAAGTGGTTACTGGAGCCCATAGACATCCACAACGTAAATGCGCCACCCACCTTGAGATACAAGTTCTAAGGTCTCAAGTATAGTTACTAATATGATTAATAAATTAACAAATGTGACGTCAGCGTAATTTAATTTCGTAACAATAAATATTTACGAAAAGAATCATCCACTATCCTGAGCGCCCCGTTGAAGACTGCCGCTTTCGCATCTCCCGGGTCCTCCATAATCCAAGCTCATGCATAATGCCCGCATATAAATTTCAATTTTAAACCTGCCGCGTCTCGGGTTACACCCATTTGCGGAATTAGGCGATCCCGCGTGGGGCGAACGCGGACGAACGTAATCACGTAATGCGTTCGCGACGAGACCTATAAATAACAAACGTGTAGGCTTTGAATGTTCCTACGTAACGAATGTAAAATGGATATTTTTTTTGGCTCAAAGGACAGGTAGACTAGTAGAGGCCTTTTTGGGCGGCCTTCATCGTTTAGACATGAGCAATGGCGGACGTATATGCCAAGAGGTTGCTATGTACCGCTGGTTCCAACAAACCGACAAAGATATGAAACACCTAGAAGGCATAATTTTTTTTTTTATTGCTTAGGTGAGTGGACGAGCTTACAGCCCATTTGGTGTTTGTGGCGGGTAGCCATTATACAACGCAAGATAATTGACAGATGCCTGAATCTCGCTTACGACATTTTCAAGATAAAGCGCATATATACAAGTTCCGAACAACAACATTCGGACCGTCGGTCTACCGAGAAATATCACCCGCTCGGTGGAAGATCTTCCCTTTGTCGTTTAAGCATCTCCATACTGGTGACCCCGACGTGATGTGAACACGCAACCTTCTGATTCATCTTCAGCGCATCAAGAACTTCGGCTACCACAATCCCAGCATTCTTGCAGATAAAAGCACGTCATTGACAGTCGTCCCACAGCAAGCCAGCATCGCAGCCTCAACAGGACCATCGCAGCCGACTCACCGCGCTTCCTGGTCCTACGGCACGCAACTTCACTGCCTCATCACGCCGCTACAGTTCATCGCAGCCCACGACCGGATTATCAACGCTTGGGGTCACACATCTCCGGCGTGGCAGCTCTGCATCACATGGACTACGCACGACACGCACGCAACATTCAAGCTCAGTCTCGACTCACCGCAGACTTCGAGCAACACTGGCGACAATCACGCAGCATTCAAGCTCAGCCTCGACTCACCGCAGGCTTCGAGCAGCACTGGCCCTTGCAAGCTAATCTCAGCACGGACAACGCTAACTAAAAATGACACGACCTCCAGTCTCGGAGGGGAGTGATGTGGCGGGTAGCCATCATACAACGCAAGATAATTGACAGATGCCTGAATCTCGCTTACGACATTTTCAAGATAAAGCGCATATATACAAGTTCCGAACAACAACATTAGGACCGTCGGTCTACCGAGCAATATCACCCGCTCGGTGGAAGATATTCCTTTCGTCGTTCAGCATTCCCCAAAGTGTTAAGTGGTTACTGGAGCCCATAGACATTTACAACGTAAATGCGCCACCTCTTTTTCCTACCTAAGCTGGTAGCCTTGAGAGGCTATATTAGCGTAACCTTAACTAGTAGGTGAGCTCACGGGGCTCAAACCTGACGAAGTTGCTAACACGAACCCTAGCAAGAGCCGTGCTTCGCAGAATCTAACACCGGATCGGAAACGCGACCCACTGAGAAGATCCGACGAGAAACTCAGTGGGCGGTGTCTGAGACTCAGTGGGCTGTGTCTGAGTCCCGTGCGGACTCACAATAGGTCCTACCATCAGTAATTACGCAAATTATAATTTTGCGGGTTTGATTTTTATTACACGATGTTATTCCTTCACCATGGAAGTCAATCGTGAACACTTATAGAGTACGTATTTCATTAGAAAAACTTGGTACCCGCCTGAGATTCGAACACCGGTGCATCGCTCAACACGAATGCAGCGAACGTCTTAACCTTTAGGCCACAACGACTTCACAATCTTCTAGATTTGAAAGATCTTTGTCGTCTCCTCAGAATCATTACAGGTAATGTAATTTGTAATGTGTAAACCAGGGTTGGATTCTTAAATTAAGTTGGTCATGATATTCAAAAGGGAAAAACTTTTGTTAGCTAGCTATATATACGTATGGACATAGAAAAAACAAAACTTATATTTATTTTCACTCCGAATACTTCTGTACAAACAAGATAAACATATCGCACTGCTTAAAAAAATTATAATCAACTTCTAAATTTTCTAAATGTGAGGAAAAGACATTAAACGCATTAACTTGTTTCAATGTTGCCATCTGGGTCCGCTGCCTCGAACGTAAAGCCGGCCGTACGTAATAATAACATTTGCCCAAATCCGTACTCGCTAATGTACCGCGATTCCCGTAGGACTTTAAACTGCTTACCGCGGTTTAAAAAACCCCAGCTTGGCTGTCTGTTTGTTGATCCCTTTGCTTTAAGATTTACAAGAAAAATAATGTACGTTTATTGATTTTTTTCTCATGTTCCAATACGTTATTTTCCCCTTTTTGATACATTTTTAATAATAGGTATTTGATAGATTCATTTCTTTTTTTTTAAAGCGCTTATCAAAAGTTCATAGCTTCAAAATAAGGGTCGATAGTATGTGTATTTTAGTGAGATTATACATTATAAATGGGCTTAAACAAAATACAATAAATAAAAATCATTTCTCTTAATCAAACTAGTCGATTTTTTTTAATGAAATCTCGACGTTTTTCTGTTGGTACAAACTTACTAAGCGATTACAATCGAATCAATTTCAATTTGTTTCCACTAAACGATACTAATAACACTAATCGAAACACATTTATTCAAATGACGTGTCCGAATTGAGACGACAATCGGCTCCCGCCGTGAGCGTCACTAATCTTCATAAATTTTAATAAAAACACCGCATGTTATCGAATTAGAAAAATTAAAAGTGATAAATAAAGTCCAATTAAAGTTTATTGCGTAAAAAAGGCATAAATTAATGCGTTGAGCGGACGCGGCGAAAAACATGCGACGAACGCGTCAGTTCGTGTAATTGTCAACTGAGCTAGGGATGGGAAACGATGTTAGGATTGTCGACGAGAAAATTCTTTTAACCATTTTATCGTTATGTGATTATTTAATCGTTAATTTTTTTAAACCCTTATTTAAAATCGTTTATTCCGTGGTATCGTTTATTAAATGAGTTAATTTAAAATCTTAATGGAGAAGCAATAAATGTATATTGATTGCAATTTTAACTTATATTATTAAAGTACAGAGGATACCGCATTATAGGTGTATTTGATTTTAATAAGAAGACACGAGTGCACACTCACATAAGTATATCTGTGTTACATATAATAGTGTAAGTAAAGCATATATCTTCAGCTTTTTTTATTTTTTTATTGCCTTGATGTGTGGACGAGCTCACAGCCCACCTGGTGTTAAGTGGTTACTGGAACCCATAGATATCTACAACGTAAATGCGCCACACACCTTGAGATATAAGTTCTAAGGTCTCAGTATAGTTACAACGGCTGCCCCATCCTTCAAACCGAAACGCATTACTTCACGGCAGAAATAGGCAGGGTGGTGGTACCTACCCGTGCGGACTCACAAGAGGTCTTACCACCAGTAATTACGCAAATTATCATTTTGCGGGTTTGATTTTTATTACACGATGTTATTCCTTCACCGTGAAAGTCAATCGTGAACATTTGTTGAGTACGTATTTCATTAGAAAAATTGGTACCCGCCTGCGAGATTCGAACACCGGTGCATCGCTACATACGAATGCACCGGACGTCTTATCCTTTAGGCCAGGACGACTTTATTATTTATTAAACTTAATCGTTCTTTTTTTAAACCCTTATTTAAAATAGTTTATTGTGTGATATCGTTTATTAAATGAGTTAATTTAAAATCTTATTGGAGAAGCAATAAATGTATATTGATTGCAATTTTAACTTATATTATTAAAGTACAGAGGATACCGCATTATAGGTGTATTTGATTTTAATAAGAAGACACGAGTAGCATACTTATATAGGTATATAATGTGTTACATATAATAAGTGTCAGTAAAGCATATATCTTCAGCTAATCACTGTCTTATAAACAGAGGCACAGGCGAGGCATACCGAACTGTTAACTTCTTGATATCGATAAAGCTGCTTCATCTGAATATCGATATGCCAAAACATCGATACACTCCCAACGCACGTCACACGTGCGTCCTCTAATTACGCTTTCAAATTGTATTAATTAGAGCGCGACTCTGTAAAGGGTTCCGTGAATTATACAATTAAGCAACATAACGTTTGTAACGCTATCCGTCATTGTTCCCACTTTGTGACAATTATACGGGTCTTTAACATAATACACGTCATTTTTGTTACATTATTATTTTGTTTGTATTTTTTTTTATTGCCTTTGTAGGCAGACGAGCATACGGCCCACCTGATGGTAAGTGGTCACCGTCGCTCATGGACGTCAGCAATGCCAGGGGCAGAGCCAAGCCGCTGCCTACCATAAAGTACTCTCCGCAAGCCTCGTTTGAAGACGAACATGTCATAGCGCTCGGAAAACAACGTGGAGGGGAGTTCATTCCAAAGCCGGATGGTACGTGGCAAAAAAGATCTTTGGAAACGCACTGTCGATGAACGCAGCGGTTCCAGATAATATGGATGAACTCTGCTCCGATGGCGGGAGGTGCGATGATAAAAAGGTATCGTAAAGGTATAATAAATAAATAAATAATAATAAAAAAAAGTGTGTGTGTCCGCTCCGACGCACGACTGGAGTTTACTGGATATAAAAAATTAAACGAAACAATACGAGAAATAGTTCTATATTACGACAACACGATACACTACAGATTATTAACAAATTAACGAGACACAAAACAAACGACTAACAAATATATGAAAATACAATAATGAGAGAAACGCGCGATCAGTACGAGGCTTTGTGGCGGACTGCCGGCGCATGTACTAGCATGTCACACGAAATGCGCATAACGCATTTCGTGTGACATGCTAGTACGATTTTGGTCCCCATAATTTTCATACCCCGGGCCTATATATGTAAATCGATTCTAAAGGAGTAAACTCCAAAAAGTGTGTGTGTCCGCTCCGACGCACGACTGGAGTTTACTGGATATAAAAAATTAAACGAAACAATACGAGAAATAGTTCTATATTACGACAACACGATACACTACAGATTATTAACAAATTAACGAGACACAAAACAAACGACTAACAAATATATGAAAATACAATAATGAGAGAAACGCGCGATCAGTACGAGGCTTTGTGGCGGACTGCCGGCGCATGTACTAGCATGTCACACGAAATGCGCATAACGCATTTCGTGTGACATGCTAGTACGATTTTGGTCCCCATAATTTTCATACCCCGGGCCTATATATGTAAATCGATTCTAAAGGAGTAAACTCCAATAAAGGTATCGTAATATGAAAAAAGTGTGTGTGTCCGCTCCGACGCACGACTGGAGTTTACTGGATATAAAAAATTAAACGAAACAATACGAGAAATAGTTCTATATTACGACAACACGATACACAACAGATTATTAACAAATTAACGAGACACAAAACAAACGACTAACAAATATATGAAAATACAATAATGAGAGAAACGCGCGATCAGTACGAGGCTTTGTGGCGGACTGCCGGCGCAGCAGCCCGGCGTCACCTGCCATAACGCGGCCGCGCGTTGGCTCCTGATTGGCGCGCGCACGCATCACGCAATCAGGAGCCAATCAGGCGCATAACGCATTTCGTGTGACATGCTAGGCGCATAACGCATTTCGTGTGACATGCTAGTACGATTTTGGTCCCCATAATTTTCATACCCCGGGCCTATATATGTAAATCGATTCTAAAGGAGTAAACTCCAAAAAGGTATTGTATTTATGACATTAATATCAGAATATAACTTGTCAGTGTTTAATGGTAAGTCATTCGTGAATACGAGTTTAGTACGTATTTCATTAGACGAATTGGTACTTGCCTGCGGGATTCGAACACCGGTACAGTCGTATCGCTCGATACGAATGCACCGGGCATCTTATCTTTTAGGTAATGACGACTATTCATCTTACACCAGTAGTCGGCAACCTTGTCACTCAAAAGACCCAAATGTAGATAAAACACAATTGATTTTTTTTTAATCTTGTATATATATAGCCTTGTGTTTAAAAAGTGTTTACTCGTCTTTTACAGGACAAGGTAATGAGTAATATTCCGTGCTTGATCTAAACATTTCGAGGAAGAGCCGTAGTCGGGGAGACCGAGAGCCGCGGGCTGCCGACCCAGTAGACTACACAATCTACACAATGTTACGTCGTAAACAAACTAAAAATATAAAATAAACACAAAAAATCACTACACACAAACAAACAAAATAACTAGTCGTTACAATGAATGGAAACCGCGCGCTTTAACTAATGATAGCTTCATAATGACCGTATAAAGCATAAGGTATTTCGTTGGTACCGGAAATCAAATTCTTTCCAGAACATCCGATAACAAACGACCACAACATAGGCGGCCATAACAACAAATAGAAACATAAATCGCACAATCTCCGCCAACGAATACCTGCATTAGGCACCGATATTAAGTAGAATACTTTTTAAATAATCAATCTTCATTCATAGCTCTTTATAACAGTTAAATAAATGCTGGTAGTTCGACAATGCAACCGTTATTAATTTGATTGAGTTGCTTAATGATGTTGGTTTTTTTAATGAAGATCAAAAGCTCCGGAATCAATACGCGCATACATATGTTAAAACATTAGAATCCAATGTGTCCATACATAGAAAAATATTCATAAAAATGGAATGGCGATAACTAAAGTGAGAATTATTTTCTCTCTCTTTTTTCTTGCACATTTCAGGAACTACGGAACGATTTTTATTATGAGCTTTCACAAATACACATATATACGCACACATTTACACACTGTACAATTAAAAAAGTCGTGTGGCACTCGGGGACTGTCGCGGTAAAGCTATTGCATAGCATTTTTTATCAGCTTATGCAATTTTAATAAGACAATAATAATTTAATATTAAAAGAATAATAAAAAAGACTACGCTGTATTTATAAACATTAACAAAAGCAAAACATTAACCCCTTCACACTCATAAGCTAGACCGCGCGAGAGAGAGATGGGCAGACTTATCACGATACGCATGCAGAGCGACGTCACGCCGCGCGCTTATTCACAAACACCACACAAGTGCAACGTGTTGAACGCGAGCCAGATGTTAGGCGGAGTGGGGGTGTTAGGTTTTATTTTCGTTACGGAATTTCTTGATTCGGTCGCCGAGCTCAAAGCCCGCGATAAAAGCTGCAATAGTTTAAAAATAAATAAATATGTAATTTACTTCTATATTGTGAGACGTTAGAGGTTACGAAGCAAATAATTTCATTATTCTGAAAGTAATTGTCCGTCTTCATTACATTTTCACGCAGAATCGCACTGAAGTGATTTTGACGAAATTTAGTATTCCTTTCCCGCAACTCTTAGAGTCAGAATAGAATTCGAATCTCACTCTTAAACGTTGACATTTTGAGATGGCATCACCACGTCTGATTAAATGCCTAATAAAACCACACTAAAGACTTCTAAAAGTTGACATTCCTTATTTCAGAACTGGTGGTAGGACCTCTTGTGAGTTCGCGCGGGTAGGTACCACCACCCTGCCTATTTCTGCCGTGAAGCAGTAATGCGTTTCGATTTTAAGGGTGGGGCAGCCGTTGTATCTATATTTGAGACATTAGAACTTATATCTCAAGGTGTAACCCTTAAGAAGGAGCTCCAGTAACAACTGAACACCAGGTGGGCTGTGAGCTCGTCCACCCATCTAAGCAATAAATAAAAAAGTTTAATTTTCTTTGGTCATTCCGATGTCGTGTTTTTTGACACCAAAAATATCAGTTTACGCACGCACACACACGACAAAAGACAATGTGAAATATGTATATACCAATTGAAATAGCATGGTTATGCTAATATAGGAATCCTGTAAAATAATTCCCGACTGCGCAAAGAGCCCGTTAAACGTAATAACACGAAAGTAAACTGCTCAACATAAAAATGCGAATAATAAACTGTAGCGATAGAAACATCAGAAAGGGGGCTATTATGAAAAATCGTAACGCATTTACGGGGCGGACTCGCTTACATTATTCATGAAATGAAATTGCTCCCGCAAGGGGCGCACTCTGGTTCTTATCTTGAGGGTCATCCTATTCACGATCGACGTAAGCTTTCGAAACTAGAAATCAATAGTTAACTTTCTAATTTATCATTGTTTTGTTTGAATTAATTTATTAATTTTATTTTTAAATAAAGTCAATTACAGTATAGTTTTATATTTTCGAAGTTTTATTTTAAGTTCATTGGCGGTAAGTAATAAATTATTTTTAACTAGCGACCCGCTCGCGCTTCGCTTCGGAAACTGTAATTTATTATTGATTTCTCCACTATTTAATGGATGTTATTATACATATAAACCTTCCTTTTCAATCACTCTATCTATTAAAAAAAGCCGCATCAAAATCCGTTGCGTAGTTCTCAAGATTAAAGTATACATAGGGATATAGGGACAGAGAAAGCGATTTTGTTTTATACTATGTAGTGATTAAAATCTTGCAATTCTACATATGTACGAGTATATCTAAGTTCTTTTTTTACCGAATTCATAAACTTTACAATGCATTAGTGTTTATTAAAGTGGTTATAACTTTAAATAGAATGTTTCTTCATCTTATTTTATTCGAAAGTCATGCCATAAAATCTTGTTTATTTGAGGGTTAAGAACCAATGGACCCCGCGGCAGTTTCCTCCTGAGTGCACACCTGTATCGTGATGTACCTGTTCCGTTATTTACACTCGTTTTGTATAACGGCTACTATTGGGGGCGAGATCGCCACGCCCCCTACAAACATTATTTAAAACTTACTTCATCGTTCTTTTACACTATGAATTTAAATATATCTGCAGTTCACAGCTATTCTAAAACAATAGCAATAATGTATCTTATCTTATTAGGCAACATAGGTAGCTTTTTTTTTGAATGGTATTTTTTTATTTCTATTTTATATAACGAACAAAAATTAAGTGCATTAAGAAACCAATGTTAAAATTAGATAGAATAATGGCCGCTCTAAATAGACTGCACCTCTTTGAACAAATTCGAAATCAAAAATCTAGAGTGTGATCTAAGTTCAGGTCACGCTCGGAGTTTTCTCCGTAATGAGCTTACGTCACAAACACTAGTCTGATTGTGACAGAGACGACACGACTACGTAACGTACCCTCGGCGATTGCACCATACATTAAAGTGCAATAAAACAGTACTATTCACATTTAAAAGAAATACTAGTTTATATGTTAAATAGGGTTCACTTTGGATTACGCACGATCCGCAAAGAAAACTGCGTGTGGTTTCAACGAAATGTATTGAGCTATAGTCGGATTTTTAATTAGACGAAGCCAGCTGACAGTAGCTAATGTCACTTTGTGAAATAATGTTGCTATATTTAAAGTAATAGTGATGCGTTCAGTTCTCGTTCAATCACATAAATGAACAATGAGTGTGAAGAGTTAATCATTAATTTCAAACTATAAAAGAATATTATTTATATTTTACAATAAAATTGTATTAAAGTGATCCAATATAATAATATGTTACTAGTAGTATGTAACTACAATCAGTTTTTTTTATTTTCATTACCTATGTACCTATAATTGTTATATTTTATACATCTATAGTTTCAACTATATGATGCATTGGAAATAGGACAGTCTTACAAACTTCCTCGCAATGTTTTTCTTAATGTTTAAAACACTCGGTATTTAGTACAGGTAGATACCATAGGAACATAATGTTTCGTCGAAAACTCGTTGGTATGTACAAAACACGGCTAAAATTCGAACCCCGTGCCCGATATCGGCAGTTCGGCACACTAACTATTCACTAGACAATCGAGGCAATTTCATTAATTCAGGAGTTTTTTCAATCGTTCACTTTGTCACAACACTATTTTTATTTCATCAAAAACTGACAACACAGTAAACGTCAGTTTACTTCGTCTAATAAAAAATCCGACTATACTTAAAATAAGTTAGAATAGGTACGACTATTGTAATTAGTAACAACAATTAGATATCACATATCAGTAAATACTTTTTTTACTTTAGATCTAGGAAGCGTGCATTTCATATTCTTTTATTGTTTGTTATGTTTTTGAAGACTACTAAACATAAAGTAAAATTAATATTGTTTTATTATTATTTACGACTACATTCCATTATTAAACATAAAAGTTACTAATTTATTTGATTCTGAACGGATTAATTCATTATAGGTACATTCTTGATGTGTTACATTTTGCATAATTTTTTTTTATGCACTGACATCACCCTTCGTTCTCTAGCCCCAAGGTAAGCTTGTGTGATGCGTACCAGATTACGGATATACTATTTATTTAATTTTTTTGTAAATATATACATATAATACATAGAAAACACCAATAATATTATTAAACGATACTTAAACACGAAAAAATATTAACATCCCTTTGCTTTAAAAAAAATAATATTTTAAAACTATTAAGATCCCTTTGCCAAATTAAAAAAAATCTTACCCATCATTCAATATAGGTCACGTTTTTTTTTGGTTATTCAGTATGGCAATTTTATATTCTATCTTGTTTACTACAATCAATATGTGATTATCAAATGACGGTAGTCAAGTCACGATCGAGTTTCGGCTCTCGGTAACGAGTTTACGGACCAGGCGCCAGTGATTGTGACGACGACGACGACGAGACGGCCACGTAAAGCGACCGTCGCGACACCGACGCTAAATTAAATCGTATGTTTTCCGATTCCGCAGACAGACACGTACGTTTCATCATTGATTGCCGCTTTGATCCTTCACGAGTTGCGGCACTGACTCGTGATTTAGACGCTCGTTAGTCGATGATTTTAAATAGTGATGTTCTCGATACTCGATATACCGCTCTCTCGATAAAAATACGATTTTTCTTTTGGATTACAAGCATACAGACATACATGTTAAATTAGATGACACGACTCGACGTTTTTGAACTAGGTTAGCTTTATATCTAATTAGCCGTACTCGCCCGCTTCGCTGGGCATTTAAAATTAACATTATTATTTATTATCATTTATTTATATTTATTTAAAATCTTATTAATTACATAATATTTTTTAAAAAAGATATTAAAAATACAATTTTTAAAAAACACTATATAAAAATAGATTGCCGCTGATAGCGGTGTCTACGACACAAGCCACCAGTGGTTAGGACTCCAGAGTGAGAAACCTCCTCACAATGCGTGCAGTATCGAGAATAACTGCTTTCTGTATTAGGCCCTTAACCCAGCTGGATAACGAAAGTTTCTTAAGATGTTGATCAAAACTTTTCGCTATCAAGCCGTGTACCGATACAACTATTGGAACAATGATGGTTGAATCAACATGCCACATGGCGGTAGTCTCGTGGGCCAGGTCTAAATATTTTATTAATTTGTCCTTTTCTGCCTTCACGAGGTGCTCGTCATGAGGAATGGTGACATCAACCAACACTGCTCGACGCGCAGATCGATCTATTATCACAATATACAATTTATTATCATTATTATTAGGGAGTCCAACACTCATATAAATAGTAGCGTATCCATTAAGTACATGTATTTTTTACATGGATACCGAGTTTCAAGTCAATCGGATGCATGGTTCAGTAGTTATAACGGAAAATCCGTAAAAACCACTGTAGATTAGTATAGATTAGGTCTAATGAAACTTAATAAAACAGTAATGTTTATTTAGCTAAGCAAATAAATATTATTATTTTTTACACGTTAAGGCCTATTGTCATCTAGATTACTGGTAGTAGGGCGATTTGTGAGCGCACATGGGTAGGTACCAACACCCTTCCTGTTTCTGCTGTGAAGCAGTAATGCGTTTCGGTTGGAATGGTGAGGTAGCCGTTATATTGTAAAAACTGAGACTTGGAACTCATGTCTCAAAGTCGGCGGCGGCTTTTACGTTGTTGATATCTACGGGTTCCGGTAACCACTTAAAGTTAAACGGTAGACAGCGGCTTGGTTCTGCCCCTCGCAATGCTAAAGTCCATGGGCGACGGTAACCACTCACCATCAGGCGGGCCGTATGCTCGTCTGTCTACAAGGGCAATAAATAAATAAATAAAAAGATGGTCCGTGGGCTCTAATCTAAGTATGCATTAAGAAAACTAAACGTTGAGAGCGTTCCGCTTACTCTCTACTTAACTTAGTCTAGTTCTATTAACTTAGTCAAGTCTAGCTCTACTTAGTTTAGTTTACAAACATTAAATATATTTTTAGTCACCGCAGAAATAATATAAGCAATCATCGGAATGAGGACTTTATAAAATTCCATTTTATAAAATACGGAACGAAATAATTCCGAGTTAGAATACGTAAATTACTTTTTACTTAAATTAGCAAAGCGAAATAAGCAAAACAGATGATCCACCTCGTCTAAAATAATAACGACGGAGACAGCGCCTCGTTCCTCTCCGCTGACGGTAAGCAAAAACTCAATTATCATATTTTATACCTCATAATACTTACGAAAGAGATATTCAATTATATAATTTTTCCTCTGAAAAGGGATTCCCTTTTCATTTCTCATTTGGATTTTTCTCTTAAGCAATTACGTGAGCGCCTCGGGGAGCGCGGGATTGGATTGGAGAATACATTTCTGCGTCGGAGCGCGGCGCCGGCCCGTCTAATTTATCTTTTAACAAGGAACGCTGTGCCGCAGAACGCTGTGTGTTAACTTACGCGCGGACCGCGTTAGCTCTGTTTTGTGCGTTTAATAAAACCGTGTGTTTCGCGGATGATTTTATGAGTTACAGCGAGTTGCAAATTCGTTCGAGTACTGAATAGAAATAAGCTCATTTCGCGGCCGCCGTGCGTTAATTTATTTATTTCTTATTTATATGCGAACGCCGGACAGACGCTCGTTCGCTTACAACGCTAATAACCGAATTGCCGTCGTGGAAATCTGTAAACAATTTCCATTCTGGGCGTCCTTCGAGACGCGTTCGAGTTTAAAGGCTTCGTCAAACAGAACGCGTACATAGCGCGCGTCAGAGCGCTAAACTGACGGCGCGCTATGACACCGAGGTGTGCTGTACTACTATGGTAATAAAGTGTCAAACAGAGCCCCAGCGCTAGGACTACGCAACGTTCTGTGGCGGCGTTAAGGCTTCGTCAAACAGAACGCGTAATTAGCGCGTGTCAGAGCGCTACGCTATGACGCCGAGATGTGTTGTACTACTATGGTAACATACCGCCAGCGCTATAAGCGCTATAGCGCTGGCGCTCTGTTTCAGCTGCGCCGTCAGTTTACGCTTTGACGTCAGGCGATGTAATTTTTTACAAATTTTATTTTAGCGTCCTAGTGAATTTGTATTAAAATACTGGATAATGCCCGAAAAAAGATAGAATTAGTTAGAAAATACCCGTGTTCACATTCACATCTGAATCACTCGACAAGTTAATACTTTTAAAATTTCACACTGTTTTCGAAAGGCACTATGATTTGGCGAATGTTACGTTGCGTCGAGGAGCGTGGGGCTCATCTAGTCAATTTGTGTGACATGAAAAGAGTGCGCCGTTAAAACGCAGCGCTAAGTACGGGTTCTGTTTGACGAAGCCTTAATTCTGTAGATGGGCAACGTCGTAACGAAGTTCTCGTCGGCAACTCGATCCGTTCTCGAATTCGATCCCGCCAACTGTCGGATCGGATTCGAGAACGCGAAACTCGCGTAATCACATTGCCCGGCCGGGAACACAAATTATTCGTGCGCCGAAATTCCCTAACTTCGTGAACCCTATAAAGGAGGTAAAGAACAAAGCGGAACCACAATTGGCCGTACCGTGAACCGATCGTCTACCTGAGTCGATGCAAGTTTTAAAAATGGCGGCTCTTTGAGAGCAAACTCAATAAGACGCCGCCCGCGGGACGCGTAGATACAATTTGCAAGGAATCGTTCGTGCCTTTGACGTCCCGACTACGTTCTCCTACTGGAGATCCGGTTGTTTGCATCTCTGTATCCCGTTCGAATCGGATGTGACGAGCTTACATAAAAGTCAGATAGAGAATTGAAAGCTCAATGCACCGAAATGTAAATTGAATATTTAAGCAGACGATATTCGAACATCGTTTCAAATCACAAGAATAGCATCTTTTGACGTGACAACGTCTTATAATTCGATGGAGCCGGCTGCACGCACGAAAAAACATGACTCATGCGGCGTTACCCGCTCTGAGGCGTTCCATTTAAGGCTTGAAGTGCAAGCGAGAGCGCGCAACGAGCGACAAAGAGGCACAATCGGCCTCCGCGTTCGGCAGCGTTCGACATCTGTCTCTCTCCTACTTGAGTGAGCGATGCATCCGCGTGGACAGCTGCTATACAATAATACATTTACATGTTTTCGTCAAGTATGAAGTTCAGTGAGTGATTTCCATTTACCTCCTTCTCTATATCCATACAAAATATCTATCAAATAAAGAAAATAAAATAAATCTTTTGAAAAATAAAATAATTCCATCAGTATTTTCTTATGCCGTTGTCACGTTCAACTATCGTCAGTAAGCCGACTTTACAGACAACCGATTTTTCAATTAACTTTTTCTTTTTAAACATTGATTAATTACTAGTGTTCAGTATAAGTTAAATAAAATTCATGATTAGCCTATAAATAATATCTCATAAAGATGTCTGTCTATAGAAAAATAATTCCTGTTTCTTAATTCAATAAATTCACGATCCACGGTCGGCGGCGAGCAAATGATGAAAGTTTGTAAATGGATCAGCATAATTTTTATTGAGTAAATCATTCTCAGTGTGGCGGGAAGTTTGTAAATTGGGAACTTTCGAAAGTGGCCGGATCATCCACAATCTTAGGGTTGGCGTGTGTGGCTTTTTGTCGTTCAATATTTGATTGAATAAAACAAAATATATTATGAATGTTTTCAAAAATAAGAAAAAATAACCAGAAGAACCATTAATTTCAATTTAGAAACCTTAGTCTTTTGAAATTGGATTCAATACTAAAAGCGCGTGACTCAAACTTTATTTCAACGGTCACTTTGAAAGATAGAGAGAAGTTTCTTTCTCATGATCTCATCATTAACAGCCTTTCCTACAGAATATATTATACTCAGCAGTATATTTCATATAATACGTTTCCATAATATATATTATTATCCACAATATGTATATTATAATATCTTAAAGGTCTTAACTAGTCATAGATTTATCGAGACCATAGTAACTTTTAGCGCTGTTCTAAGAATATTCATTTTAAATTTCATCGTCTGATTAAAGAACAAAAATCAGTTTTCGAATCAACGTGAAAAAAAAAACCAAAAAAACAGCGTGATTGATTTTTTATGAGATTCTTGATACGAATCCTTACGATTTGGATTTATTACATATTCACAAAGAGATTAATGCGTACAAGAGTTATTAACTATGTCTAAGATTGGATGAAGCCTCAGTATATTTCGTAAGGTCGAATACATTTTCAAATGAAAGAAAGTGTTTTTTTATCGCATAGTGACGCGACAACCCTACGTCAGAATTGATATGCAAATTGTGCGGAATGGTAGAGCCCCGACCAAGTTATATAAAGTAGATATTAATTTGTTATTCATTACGTAATTACACGGGACTTTGTTGATAATGACGTAAGTTGCTGACGCGCCTCCTTGATTATTGTAACAATCGTTACTGATTTATGAGTTAATGTATATTGTGTTCATTTTCAGAGAAATTTTAATGATTATTTTATTTTTAAAATATAGTATAGTTAAGAATTGTAATGAATGTAATAAACTTAAATGGTAACAAGCTAAGCCAAACCAAAAAACAATAGTGGATAGGTTTTTTTTTTTGCATCCACTAAACCACATGTTTGAAAGGAATAAAATTATGCCTCTATATGCATAAGGCTTAATTCTGGTTTTGATGTCTGTGATATTCGGTAAACACTCAACCCTAGGTGGGCCGCGACTTCTTCTAACCTAAATAGAAAAAAAAATTAAAATAAAATATTGAACTTACCAAATGCGGAATACTTAGCATTATTAAATTTGTCATCTAAATACGTCGATAATGTGGGCAAAGACAAAATAAACAGTACCCTATTCTCAGTTTTTCAAAAATTAGTAACTGACAAGCTGTGTTGCTACTAGAAAAAATGGATTCTCTTTTTTTTAATTGAAAATCTTTTTCCGTTTTTGTAAAAAAGAAAAAAAGTAACCAATTAAATTTAAAAACTAAACCTTGAAGTGTCCATGATTATGGTCGAATTTCGATCATTGGACGAAGACTGGTACCTGTAAATACGCAGTGACAGCCCATGGGTCCACTCAACTTGCGTTGCCATGGCAACTACACAACCCTATCTCAAGAGCGCAACCATTGCGTTATCAACTCTATATCTGACCAATAGAGTTACAATTACAATGTTAGCAAAAATAAAAGTATTTCAGCACATAGTAACGTAGTTACGATATCGTTACGGCTCCCGTTAGTTTTGTTAGTTACGTTAGACTAACGAGTCCCGACTCGATCTAATAAGGGTTAGCTGGTAGTGTGGAACGTTTTGCTAACAACGTTCTTGTAAGGGAATTAGATTAGCTACGATGGCTCCGGTACTGTTATCGGAAAAACAATTTTGATGTATTAATTTTATTGTTAACGCCATCTATTGGTAAAGATTGCAAATTTTGCATTTTATATACCATATAATTTTTTTTAAGAGATTTTTTGACCTGGTAACTAAGACCTTTAAGTCATGTCTTATTTTACTTTATATTCTTAATTTTATGAAAAATGATAATATGGAATGAAATTAAATGAAGATGATTAATTTGAGACATTAATCAACTGGGATGAAATTTAATGAAATGAGATGATATGGGATGAAATATAATCGCAGTAAAATGGTGGTCATTTACTGAGATTTTTTCAGTGGACTTTTTGGAGGAACCCGAGAAGTTACGTCCAGCAGCTTTGTTTCATTTTCCCACATTTGTGCACTTTCACAGATATTAAACAGTTAATAAACCACCGTTATTACACATTTAAACCTGAAGAAACACTAAATAGACAAAATAAAACAAATCACACAACTTCACTGCTCGCGTTCCCGCCAAAAAGTCTATATACCATCTTAACTGAGATCACCACAGATAATATTATAACATTTGACAGTTATTAAATTAGCGCGAAAAAGCATCGTGTATTTAATGCCTACTACAGCTTATTAACATTGTTTACGTAATTGATTGTGTTATAAATAGTCCAGTTTACCCTTAATATTAATGTCAAGTATCAAAACCGTTTCATCTGGAATAGAAAGCTAGCGCTTCGTACGATCACATCGCGAACCCGCATAGGGGCGGTCAACGAGGGCTTACCATCAAAAGGTCACGTTACCACTCAATCTTTACGCGCCGTCGATTCATTTGATTTATTTTTTATGATCATTTTAATGTATCCTTTGTATTGTGTGCAGTATGTTTGGATTGTATGCAGGCGTGCCTAATTAGAGGTAAAGGGGTGATTGTTACGAAAGAAATCGTTCCTGCTTTTATTTTCTACGAAGCGTGCCCTGCGGTTTCGTTCGAGACAAATTAGTAATACAGAAATAATTAAACCTTTTGATTTTTCACTAATGTCGTGCTCTCTGGGCGGTAAACTATTTTTCGATTTTGACGAACCAATGAATCCTGTCGTATTTGTCATGGCAGACATACCGACAGACACACACATAGACATAACACACACACACACACACACATATATACACAGACATAAAAATATGATTTAATAAAAGACATAATGCAAACTTCAAGATGTAAGTTTTGTAGTAATCCAGTGTTTTTTTAATACTTTCTTCACTACACCATTTAGGTACTACAAGCATTACAAATTGTAAAATAAAATTTTCATCTTTTCGTATTAAACTTCGCACTGAAGCACAACCCAAACGAGTAATTAATTACATTAATGTGGTGTTATTCTTGGAAATATCATCTTGGGAATAGGCATATAATGTTTTACTTCACACCTCTCTAGTATTAGAAAATTCCGTGTCTGATTTAATGAGATCCCCTGTTATTTGTGTCAGATCATTGGATCTGTTTTAAAAACGTTTTGATGGTATTTCATTTCAATTTTTAAAAACATTTTTTCTACGTAATTCTATTCACTCATTCATCTCTTAATTCTTTTTCATTCTTGTTCTCCCCATTCACTCACTGTCAGACCCGCCATTTTGTAACAATTTTGCAATAATGTTCGCTTTGATTTACCTACCTAGAATATGTTACTAGTATGCTTATAATTACCATTCCTTTTCATAATTAACTAAGTTTTAATTAAACAAGTTCTCCAAGCCAAACGGTTTGATCAGCGAGACATGTCAGGCTTAGCCGCCTTTTTTCTTTAGGCCTAACCCAACCTCTAGGCGACGCGCGAAAATGTGCTTCTAACTCTTTTATCCGCAGATCTTGTAAGTTGTTTAATACTAAGTTCTCTAATGCTGACATCTTTTGCTTGTCACTTGATGCTATAGAAATGCCATTTTGGAATATTTATAAGGTGATTTAGTCTTATGAGTATTACTTAGTTTTAGTATAAGTTGATGTACATAATAATATGTGCGTATTGTGTTGCTTTTGTTTTTTTGTGTAAACTTAAATTTCTCTTTTTTTTTCTTCCGTTTTTCACTTTCTACTTATATGTGATTTTGATGGTGGAAGCACGTTTGGTTATTGTTTTAGCTAATTTTTTTTAAATGTTATATGTTTGTGTTATACTGTTGGTTTCCCAAATAAATAAATATATATATATTTTTTTAAATAAAGATCTGTACACAGCGAGCGGGTGATACAGAGAGTCACGCGCGCAGGTCGCGTGTGCGCCCGTCGCGACCGCAGCGGGGTGCGTCCCCATTCACGACCTCGTAATGGTGCATGACAAAACATCGCTTCATTAAAGCACGTTGATTTCTTAAAATGCATCTAAACATTGTCTCGTCATTTGGCAAAAAGTAAACGCTATTGCCAAAAGAAGAAGAAAAAAGAACATTGTCTATGAATTATTTGAAAATTATTCGAATCAACGAATCTTTCCCTCTAGATTTCTTGTACGTATTAATTTCGATTCATTTGATTTTTAAATATTTACTGACGCATCCGAAAGCGAATAAAGGAGAAATATTATGGCAGAAAGGAGTGGAAGGACAAATGCTATCTACGACAACGAAGCTTTCAATAATTCCCGGGTAAAGATTTTAATATTCGTTAGGCAATCATAGGCCTCAGTGGCGCAGTAGGCAGCGCGTAAGTCTCATAATCTTAAGGTCGTGAGTTCGATCCTCACCTGGGGCATTATTTTGCAATACATTAATCTCCCTTTTTTCCATTTAAACTACCCCCGAAAAAGCACTTCCTCGCTTAGCAACCTTCAAAAACAACATGCCCACTCAATGCGACTCCCATTAAACAGATCATCAAAGTGATTTAGCAACATAATCGTGATCTGATTACGATCCATTTAACGTGAATGGCTCTAGTTGAGCGCGGGCCTGAAGTCGCGTGTCGTTCGAGTTTTGTTTATCCAGCGGCTGCGAGTAAATTTACCGTTAAGTGATCGTGTATTGGCGCTGTAGGGCGACCACCCTAACAGCCATTAACGCTATTTGAACGCTTTTTTTAAACGGCAGTCGCAGCAGGACGCCGCGATTTATACGACCAGTGTGAACGTGACCTATAGCGTTTGTTGATTGAAACCTTTTTGTTGTTGTTGTCAATGATTTTTTTCTTTTTCTGTTTCCGTAACACTTGATTTCTGTATTGAATAAATTCGTTTGTGTGTATGACGATGGATGTTGGCGAGATTGATATTGAAAAGGTTTTATACACACTAGCGATCTTTTAGTGAACTTTTTTCAGCTTGGAAAACCACAGATAGCATTCTGTTGCGTGGTGGTAAATGAGCGTGGACTATATTTATTGTTTTTGAGATATTTATTTGTCCTTGTATGACAAATTGAAGACTGAATACAAGAAGAAATATAAAATAGCTCCCTCTTGGCTGCTGGATTTGAATGAGAAATAGTGTCACTCGCTGACACTTTTTTACAATGACGTTCAGAAATTGGACAAATTCCGAAAGAATTGCGTGCTTGTGAAGAGATCTATACTCGGCATAGTGTGGAAACAGGCTGAAGATGAGAAAGCTCAACATAAACGCAGTCACTAACACAGACACGAGGCTTACCTTTGAGTTAAATTGTCATAATAGTTACATTAATCTTCTTATTTATATTTTCGAAGTCGTCGTGGCCTAAAGGATAAGACGTCCGATGCATTCGTATCTAGCGATACACCGGTGTTCGAATCCCGCAGGCAGATACCAATTTTTCTAATGAAATACGTACTTAACAACGATTGGTTTTCATCGTGTAATAAACATTAAACTCGCAAAATTTGCATAATTACTGGTCGTAGGACCTCTCGTGACGTCCGTGCAGGTGGGTACCACCACCCTGCCTATTCCTGCCGTGAAGCAGTAGTAGTGCGTTTCGGTTTGAAGGGTGGGGCAGCCGTTGTAACTATACGTGAGACCTTAGAACTTATATCTCAAGGTGGGTAGCGCATTTACGTTGTAGATGTCTATGGGCTCCAGTAACCACTTAACTCCAGGTGGGATGTGAGCTCGTCCACCCATCTGAGCAATAAAAAAAAAAGATTAATTATTGGTTTTTATTTTTCAAAACAACTTTGAATAATTTCCATCATCTTCGAAATGCGTGTAGTAAACTGAATTGTACAGTGAGTCACACAACTGAACAGTATAGCGGCTCGCTGTTCATTAATGGCATTAATTAATGTTTAATTGAACCAAATAGAGTATCAATTTAGCGACAATTGGATCATGCGTATGTACGCGGCGTGCCACAGTTCATTTACGATCAGGTGAGTTAGTTGCGAATTTTAACGCGAATGTTGTACGTGGCTTCACTTTTTTATCCCTGCATTAGAAGGCTCCATTCAAATGGAATGACACCGATAGTTAATTAATCTAAAATTACTTAAACACATTTAGAAATAAATAATCAACTTTTATTAATAAATCTGCTTAATATGCCAATCTTAGATGATTTAGCAAGCTTGATTGACGGAAATAGATTATGCACTAGCTAAGTGATTAATAACAGAGAGAAACTCATAGACAACAAACACAGAAGACAGGAAAATAGTAATAAAAGAAACTAACTATAGCATTGAAACAGATTTATAAAAGCTATGAGTTGATTTATACTTTTGCGGTCATCACAAAAACTATTATTTAACGCGGATAGACTACACGCAATACTAGCTCTTACAACAATGCCAAAAGATTGGTAACTCATTTAAAACCAAGAATTGTGGTGCGAACACGTTAATTAAATTAATATACTAAATATGTAGGAACGAAATATATGAATGACAGATATGTAGCATGACTGAGTGAGAGAGATAGGAGATGTCATGTTGGAAGGTAAGAGAGACGGCGAATTAATGTTTGACATATAACTTTATTTTAAGCGAGAGGTGGAATGAGGGTAGTTATCGGACGCAGTGGGAAGAGACGTAATGTAACTCTGAAGGCGAAACAGGTGTATTTTTTTTACTTTCTTATTTACAAAGGCGGAATTAAACTCAAGAGTGTGTGAAGCAAACAAATGCTTAACTAGCCCAAATCGAATAGAGATTCCCACATACAGTTCAATTTAATTAGTTGGGCAGATAAAAATACATACCTGTTATTCACTACTGAATCTCTTTATAAAATAATATTTTATTAAATCATCTGCAAAAACGATTAACAAACTGCCTGCTGATTTAATTGCGGTATCAAATGAATTTATCAAAGTAATGAGGTTTTGTGGCACTCTCAAATGCTAGTTAATATCAACTGAATTTTGAAGTTAAAATCGAAAAATAAATTTACTGATAGTATTTTCTTCGTTTGTATTATTATATTCCTTGCAAGAGAAAGGCTGCTCTTTCATTCAGTGTTTCAATAGATTAGTACGCGTGCTTCAGTTTTCTTGGGGCATACACTTTAACACGTAATTTAGATACACTTTAAAACGAACTATTTCTATGTTCATTTTTGACAAGAATCTCAATAGTATTTACTGCTAACTTTTGCTCTCTCCCTTCACACGTGCTATTGTCGTCTACGATGAAAAATATGCAAAAGGAAACCTTTTTTTTTAAATAATATAACGAAAAATTTATTTTTTCCGACATTATTAATAACATCCATTATAACACAATCTGTGTCAGCGAATATCATAGAATAGAACCGAATCAAGCACAGACAATCCTCACTTACACTCATAGATGTAGACATTAAAACAATAGTCTGCTTCGTCATTATTATTTTTTCATAAATTATATGTACAATTAGAGTTCAATCAGAACTCTTACTATTTAAACTATGTGTCTTTAAAAACTGCTCTCAGATTTTTTGAGAACTGCCTGAACTAATAACTCTCACTCTGCTTTTTACTTTCTACTAAATAGATATCTTCAATTATTTTCGTGTGCTTAGCTAGACGAATTTGGCCTCAAATGACGTCATCCCGAATAACAGTTTGATAAGACTTACTCAACAAATTTTCCGCGACAATTTTCAATTAATTGAAACTGACAGTTTCCCTGTTACCCGACCACAAGAAGGTCTGATATAAATATTCACACAATATTATCTCTTACTTAAACAATTTTCGTCTATTACAAATAACATTGAAGATTAAACTATAACGCTGAATGTTGCTTTGTTAAAGTTTACATCGGGAAGTAATATTTGAGCTTCTGCTTACACATAAACTATGTCGTATTCACGATACATTGCCGCGTTACGGAACACAGTTGTAATGCGTCTCAACCGTTTCATTAACATCATTTATTAATGCTGAATTGACTCAAATACGCCTTGTATTAGTTAAAAGACAGTCAACATTAATTACACTTTACTGTTTTGCCGCTTTAGTCCATATAATGTTAATGAAAGAACTGAAACTTTGACTATAACTGTACTTGAGTATCAGTTTCAAGACTATATTAACTGTATGATAAATTAACTGTGTGCTATAATTAATTAGATGTGAATAAATATTCGAATATCAAATCTGTTTTTTAAACTAGTATGACGCCCGCAGCTTCGGTTGTATTTATTACGCTTAACAGGGATTGGCGATAATTATTTTTCAGGTTTCAAGCTATTCCCTCGTAATTCTATTAAAATCGGTTCAAGGAGAACTTAAGAGATAAAAAGTCACCTTTGTATTAATATTTTTCTAAATAAACTAGCGGCCCGCTCCGGTCCCGCTCGGGTCTTTAACAAAAATTTCCACGATATTTACAACATTTCAACATTGTTTTATTTGTTAAATAAAAGAACACTTATTGCGACATAACTATAATAGTTAAACATATGCTGTCGCGACACTTTTTGTAAATAATAATGTGTTCTACAAAGACCTTGTACATTATTTTATTTTATCATCAATAGTTTTCACAGGGCACGCGATGTTAAGAATATTTTAGGTAATTTTTTTACAACTTGAGTTACATTATTGGAGTATTAGTAAGGATCCCTGATTTTTTTTTGAAAAAGCTTATAGCCTATGTCACTCGGGAATAGTGTAGCTTCCAAGCAGTGAAAGAATTTTTCAAATCGGTTCAGTAGTTTCGGAGCCTATTCAGTACAAGCAAACAAATCTTTCCTCTTTATAATATTAGTATAGATTTAAATAGCTAATATGTTTCAAGTTTTTTTTCGTCTGTAACCTCATACCTCACCTCACAGATTATCTAATTATTATTTTTTTATTGCCTTTCTAGGCAGACGAGCATACGACCCTCCTGATGGTGAGTGGTTACTGTCGCCCATAGAGTTCAGCAATGCCAGGGGCAGAGCCAAGCCGCTGCCTACCGCTTAATACGCTCCACAAGCCTCGTTTGAAGAAGGACATGTCATAGCGCTCGGGAAACACCGTGGAGGGGAGCTCATTCCATAGCCGGATGGTACGTGGCAAAAAAGATCTCTGGAAACGCACTGTGGATGACCGCAGTGACTCCAGGTAGTATGGATGAACTCTACTACGGTGGCGGGCGGTGCGATGGTAAAAACGAGACGTTGGTATCATCTCGAACAATTCCTCATAGCACTCCCCATGGAACATGCGGTACAAAATACAGAGGGAACCGAAGTCCCTCCGCAGACCCAGAGGCTCCACACGATAGATAATAAGAACTCATAAGCGTAACAACAGAAACGAAAGAAACAATAATATACAAAACTATTAAATAAATGCTATTTAAAATACACATCTAGGAACTTGCACGTCAGAAACAGCACACGACATCTGTCAACAGAATAAGCTCGTAGCAAATTCAATTTCGTTACATGTATACAGATTAACTAGAATACATACATGTGAAATTAGCGCGCGTTCGTGTGGACAAATGTTCGAATAATGAGCTTATCGGTGAGGGCACGCGTTAATGTCGGCGGGTTTGATGCTATAATATGATGAGTAATAAATATATATTTTATTTTATTGCTTAGATGGATGGACGAGCTAACAGCCCACCTGGTGTTAAGTGGTTACTGGAGCCCATAGACATCTACAACGTAAATGCGCCACACACCTTGAGATATAAGTTCTAAGGTCCCAGTATAGTTACAACGGCTGCCCCACTCTTCAAACCGAAACGGATTACTGCTTCACGGCAGAAATAGGCGGGGTGGTGGTACCTACCCGTGCGGACTCACAAGAGGTCCTACCAGTCCTACCACCATTATATATATTTTTAGTATATATTTTTATACTTTATTTTCATAGATGGGTAAACAAGCTATCAAGCCGCGTAATTTAAATGGTTATTACCCTTAGATACGATTTTTATGAAACTTTCCGTTGTATCACTGCCATTTTTAGAACGTCTACGTACTAAAAAAATGTTTTATTGCTTAGATTGGTGGACGAGCTCACAGCCCACCTGGTGTTAAGTGGTTTCTGGAGCCCATAGACATCTACAACGTAAATATGCCACACACCTTGAGATATAAGTTCTAAGGTCCCAGTATAGTCACAACGGCTGCCCCACCCTTCAAACCGAAACGCATTACTGCTTCACGGCAGAAATAGGCTGGGCGGTGGTACCTACCCGTGCGGACTCACCAGTAAAATCAACTAAATGTCCTCAAAATTCCAACATAATATCCAATATCTACGCTATATTTGAAAAAAAAAAACTCCGACAAATTGACATCAAAAACAAACGTCACAATGGGAATAACGTGCACAATATCCAACAGTATTTAACGTTTTTGGTCGGCGTAAACCCATTCGTGACATTAAGTCGGGCAATTAGACCGGCATGCGGGCCTCAACCCTTCCGCGCGAAACCGCTCGCGCCACCGCGGGTCCTTTGTAACCTAATGGTTATTGACGCGCCTCATTTGATTTTAGGATTCGTATTGAACGATAATTCATTGACGAAAGTTTATTTGTGATCTGAGCAAGAATATTCTTTATTGTACACCAAAAAATAAATAAACAATGCGATACATTAAATACAAAAAAAAAAGTACAATTGGCGGTCTTTTCGTCGAAGAAGTGGTTTTATTTATTTTTCTCGATGTCTTGAATCTTCTATAGTATTCTTACTGTTTTTCTCCACTTATTCCTATGTTTTGCCTATTCCCGACTAGTCTGCCTAGTCTAGACTCTTTTCCTTCTATTTACGGGTAACGAGAAATCTTTCTAGGTTATCAGGGTTTCTACGTACTATATAACCAAAATACTGCATGATTCAATGAAGAGATACAATTGACAGCCGCTTATCATTAGCATTCTTCACTCTGAAATTCACGAATAGTAAGTATATTATCAATCCGGAGATTCCGGAAGCTCGCAACATCAATAATTGTAGCTCGTCAAATAACAGCTCACTTGAAATGTGAGCTCTTATTTTGTTTAGTTCACTTCAAACACACCCAATGTCAACCCGTCTCACAATGCCGCAGTGTTTATTCAAAAGTTACAAAAATAATGCCCGAAAAATCAATTTATTATTTATGTGTATATTCACGCGGACAGCTTTTGCTTTATTTTTGTACGTGTCCCTTTATCTACTTACTATTGTTGATCGAAGTCCGCAAACGACGAAATATAAAAAAACAAGATCCAATATAAAATGAAAAAACAAAATAGAAAACTAACTATCATACGTACTAAATAAATAAATCGATAAATATTTACTAACAGTCACGCCACGTTAACTGGTCCCGTGATAAGTTCGGAAAGAACTTGTGTTACAGGTACCAGATAACGGAAATAAATATAAGATTTTTATTATACACATACACATATTTAATATACATCCATAACCCTGGAAAATACATTTATATTTATCATACAAATATCTTCCCTTGGCGGGATTCGAACCCGCGACCCCCTTATGTAGTGACCATGTCACTTACCACTACACCAGACGGCCGTACTGATTGATTCTACAAAACAAATTTATGAACTATTGCGCACGCATCTTAATTCGTGTGGCGTTTGTAAATGATAGCGCGTTCGAACCGATCTATTGTAGTTAGGGTTACGGAACCCAAGGGTCGTCGCCCTGCCGGATTGCCGCTCTAAATATGAAATCACTTATTGACTTATTGGAAGTGATTCTCTAATTGAAATATAGAATCTTATTCTAGTCACCGTCCTGTCAATCGGGGTCACGATGTCTAGCCATTCATTACTTTGTTTTGAGCAGAGATTAACGTTAAAGTGGCCGTTTAGATTTTAAAATTATCATAAAATATTTTAATTATGAGGAGTTTTAATTTGCAAAATAATATGATGTTTACATTTACTTAATTATATTAAATTAAATTACATTTATTTTAACGACCGTCTGGTGTAGTGGTAAGTGACATGGTCACTACACAAGGGGGTCGCGGGTTCGAATCCCGCCAAGGAAAGATATTTGTATGATAAATATAAATGTGTTTTCCAGGGTTATGGATGTATATTAAATATATGTATGTGTATAATAAAAGTCTTACATTTATTTCCGTTATCTGGTACCTGTAACACAAGTTCTTTACGAACTTATCACGGGACCAGTTAACGTGGCGTGATTGTTAATAAAAATATTTATTTATTTATTTATTTAATATTTATACCTAATGCTTGTTATAAAACTAGCAGAATGTCCCAGGCATTGTCCATGAGTTAAGCAAGGGCTATGTAGGCAGATATATAGACGATAAAATATATAGCCCTATAAGTGACATGACATTTACGGTAGACAGCAGCTTGACTCTGCCCTCGGCATTGCTGACGTCCATAAGCCACAGTAACTCACCATCAGGCAGGCCATATACTCGTATGCCTACAAGGCTAATAAAAAAATATGAGGATGGGTCACTAAAGCTTAACATCTTTCATGAATTACTAAAAGTAACTTTATGCCTTAGTGATTAAGAGCGAATATACACTGTTTCTGGCGGTAAGTCCCTAATCGCCGTTATTATCTGCAAGGCGGCGCGATAAGTCCGGATCGACGACACCCGTTCCACACTTCCGCAACGACCGGACGTTCAGACGTTTTGTTTAGACAGACTTTCCGCTGACTTTTGTGAATTACCGTATATCGCGTCCGTGAATGTAATGATTTACCTCGTAATGCGAACGTTGACTCATTTGATAGTTGATACTCGTGGTAGGACCTCTTGTGAGTCCGCACGGGTAGGCACCACCACCCCGCCTATTTCTGCCGTGAAGCAATAATTCCGTTTGGAGGGTGGGGCAGCCGTTGTAACTATACTGAGATCTTAGAACTTATATCTCAAGGTGGGTGGTGCATTTACGTTGTAGATGTCTATGGGCTCTGGTGGGCTGTGACCTCATCCACACATCTATGCAATAAAAAAAACAATAATAATAATATTTTTATTGCTTTGTAGTTTTGACGACGAAAGGAAGATCTTCTACCGAGCGGGTGATATTGCTCGATAGGTAGACCGACGGTCCGAATGTTGTTGTTCGGAACTTGTATATATGCAACCTTGTCTTGAAAATGTCGTAAGCGAGATTCAGGCATCTGTCAAATACCTTGTGTTCTATGATGGTTACCCGCCACAGCTTCGGTGCACGGATGAGCTCACGGCGGTGGTGGTACCTACCCGTGCGGACTCACAAGACGTCCTACCACCAATATCAGTATCAATGCTACATAATCAAAAATACTTTTTTTAATGTTCGCAAATTACTTTTACAACTATTTTAATTGGATTGCTTAAATATGGATCGCGCGTCGAAATAAAAGAATTAACTAGTGGTCCATGACGTCACTGATATTAGAGAATGCGCGTGCGAAAGGGATAGCGAGATCTTCCAAGTACGCACTGCTGAACTTGGAAGCGTAACGAACAAAGAATTGTACTTACTATCTTTAAAATGTTAAATGCTATTTTATTCGACAACTAATTTCGACACTGATTTTTATCGTATTTTTATGTAATTTTAGATCGTTTAATTAATGTCCGAAATCTGTAAAGCTCGTTATAATCAACGTCTATTGTAACAACTTAACATCAGGTGAGCCGTGAGCTCGTTCGCTCATCTAACGCAAAACACAACTAACGTAAAAATAATTTGACAACTTTCTTAAGTACTTACTATGATATCGCAAAGCACGAATTAAATAAACAACAATTAACAATTTAATACCCCCAAGACAAGTTAACCTCCCAATCATTATTATCGACAATTAAACTGAGACTGATTCGATTAAATACAATCTTGTCCGTAACTTAGACGCGACTTGATAAACTCGATCGTGTTTGGTACAAAACGTTAAGACATAGCGAACTTGAAAAAAAGTTTGTTTTCTCACAATTTTTTTTTATTTTTTTTATTGCCCTTTAGGCAGACGAGCATACGGCCCACCCGATGGTGAGTGGTTACCGTCGCCCATGGACTTCAGCAATGCCAGGAGCAGAGCCAAGCCGCTGCCTACCGCTGAATACTCTCCACAAGCCTCGTTTGAAGAAGGACATGTCATAGCGCTCGGGAAACACCGTGGAGGGCAGCTCATTCCATAGCCGGATGGTACGTGGCAAATACCAAACACAACACATACCAAATACATAAGTGCCGCTTAATTTTAAATTAGAACGGCTTAAAATATTAAATTCTATTTATAGTTAGGTATAGTTAGTTTAGTATTCAATAAATAACGAAGTAGGTATATGGAACTTTAATTAGTTAATTTAATAGTGTTTATTCGAATAATAACATAGATACATGTAGGATTCGTAAGAACGGAATGTATGAAAAGAGTGTGGAACGGAGCGTTAAGATGTGAGTGAGAGAAAACGGTAAGAAAAGGAAAAGAGAATGACAGACGGAATGACAGAGAAAAGAAAAGATGGCGAAGACGATTGAATGAGCAAGGCGTAAAAAAGTGTCAATTGATTTTTAATTATTATGTTTAATAGAGAAGATTTTGGATAAGCAGAATAAAAGTGCAACAGTGGAATAGTTTTATTTTATGGCGTCACGATCCCAATTCTACAAACATTTTTAATTTTCGGTAAAACTTTGTTATCACATCACGTCTCGTTCCTTAACCAAGTATCTAAATTTAGTTATTCTTATAATAGATAATATTACCAGCTCGTTTAGTGATCCCTTTCCCATTCTAGCACCCATTAATAACTTCGCAACTGACATTCTTGCGATATCTCAAATTTAGTATTCGAATGAGCTAATTTTAATCACAGATCTAATGTTACTTTTTATGTAACATCTTGATGTTACATAAAACGACTTGTCGTTCATGCGTAAATATCGCAACATAATTGTATGATTGGAAACAAATATACGAATAAAGCACCGAGGCGCCACATGAGAACAATTATAAAACAATTCATATGACCTAGCAATCGATCGCATCGCTCCATTGTCTATTGATGTAATAACAGTTTTATGAATATCTAATAACAGACTCCATGCCGACCTACATACCAACAATCACTGCTACAATTACACTAATATAGATTTTAAATTATTGTTCAATTACAAAAAGTGTTTTGAACTTTAATTATTATTCAGCTAACTGACTGATATCTTTAGTACCTCATAAAATTATCAATAAAGCGAAATCTGCAATTTTGAAGACATAAATGCATACGATATCATAAATAGCGTACCAAACAATTTGGACGACAATAAAATAACCTAAAAAGTAATTGTAACTTTTTAGTTTAAACTTTGCATTTCAAAACACTATATGACTGGAGCTTGAAGAGCTTAGAAACACCAAGAGCAGATTCGGATGATCCGACAAGACGTATCTTACAGCGACGGCAGCTTTGTGTTGCCCCGTTGCCTGGGTCAGATATAATTTTCAGCGGCCACAAAAAGAGGGCTATTGGGTCACGCCGCTTTTTCAAAGTAGCGTTCTGACGCTTCCTTAAGATATCTACGTAGCTGTTTTAGATTTAAGTCGTCTTGAAGATCTATCTTTCTCTGTTACTAGGAAATTATACTACAACTGCAATGAGTGTCATATGTGAGCAATCGTTGGGTGTGTTGTTGGGTTGAGTCTCGTCCGCAATGACGACGTTTTTAATTAAAAATAAGAACGACCAAGAATTTTCTTTTGTAATGACGTCATCATAACAGAGGTATTACAAAGCGTAGAAACGATAGCACGTTGTACAGCGCAGTATAATTGAGGTTCATTAGACTCATTGAATACGGCAAGCATCGCATCCTTAATCAAGTAATTGCCTTTATAAAGCCAACGTTAAGTGCCGCCGATGCTGTAGACGAAGAGCAAGAAAGGAAATTAACCGCCAAATTCGTAGGCTTCTCACCATTAGCCGTATCGTTTTCCTTAGAAACTTTAGAAATTGAAGGTTTTTGTTTGGTATTCATTGAACACTGGAAGTCAGCCCTTACATTCCTTAGTCTATGTATAAAATTCAACATACAATAAAAAAATGGGTTTATATTTAATAATACGTCATCAATTTTAATTTGTAGTTATAATTTTTTTTGCATTTTTTTTATTGCTTAGAATAGCGGACGAGCCCCAGCCCACCTGGTGTTAAGTGGTCACTGGAGCCCATAGACATCTACAACGCAAATGCGCCACCCACCTTGAGATATAAGTTCTAAGAACTCAGTATAGTTACAACGGCAGCCCCACCCTTCAAATCGAAACGCATTACTGCTTCACAGCAGAAACAGGCAGGGCGGTGGTACCTACCCGCGCGGACTCACAACAGGTCCTACCACCAGTAAAGCTTGAAGCTTGTAATAATTTTTTTTCATTCAATCAATTCGAAGACGTACGTAATTGCCTCTTTGCCTGCAAAATTCTTATACGAGTAATGCACGAATGATTCAGCCGAATTAAACAGATGACGGGTTACCGAGCGGTTTAATTAGAATTAATTAATTGACTTTTTGTAGGGTTTCGTTATGTGACTTTTTAATTGAACGACTTAATGTGCCAATTGAACGAATGTTACTAATAAAGTTATATGGACGGTTTTGATGAATTCGTTCCCGTTGCTCGTTTATACGATACGATACGATTTACCAGGTGGTTGGTGTGAGTTTTTAACGTTGTCGATAGCGTAAAAGTTAATTTAAATTTGTATGGAGTTGGAACGTTTGCCTACGTTTGCCGCTAGGGGCGCTGTTCCAACTGCATACAAATTTGATTTAACTTTAACTCTATCGAGAACGTTAAAGAACTTACACTAAACACACAGAAGTTAAGTGTTAAGTGTTAACAAGTGCCCATAGACACACCAACATGCCCGCCTTGGGACATCAGTTCCAGTATCAATCAAAATGAAATTTGTTATTGAAATCATTAATGGCTGAGTCTGGTGTATTTCACTTTCCAATTTTGTTATAATCTTTACGTAATCCTAAATCAAACTTTGTGTAAAATATGGTCGCGTAGAATATACAATAAATTAAGAACATTTGCAGGAAATTAAGGATCTTGCTGTTTAGAACAAAACAAAAACCATCTTATACCGTTTTCTCTAGTGTTGACGACTGAGTGTTTTATGATGATGGTGATAATTAATATTTTTTTGGAATAGCCCATTAACAAAATCAAAATTAAAAACCAAATATTCTTAACTGTGTATACCGCAATCACAAATTCCCTAAGAACCAATATGTATCACTTACTGGTCGAAAGGAGAGAAGATGTGATGTGGGGGTCTTTGCTCCATCGCAGCTTCTCTGGAACCGGCGCTGCCGACAGACGGAGCCGGAGATGCACAGCTAGTTTCGGACCTAGTGAGATAAGAACTGATAATACATAATAATTACAGTATTTCATTAAATCAAAACCCAATTAAGTACCGTAATAAGACTGAATGCTAAGGCTGGTTTGCTTCTATTGAAGTATGAAAATTAGATCGTGACTTAAATATTGGATTAGAGTCCACTTGGGGACATGTCAAGTTTATTATACTATGTATTATATATTTATTATACATATTGGAGGTCTGTGGGCTGATAAGAAGAAGAAAAAAGAGGACATGTCAAACACATGTTCATGAATGCCAATGTGTAATAACTAACTCGCAGATATAAATTTGCATAATTTGCTTAATTAATTGGATTTGGTAATCGACTTGCAGGAAGGAAGCGCTGTAACGTAACGCTATTTATTGATGATTTTGTCCTTGTCGGCGGAACTACAACCGAGGTCTGAAAAGGGCTAGAGAATGCTGGGAAAGATTGGCAAAATCTGTTTAACGATGTGATCCTACCAGCCTCCTCCAATTCCTGTTGCCTGGGGGATTCGAAACGACAGCGACGAGGACTTAAAGAGCAGGATAAACATGAACAGGAGAATGAGAAACAACCAGGGACTGCAAGTTGTGTATGAATCAAAGTATTGGTTCCATAGAAAAATTGGATGATTGCATATGACCGAGAAGCCAGGGAATTGAAGAATCTGTAATTCTGAAACATGTTAGAGGTAGTTTAAGGGCAGTAGCACAGGTGAAGGAACCTCCTAGTGTGGTAGGGGTGTCTTCAGAGGAAGTTGTTAGAGATTAGATAAATCGTGAAAAGTTTTATAAATATGCATGTGAATTAAAAGGAGTGAGACGCAAAAAGAAGTGTAAGACACGGTAAGGAAGACTGTAGACGGTTTGGATGGATTGTGTGAAGAGCGATGTGTATGAAAAAGGTGAGCAGTCAGTAAGAAGGTGTAAAAGCTGTGCCGATCCAACCTAGAGTTATATGGCTTAGAAAAAAAGACAACTGGTGACTATGGTCTCCGCTTAGCTTCAATTAGATCGCAAACTCGCGAACCTAAGTCCCAGTATGGAAGTAACTATTATACAACACAAGATATTTGACAGATGCCTGAATCTCGCTTACGACATTTTCAAGATAAGCTTGCATATATACAAGTTCCGAACAACGACATACGGACCGTCGGTCTACCGAGCAATATCACCCGCTCGGTGATATAGATCTTCTCTTCATCGTTAAATATTCCACACTCAGTTTAAATCAATTAAAAAAAACTCAACATACCACGATGAAATATATGGGGGGTTTTAATTTGTTATATCTTAACCTACCTTTCAAGTCTAGGTGATCTGTTAGGGGAACGTGTTGGCGATCGACGCGGAGAGCCGGGGGTGACCGGGGGGGACGCGCGGGGTGACGCCGCCGCAGACACGGGAGACGCCTCTGCAGACCCTCGAGACATTCCGCATTCCGACGACCCCTACAAATTTGTTAAAGGATTTTAGAGATTGATTCATGATTTAACAATATTTTACAAATTATTGCCCTTGTAGGCAGACGAGCACACGGCCCACCTGATGGTGAGTAGTTACCGTCGCCCATGGACTTCAGCAATGCCAGGGGCAGAGCCAAGCTGCTGCCTACCGCAATTTCAGAAGTTTCGAATACTCATAGTTCAGTCACCGTTGCCTTTCTATTTAAAAAAAAAACTATTATTACCTTATCATCAGCGGGGTCTCTCTTGGTCAGCACATCGGTTCCTTCTCGCTTTCTTTGTTCTTCTTTCAATCGTTCAGCTTTCCTCCATTTTGCTCGGCGATTCTGGAACCAGACCTGGTAACAACATTACATAGTTAGTATTAACTTATGATACCGAAACGACAATTGGTCTACTGTTCCTTCCTAATTGCGTCGATTCCCTTTATTATTCCTCGGTCGTGGCCCTCTGACACAGTGCTTCCTACATCTGCTCTGACTTTCAACGCCATGAGCCGTTGAATATTGAGCTCCGTCCGGATCTTGTCTCGTATGCCCATGGGATTCCTTTTTCCCGGCCCTTGGTCTCTATCTTAATTATCGATCACCGTAAGATACGCGAAAAAAAATTACCAAACCAAAAATAAATACGTAAGTTTCAATAATTTTATAATTTACTAGCTGTACCCGTCCGCTTCGCTGGGAATTTAAAATTAATATTATTATTTCTCACCCCCACAAAGATTCTCATCATTAACGCCCCCGCAACTGGTGTAGGGAGTCCAACGCTCATATAAATATTAGCCTATCCATTAAGTACATATATTTTCTACATGGATGCCAAGTTTCAAGTCAATCGGATGCATGGTTCAGTAGTTATAACGGAACATCCGTAAAAACCACTGTAGATTTATATATTAGTATAGATGAACCCGCATTCGAATGCAAAGGTGAACGCTCTTTCACTCCGCAGAATACCGCGAATCCTGTAAGCTACTTATTCAACACGTTACATTGCGTGTGTTACAAAGAACATCTGTGATTAACTAACATAGTTTCATTTTTTGTTGTTCTTTAGGAAGCTTAGCTTACCGTTTACCGTTATTACTATTTACAGTTTCCTTAGAAAACACGATTGAAAACTGAGCTATTTTTTGCAGGTTCAACGGCCTCGTCCCTTTAATTATAATATCTTATCCTAATAATACTGTTAGCCGTCACCATAGAGTACATTTATCCCTAGTACCCTAACTGTCAACACTAGAAGCTTTAATACCATGCTATTACCACCCCAATCTCGTTTGTTATAACTCAGAAATTACCCATTACTCTATTAAAGGGTCTCTATTAGACCAATCACAAAAAACCATAGACCGGTTTTAGATATTAGACACCACAGCTCTATTTTAATGGTCATCAAAATACCAAACTAAAAGACATCTCACTGCATACAAAATGTGGAGGAACAGGTATCAATTTAGCGGACGTATACTGTCAAAAATAGAAAGACCTCTGATTTCGTTAGAAACTCTTGCTACGTAGAATCGGTTTGCCTGGCTATTTAGCTTGTCTGTAATAATAAGGGTCGTTGCATTTGTCTGAAAAATTGCAATTATGTCGCAATGAATTTTGTTATGTTCTCACAATGGCAAAGAGTAATTTATCTATAAACAGATATGAACACAACTACTATAAATATTATTATCGATCTATTTATTGATTATTAAATGTACTATTCGAAAAATATTATAGTGAATATACTGCCTTCTCGCGATCACATAATCTTAATCGGATATAGAAATTAAATAAGCTCTTTTGATCATTTAATCGGATTCTATCAGCGCCAGCGTTAGGTTCTACGCAAATCATCGATCTAATTCGATGACGTCAGAGACTATGACGTAAGCCCTCTGACCTGCTGTATTAGTAGGTGTTGGAACTATAAGTTCACACCGCGTTTATCTATAAGACACCAATACAAGACATGTGACGGAGGAATTTTATAAAAAAAAATTGTGTGTATCGCAAATTTCGTTGACTCGCGTAGCTGGAACCCGCAACTAATACAAGTGATTGAAAAAAATATATCTTAAATCAGTGGGCGTCTATTGAATATAGACCTCCAGAACGATTACTTCTTGACGAGCAGTTTGTTCGTATGTCCTTTCATCCGATTCATTTATTTGGTAAAAGACCATTTTTAGCCCCAGCATTGGAGTGCGTCATTGCTTCGCTGCAGGCAGGACGGTGAGAGCATGCCCCGCGGTGTGATACTGCGCTTTTGCGTCACCTCTCTAGGTAGGCCTTTGGCGAGTAGAGGAAACCAGCAATATAGAAATGAGAAGTACACTACCAGAACTACTTTCAAGTCATCGTGGCCTAAATGACGAAGTCGTCGTGACCTAAAGAATAAGACGTCTCGAATCTCAGGCGGGTACCAATTTTTCTAATGAAATACGTACTCGACAAATGTTCACGATTGACTTCCACGGTGAAGGAACAGCATCGTGTAATAAAAATCAAACCCGCAAAATTATAATTTGCGTAATTACTGATGGTAGGACCTATTGTGAGTCCGCACGGGTAGGTACCACCACCCCGCCTATTTTTGCCGTGAAGCAGTAATGCGTTTCGGACGTTGTAACTATACTTGAGACCTTAGAACTTATATCTTAAGGTGGGTGGCGCATTTAAGTTGTAGATGTCTATGGGCTCCAGTAACCACTTAACACCAGGTGGGCTGTGAGCTCGTCCACCCATCTTAGCAATAAAAAAAAATCGATGGATGTAAGGTGATGGGCTTTTTGTGAGCGAACATATCTCTTAATTCCAATTATTCCTCTCGTAACGCAGTCATAAATTCCCATTGAACGGTGGTGAAATAGTTAATGCGATTGTAGCTTCGACCTTCATGTCTTATGGTGGGTGGCAGCAGTAACAGGTAATTCACACATCAACTACATAATAGAATAACATCCACTCTCACTTCTTCTTTGCCAGTCCAAGGATCGAACGGCCCCTTAACGCCACTGCACTACTAATTCCTTTAAAATGATTATTTTAACGAAATTATTCCAACGATAATCCCGCCATAATCCGACGGGCCCTAATAGTTTTCGTATTTCGAAGGGTAACATTAATATTTCAAAATTTCTCAACAACATCCCCTAGAGCGTTTCATTTTGCTGTGTGTACTCAATATCTGTAGTATTCATATATTATATGTTTTTTGGTCAATGTTTTTTTTGCGTAGATGGGTGGACGAGCCACAGCCCACCTGGTGTTAAGTGGTTACTGGAGACCATAGACATTTACAACGTAAATGCCCAACCAACCTTGAGTTGTAAGTTCTAAGGTCTCAGTATAGTATTTTTTTTATTGCCTTGATGTGTGGACGAGCTCACAGCCCACCTGGTGTTAAGTGGTTACTGGAACACATAGACATCTACAACGGAAATGCGCCACACACCTTGATATATAAGTTCTAATGTTTCAGTATAGTTACAACGGCTTCCCCACCCTTCAAACCGAAACGCATTACTGCTTCACGGCAGAAATAGGCGGGGCGGTGGTACCTACCCGTGCGAACTCACAAGAGGTCCTACCACCAGTAATTAAGCAAACTGTAATTTTGCGGAGTTGATTTTTATTACACGATGTTATTCCTTTACCGTGGAAGTCGATTGTGAACATTTAATAAGTACGTATTTCATTAAAAAAATTGGTACCCGCCTGCGGGATTCGTGCACCATTGCATCGCTAGATACGAATGCACCGAACGTCTTATCCTTTAGGCCACGACGACTTTAATCTGAATGTATCTGATGATGTAAGGATTTTTCCGGTGAACAAGTTATTGAAAGTACAGACCTTCGTACCGACGAGGCCTGATTGAACCCCGACAAGAAATCAATGAGGGATCACATTGCTTAATAGGATCACAGGTTTTAATGTGAAGCGCGGAATAGGTGTTATTCCAATGAGATATTGAGTTTACATCCCAAGATAGCGGTAGCTAGGATCAGGCAACCAAAGTTACTTTAAATTTATGCTTGCGTATATCATTATTGTATTGTAATACCTATATAATATAACAGTTATAAAATTTACGAGCACCACCCTGTTAATGAGACAAACACTCGAACAAAACCAACAAAACATTATCAAAAACGATTCAACCCCCGCTGATACGCGCAGCCTTTAAACACATGTTAACATACGACTTGTTACTTTCGACTTACATTAGACAATTCATTTGAGCTCTCGCAGCATCAAAATGACCCTTATTTCATTACCCGTAAAGAACCGTAATGAATCTTTCCCCGGTCAATTTATATTGGACATGTTCATTATAAAGGGTGTTACCCAGTAGGGGTTCAGTAATTACCTTCTGTGCGCTGTAATAGACGAGTGCTTGCGTTGTTCAAGAGTGTTCTCGGTTGTTAAATAATAACAAATATTGTTCATTCATGTTTTGCGTGTAATGACCGGGAGTGGCAAGATTTAATTGTTCTCTTTTGTAGTATGGAAAAGAAAGTTATTGTTGATGAACAAATTGTTTTCTGAATACACACTTTGATTAACTGTCTATTCGTTTATTTGTATACAAATTTGTCAATCAATTTTAACTTGAGTTTCTGATAAGGATTGAAACATCGGTCTGGAACGAGTCCATGATTTTCACACAACAAGAAATAAAATTAGGTTTATTTTTATGATTATCAGCAGATGAACTATTGTATCACAAGATCCACAGTAAGCACAATATCTTATAACATTACATCGTTCTTTCGATCGTATTGGAATCCATAGATACAATCCACTGAGTCTCTGGCCGGATTCTCTCAGTGGGTCGCGATGCGATAGTAAATTCAGCAAGGCACTGCTCTTACTAGGATCAGTGTTTGCATTTCTCTCAGGCGTCCGTGAGCTCGCCTATAAAATCAGAACTTGCAGTTACTTAGCTGAAATCGGCATTGCTAACAGCTTCGATCAACAGTTACTATTGTTGATCGAAGGCTAACAAACAGTTTGCTTAGAACACGTCGAAATCAAAATTCTAGCAAGAATTACGAGGATTTAGATAAACTCCATGTGATTCCTATTTCTTTTTTATTTCCAAGTGAATTTGACACCTATTCATCACACGAAAACTTTGAATATTAGCGGTATTGTTCATGTCATTTCATTTTTGATTAAATGGAAAAAAATATTGTTTTTTATCCGCTGTATAGTATGGTATAAAGGCGAATTTACATTACGAAATTAGTGGCATGAAACTAATTTCGTGACATTAGTTTTACCAACAGTTTCACGTGCAATTTAATACTTTCGTAATGCATGCATTAATTTCATGCATGCAAATTAGTTTCGTGCCCTGCGCGATTTTTTGGTGAAATTAGTGTCATGCAACTAATTTCGTAGTGTAGACGCGACGTAAGCGTCCGACCATTCTCAAAATCATTGAAGCAGATTTACCCAAAGTTGACCAAGTCGCATTTACTATAATAAAAAGTAGCTTATGTGTATGGTATGGTATAAACTTATGCTATGGTATAAACTTTACACGGTCTAATTTTTTTTAATATTTCATCCCAATTCATACAGCCATTCTTAAATAACATTCATCCAAATCACACAAACTCCCATATTTAAATTATTTGTCTAGACTCTAGACAGCCACTAATGCATGCAATCGGAAAACCTTGATTTAAAACTATCAAAAATATTTAGTTGTGATGTATATATGTAAAAGTAATATTTTATTTATAGAATAATTTAAAAATATTAGTTTATCGTAAAAATTCAAAAAAAAAGTTATCTACTGCCGATATCCCGATATTAAAATAGTTGATCACATCATTTTCTCCCAATCCATTATGTTAACTAAGCACATCAAACCAGAGCCCAACGCAATCGTCGTTCTCGGAATACTTTGGCTCAACAAAATCAACGGCGTAATCACCAGAAAACTCTGCACTCAGCACATGTCTTAACTTTAAGTTAAAAAGCCACGTCACCTGCTTAAAGCTCTCCATTAATTACGTCAGAGTGCTGTACGCCGGGAAATTCCATACGAGAAGTTCCCTAATGATAGGCTTTCGAGAATTTTGCTTAATGTTTATGTAAACATGAAATTTTCACGCTAATGCCGTTAGAGATTCTTAGAGAGAACAGTTTTTAATTTGAAGAAGAGTTGGATATACGCAATTATTATTAAAAAAAATTATTGCCGTATAGGCAGACGAGCATACCCACCTGATGGTGAGTGGTTACCGTCGCTCATGGACGTCAGCAATGCCAAGCGTAGAGCCAAGCTGCTACCTACCGGTTAATACTCTCTACAAGCCTCGTTTGAAGAAGGACATGTCACAGCGCTCCGGAAACACTGTAGAGGGGAGCTCATTCCAATGCCGGATGGTACGTGGCAAAAAAGATCTCTGGAAACGCACTGTGGATGAGCGTAGTGGCTCCAGATAGTATGGATGAACTCTACTCCGGTGGCGGGTGGTGTGACGGTAAATACGAGACGTTGGTATCATCTCGAACAATTCCTCAGAGCACTCCCCATGGAACATACGGTACAGAATACAGAGGGAACCAAAGTCCATCCGCAGTACCAGAGGTTCCAAACGATCCGTAATTAATGAAACTAATCCATAAAAAATGTGAAGTTGTGTTTGTTCGTCCTTCTTTCACATCGAAATGAAGCAACAGTATGTTTTTTCTTATCTTTTAAAGTGTCAGATTAAGCGAGTGACTTAAGCTACCCGAAAAAACCTCTTATTCTCAGACAAAACTATACTGACACTTCTCCTTGGCCACGTGAAACAATGTAACACATAAAAGAATCAGTTTGAAGCTTCATCGTATATCGTCGAGTTTTAATTATTTTTTTAGTGTTAGATGGTGGACGAGCTTGCATAGACATCTACAACGTAAATGCGCCATCCACCTTGAGATATAAGTTCTAAGTTCTCAGTATGGTTACAACGGCTGCCCCACCCTTCAAACCGAAACGCATTACTGCTTCACGGCAGAAATAGGCGGGGTAGTACCTACCCGTGCGGACTCACAAGAGGTCCTACCACCAGTAAAAAATTTGAAACTGTAAGTCCGCGCGCGTTGGTACCTATTACCTATTGCCTAATTTAACAGCGTAGCAGTAATGCGCTTCGGCTAATAAAATAACATCGCCGTTAAACAAACAATAAAACATTGACTTAAACCTTACGCCTTAAAGGATGGCAGCATTCACGGTGTTATGTCCATTGGTGTCACTTAATATCAAGTGTATTGAATTCGAAATCCACACTTCAGTTCATGTTAATTATTAAAAATCACTTAAGCATCAAAATTAAATGCTTTATAATAACTTATCTAAATCCGACTTTCACTTAACATGGTTAATACATGTAATTGAACAAAATTCACAAAGGCGGCTGAGTTCACGTAACTAAGCCGATATACACGTTCAAATTAACTCTAAGTAATTACCGAATGTTCCCAAAACAGATTACAAGAGTAATCCTCCGAGGAACTGAAATCATCGTAATATTATAAGTATTATTGTATGGCAGGTCTATCCAGACTTAAGACGATATTGCAGGGACGCACTTGTAAATATGCTAAAAATGAGACCTTTGAACTCTTGTCTCAAGGTGGGTAGCGGTATTTACATTGTAGATGTCTATGGGCTCCGGTAACCACTTTAATACTAGATTCTCGGTAGGCAGCGGCTTGGCTCTGCCCCTGGCATTGCTGAAGTCCATGAGCGACGGTAACCACTCACCATCAGGTGGGCCGTATGCTCATCTGCCTACAAGGGCAATAAAAAAAAAAAAAAGATGGGCCGTGAGCTCGCCTATCCAACTAATCTGTCAACTAATTGTCTGATATGCGACCACGAAAACACCGATGAGAATTAAATACTCGAAATAATTTTCAGATATTTCATTATTTTTTTTCTATCTATGCTGATAGATAGCCTTCAGAGGCTATTTCAACTTCTCCTTGATGTGTAGGTGAGCTCACGATGCTCTAGGCGGAATTATTGCTAACACTGGCTCTAGCAAGAGCCGTGCTTCGCAGAATCTACCACCGGATCGAAAACGCGACCCACTGAGAACATCCGGCGAGAAACTCAGTGGGCTGTATATCAGCATTAATATTACTGAACTTAGAAGAAGACGTCAATATCTGAGTACGATTTTTATTGTATTAACTGTTTTATTACATGAAATTATATTATAAAGTATACAAACGATCTATGAAGTTCGTACTAAGTCGAAACTTGGCCAATTAATGCATAAATGGGTGACGCGACTAGACACGACATGGATGCTCGAATTGTAATATTTATTTCTAACAGTTCTTGCATCCTTCAAGCCACAGTGCATGTTTAACGGCAGGAATAGGCAGTACAAGTGTACATACTCGTGGGGACTTGCAATACGCCTATCCCTAATTGCCGAACAAGCCACTTATCTATACTAATATTATAAAGAGGAAAGATTTGTTTGTTTGTTTGTTTCGAATAGGCTCCGAAACTACTGGACCGATTTGAAAAATTCTTTTTCCATTAGATGCCGACATTGTCCCTGATGAACATAGACTACTTTTTTTAATTTTCTTTTTATTTTTTTTTTTTGGTTTCATGTGTGTTTTAATGTTTCCGAAGCGAAGCGAGGGCGGGTCGCTAGTATTTAATATACACTAAACACTGCGTAATGCTTTTTTTTAATCTCGTACCGCCCCGTCATAATGCTGCTTAAAATAATACTCTAATTAATGATCAGTATCACCGTAACTGATTGTTTTATTATTCTGTATTTTCAAATTTTGTATACAGTTTGGGAATAACGAGAAAGGGAAAATCTTCCACCGAGCGGGTGATATTGCTCGGTTGCCCAACGGTCCGAGTGTTGTTGTTCGGAACTTGTATATATGCAAGATTATCTTGAAAACGTCTTAAGCTACATTCAGGCATCTGTCAAATATCTTGCATTCTCTGAGGGCTACTGCCAAATACAAATCGGCAAAAAGTAAGTAACTTATACCTAAGCAGTAATAACGCACCAAGTACAGCCCTGAGTCTACAAGTACGTCACGATATCAAAAGTCGAAGCGTTAAGTTTTTCATCACATGATTAGGGGAGAATTATCTCCTCCCCCGCGTCTGCTGGGATCCAGAAAATCTTCTTTATCCTAACCGAGATCCGGAGAGCTTCTACGGAATCCGAGATGGTTAACGAATTAGACGTCCAATACTCATTAGGTATTATTTTCAATGAGGTGCTCTGGCTTTTTTTATTACTAAGATGGGTGGACGAGCTCACAGCCCACCTGGTGTTAAGTGGTTACTGGAGCCCATAGGCATCAACAACGTAGATGCCGCCATCCACCTTGAGATACGAGTTCTCAGTCTCAGTTCTTACAGTACAACGGCTGCCCCACCCTTCAAACCGAAGCGCATTACTGCTACACGGCAGAAATAGGCAAGGTAGTGGTGCCTACCCGTGCGGACTTACAAGACGCCCTAGCGCCAGTAACACTGTAACTGTAAGATGAGTAATTCAACAACTATATTAATCAATGCAATTGTTAAATTGTTTTAAGGTCAATCAGGAAATCAGTGATAGGAATATATTTTGCTTATCCAAATTCAATTATATAGCTAATCAAGGTTTAAAGTACCATGATATGTGTCATTTCTAGACAAAACTTTAAACTTCTTGTTCAAGTTAATACTAATTGAAAATACTCAAAGGAAAAACTAATAAGCATCGAACCACTGACAGGCTTAACTCTATAAAATACATACCACATATCTGCAGTTAAATCAGCCTTGAAAATATATCTACAGAATCACATAGAATAAACGCAACAGTCTAAAAAACAAAAGTGACATATTTCATTCTCACCCTTGATTTAATTTCAGTACAGTACAGAAATGATTGATAAAGAGCGCTACAGAGTACCGGGATCACTCATAAGAATGAACCAAAAACATAATTGTAAACATACAACAGCTAAAAACACATTCAAACGCTGTGGAAAAACGCTTTATTGCACATATCGTGTGGAAGCTTAATGACAGATCTGAGCTTAGAATTTTATACCTACTTCATAGGCTCATAAGAATTGCATTATACTTGTATACTATGAACTAAGCTGTTTGTTAATTTGTAGAGAAAATTGTGGATTTATTATTACACATTATCAGATGCTCATGACCATGCTCAACAAAATTCACACTATAATTAAATTAAGTTTGAAAATATCATAAGTAGCAATAAAAAAAAAACGTAGGTGCTTAAACCGCAATTTGGATCTAAACTTTATAAAAAAAAGCGAACATTTAAATACTTTAATGTGCTAAACATGCAGTTATTAGATTATAGACGCGACTTCACGCGCGTCAATGTAGTAAAAAGTAGATTTTACTAGATAAAAAGTACCTTATGTTCGTAACTCTATTAACATGTATCTTAACTTTCTTGATTGATAGAGTGTTTTAGACGTGAAAGCAAAGCAACAAATAAATTTTCGCATTTTTAACATTAAGTATTAATCTTATGAAGATAATTAAAAATTTGTTTGTTAATTTAGCGCGTAAGCTCCCATTGCGTTTACGTGTTTTTTTTCTATATTTGCGATTCAATATGACGCGTCGTTAGGTTTTGTCGCACGACGATAGGGTTGCATCCCGCGGGACTCATAATTGGTTTAATAAAAAATATATTGCGCCGCGTATTCGATTACTCGTTAATGGGTAATGTGTATCCGTATGATTACGAAGTATTACACGGTTTTGTTATTAATGAAAGTATTAAAGTTAAGATAATTTTTATTATTTAAATTAAAGCTCAGTAATTGATTAAAACTAATCCATGGCTCATTTTGAGTTTCGATTGATTCATTTTATATTTTCGAAAACATATAAATTAATAATTAAAACAATAATTAGGACTTATATCTCATGTGGTTGGCGCAGTTACGTTGTTGATGTCTGTGGGCTCCAGTAACCACTTAAAATCAGGTGGGCTGTGAGCTCGTCCTCCCATGTAAGCAATAAAAAAAAATAGTTTCGAAAACGTTACAATTCTCTTGGTCACGAAAGGCTAAAACTCGAATGAAAATGGTAATTTTAATACAGGATCTAGATAAAGTGACAAGAAAAATGTTCCAGGAAGCGAATGTCGTTGCTCAGTGCACCGATAGAGAGAGAGAGAGAGAGAGAGAGAGAGAGAGAGAGAGAGAATACACTTTATTGCACACCAACACAATTTACATTCAAAAAAAAAAACAGTCAAAAAGCACATATGTACAATAGGCGGTCTTATCGCTAAAAGCGATCTCTTCCAGACAACCGTTTAATTTACAGAAATTCTGTAAATTATAAAAAATATAGCAGGTATGTTGCGGTGTACCATATACAATACATTATTATAGAAAATATAAACATATAATAAACAGATATATACCGTTTACATATAATATGAAATATATACTAATATACATACTTACATACAATACATACTAATATAGTTACACACACATAATAAATCAACAGTATGGAAATTATAAATGATAATGATGCAACAAACAGCACTAAGCAGATAAATAGTGTTCCTTCACCATTCTTTTAAAACAGATAGTCCGGATATTATTGGTCTAGGGACATCAGAACGTGACCGCCGGTGCTCACCTTGAGACATACGGTCAGAGTCGAAATTAAATCACGGCGACGCGACACTGCTTCGCGAGAGAAGTTGATAGGATGGTGGTACATAAGCTTGAGGACTTGAAGATAGATACAGAAGTCCTCCAACTGTCGTCGTTTCCTCACTGCTGAAAGTCGTGACCATCATACTTAGACAGGATTTCATTTTTTGTTATGTCTTTCCAGCTTCCAGTTTCCAATCATTGGCCGCGTGAAGGGCTTCGTGGAATAGGGTTTATAGTGAGGCGTATGTGATTCAACCGACTTGTCGGGCTGCGCTCGCGCGGTCGCTTTCCTTCGATCTTATATAAAAGTACAGCAATAGAATTCACAATATAACTGTGGACTCTGAGGAATTGTTTGAGATGATACCATCGTCTCGCTTTTACCATCGCACCACCCGCCATCGGACTAGAGTTCATCCATACTACCTGGAGCTACTGCGTTCATCGACAGTGCGTTTCCAGAGATCTTTTTTGCCACGTACCATCCGGCTTTGGAATGAGCTCCCCTCCACAGTTTTTCCCGAGCGCTATCATATGTCCTTCTTCAAACGAGGCTTGTGGAGAGTATTAAACGCAGCGGCTTGGCTCTGCCCCTGGCATTGCTGACGTCCATGTGCGACGGTAACCACTCACCATCAGGTGGGCCGTATGCTCGTATGCCTTTTTTTTAGATAGGTGGACAAGCTCACAGCCCACCTGGTGTTGAGTGGTGCCTGCATGGGCAATAAAATTTTTTTTTTTTTTTTTTTAAATTAACGATACGGTCCCCATAACAATCCGTTTCTTTTGAACAATCAACAGCTCTCAATAAAGTAAACAGTCTGTTAATTATTGTTTACACGAAAACAAATAATAATTAAGTAACCGTCTCACCCTCCACTCTGTCGCGGTACAAGTGCCATTGTTTTCTGGTATGAGCACCATTGTTTTTGTCGTAACACGTTGTTTGACAACCCTGTTTTGTTTTGACGCGCGTTTAGAGAGCCCTTTGTCAATGTCGATTTTTTTTTGTGTGCTTTTTTATGATTTTGTTTTCTTCTTTTAATACTCTATTTGGATGAGTTCACGGCCCAATAAGTGTCAAGTATTAAGACAACGTGATAGTCGGGTCCCGTCGCAATTGAATGGAGGGGAAATTGTACTCTTTGATCTCGTCTTAAGGTAGGTTTTTTTACTGCCCACTGTATGCTAACTGTTGCTGAATTGTTTTGTTTAACGACTATCACATCATTAAAATCGAACACCACTACCACCGGATCGAAAACGCGACCCACTGAGGAGATCCGGTGAGAAACTCAGTGGGCTGTGTCTGAGAGTTAATTTACTCGTCGAGCCCTTCGTCGCAAGCGACGGGTTCGACGAGAACGGTGACCGGTGCTTGAAGTACGTAGAAGCACCGTTAGTGGATCGGGAGGATCCGAGATGACGTGTTTTGGGCGACGTCGACTGCTTTCCATTCTGTCCGCAGGATCGGGAATGTAGTTACCGGCGGCCACGATGAGAGGGTTCTCGTGTCGTGCCGCTTTATCGAAGTGGATAAAATCGAATTGCGTGACTATCTCTGGGTAGAAATATCCAGCATGGTGATACCTAACAATCATCATGATCATCATCAGCCTATAGCAGTCCACTGCTGGACATAGACCTCTCCAATTGCTCGCCACTGAGCCCGATCTTTGGCTTCTCTCATACAGCTCCTGCCAGCCACCCTGCAAAGATCATCACTCATCTGCACACTTATCGTTTTGTTTTAGGTAATTCACACTTTATCTTTAAAAATTATAGCATATGTATTATTCTGATATGTAAGCTATATTATTGTAAAGTTTCATCATTCAGTAGTTTTTGCGTGAAATAATAACAAACATACTTAGGTACATACATAAATTCTACAAACTTTAGCATTTACAATGTAAGAAGAATTTTAGAAGTCGTCGTGGCCTAAAGGATAAGACGTCCGGTGCATTCGTATCGAGCGATGCACCGGTGTTCGAATCCCGCAGGCGGGTACCAATTTTTCTAATGAATTACGTACTCAACAAATGTTTACGATTGACTTCCACGGTGAAGAAATAACATCGTGTAATAAAAATCAAACCCGCAAAATTATAATTTGCGTAATTACTGGTGGTAGGACCTCTCGTGAGTCCGCACGGGTAGGTACCACCGCCCCGCCTATTTCTGCCGTGAAGCAGTAATGCATTTCCGTTTGAAGGGTGGGGCAGCCGTTGTGACTATACTGAGACCTTAGAACTTATATGTCAAGGTGTGTGACGCGTGGGCTGTGAGCTCGTCCACACATCTAAGCAATAAAAAAAAAGCAAGTTTTATTTAACGTTATATGTTTATGTACACGCAACTAACAGTACACGTACGTTTTATCTAATAAAATTAAATAGTAATGGAAATACGAGTGCTAACATTTATTGGGATGTTATGTTCCGTACATCGCCGCCGTGTTCATCTCGCCGCCAATAATCCAATATGTCTGACAGCTGCTCCGGAAGGCTCCTTTTTATATTTTTCGGGCGAATTATCACCGACACTCCCCGACTGGACGAGGATGCGAATCAAATTGAAAGCCGACTCAATTATATTACCAAGCTCTTCTAGGGCTGTAAGTCCGTGGAATAAGGAAACAGTTTTTTTTTTTTTGGTAACACACTCATGCTCGTATATATCACAACTGATTGAAACCTTGAGTCATGAAGTGGAAACTTTAATTGTATTGTTTTACCCTTGTTCCCTTTTAAGTGATATAGATGACTGTTTCCCGACAGAATCAGTGGACCTATAACCCAATCAATCAGCGTTGTATATTGAAAATCATTTAAATTGTCCCCGATTCATTCCTTAATCGATACCTGACAGATATCGAATAAGAATCGCATCGCTCGCATCTCTATATATTTTTAATAAACTGTACATATTTATCATGGGTTCATTTCAGAAGCAACCCTCCAATGCACCAAAATCAATAAAAAAAATTTTTTTACTTCTATTATAATTTTGTCATTTATTAACGCAATCACTCAATTTAAAATTGTCACATAAATATAAAATGTACATATATTATGAAAATAATGTTAATATTTTAACGAAGCGTTATCTGTATCTACACTAACAACCTGCTAGAGATAACAGGAATCTCAAAATCACAGATGAGATACAAGCTTGTGTAATACTACAACTTTATTTTAATTTTCACCGCGTCGACAAATATAGTATAATAACTCCTCGCTGTACTTCTTCACATCATCTTTACAATATTCACGACATTCTCTTAATTTAATTTTGAATTTAGAACTTTATCTACAAGTTATAACAGCCGTGAAATATTATAAGTAAAATCCAAATTGAAGTATGGTGTTACAACTAAAGTACCTAATATCTATTTAAAATATATAAAAAATTCGTAGCCAATATAAACTAAAAAGTCGATTTTTTATTAAAAACTAGCAGACCTGGCAGACTTTGTAGTACCTCAATCGATAAATAAAAGACCTAAACTTTTGTACAAAATTAACTTAAAGCAAACAAAAGGAATCCGTCCGACGGGGGATACATCAAAGGAAAAACGAAATTGTTATTTTTGTTTAATTCCGAGCATTTTCATATTTATCTACCTTTTAAACCTTCTCTGGACTTCCACAAATAATTCAAGATCAAAATTAGCCAAATCGGTCCAGTCATTCTCGAGTTTTAGTGAGACTAACGAACAGCAATTATATTATATCATTTATATATATATAGATAATGTTATTTAATATTCGATTTAAGCTAGCAAAACGTGCTCTCTCGACTACTATTACAAATTAAAATTCATCATACGAAAACTTTAACCATAAATTCACAAGGAAATGCATCTGGGAATGTGATATTCCTGTTTCCACACACACGAAAATTTCCTAGATGGAAATGCATTTACAATATTACTGCGGACGCGGCACCTAAGCTCGAATTTCACTAACAACGATACAGTGACACCCCTATTCCCAGAACCACGTGCCGTAAGGTGCGCGAGACGGCCGGGGGAAGGGGGCTCATACCGTAATACCATTCCGAGATGAGCGACTTAAACGTATTACAGACCACCAACTTACACAGAGCCCCGCAGCACCAACGTACGAAAACTACACACTCAAAATTCAATGAACTATCAAGGATCAAGGCCATTTGGTCCCGTGAACGTTCGATTCACGACTGTTTTGGCGGTTTTGCCAACTAAAGTGGGTTTCGACAATAGGCCCGTAGTTAACTAATGGAAGTGGATTCGTCGGAATCGACGGCCGCCCGGATCGGCTATTGTCTTACGTGTCCGCGTGAGTTGGATGCCTTTATAATACATAACCTATTACGTAGATGGACCGGTCATTGCCTGTTTGACACGTGACAGCTACATGCTTCACACGGGAAAGTGGAAGTTAATAACGTTTTAATAAAAACGTCATATTTTTGAGTATTCAGTTCACTGAAATATGAAACAGTTGAACGAAATATCCTTGACATGTGTCGTTCCGCGTGTTGCAGCCAGGATTGGCAGTCGCGGGGCGACAACCAAAACGGAGGCTTACTTTTGCTAAATGGCGGGATAATTTATGTTCTTGTACTCAGTAGAACCAATGCAAAGTAAAATATACTGTTTACTCACGTATATTTAGAGTCAAATTCAATTGTTGCAGTTTCATTCACTAATACTTACTAATGTAATACTACTATTATTATTATTATTTTTATTGCTTAGATAGGTGGACGAGCTCACAGCCCACCTGGTGTTAAGTGGTTACTGGAGCCCATAGACATCTGCAACGTAAATACGCCACCCACCTTGAGATATAAGTTCTAAGGGTCTCAGTATAGTTACAACGGCTGCCCCACCCTTTAAACCGAAACGCATTACTTCTTCACGGCAGAAATAGGCAGGGTGGTGGTACCTAACCGCGCTTACTCACAAGAGGTCCTACCACCAGTAATTACGCAAATTATAATTTTGCGGGTTTGATTTTTATCACACGATGTTATTCCTTCACTTGGCATTGCTGAAGTCCATGGGCGACGGTAACCACTCACCATCAGGCAGTGGGTATGCTCGTCTGCCTACAAGGGCAATAAAAAAAACCATAATATAACACGTGCTTTAACGCCTAGAACTCAAAGGCGCGTAGATAGCGGCCCAGACTGATATGCTAGGGGTCATTGGTTCATTTGTTTCATCGTGTGATGATGAATAGATTTGCTTTGCACATAATCTGGGTGCTACATATTATATATAAAATAAAAAGTATGTTCATCAAGCTCTGATTTTCTTTATACTGAGAATCCTTATTTAGGATCAAATCGTGGGTGATTTGTCCCGATGATTTGATCTAGTTACCGTTGCTCCTCCTATAAATACATAAATAAATGCTTAGGGCTATGGCGAAGATGAACACAAACGATTATTATCATTAACTAGCGACCCGCTCTCGCTTCGCTTCGGAAACATTAAAACACACATGAAAAAAAAAAAAAAACAAAAGTAGCCTATGTTCATCAGGGACAATGTCAGCTTCTAATGGAAAAATAATTTTTCAAATCGGTCCAGTAGTTTCGGAGCCTATTCGAAACAAACAAATCTTTCCTCTTTATAATATTAGTATAGAAGACCAGGGTCACATCTTCTAAATATGTGACTCAGGTCTTTTTAAATTACCACTACTAGTACGTAGCAGGCAGTTCTGTTCTTTCCCGCTCGATCCTCCCGCGCTCGCTAATATCGAAGCATCAGTGTGCCGAATCTCACTGACGGGACACGCGCCGATCGTTATCGCGTCCGTTTATCTTCCACCGGATAAGATCGTTCTAAGCAGTGATATCGAGGCGCTGCTCGGTATGGGGAGCTCTGTCATTCTGGCGGGCGACCTAAATTGTAAACACATCAGGTGGAACTCACACACCACAACCCCGAATGGCAGGCGGCTTGACGCGTTAGTCGATGATCTCGCCTTCGATATCGTCGCTCCGCTAACCCCGACTGACTACCCGCTAAATATCGCGCATCGCCCGGATATACTCGACATAGCGTTATTAAAAAACGTAACTCTGCGCTTACACTCGATCGAAGTAGTTTCAGAGTTAGATTCAGACCACCGTCCCGTCGTTATGAAGCTCGGTCGCGCTCCCGATTCCGTTCCCGTCACGAGGACTGTGGTGGATTGGCACAAGCTGGGCATCAGCCTGGCTGAATCTGATCCACCATCGCTCCCGTTTAACCCGGACTCTATCCCGTCTCCTCAGGATACCGCTGAAGCCATAGACATCTTAACGTCACACATCACCTCGACATTAGATAGGTCATCGAAACAAGTTTTAGCGGAGGGCTTCCTTTACCGCTTCAAATTGTCCGACGATATTAGGGAACTCCTTAGAGCTAAGAACGCCTCGATACGCGCCTACGACAGGTATCCTACCGCGGAAAATCGTATTCGAATGCGTGCCCTACAACGCGACGTAAAGTCTCGCATCGCCGAAGTCCGAGATGCCAGATGGTCTGATTTCTTAGAAGGACTCGCGCCCTCCCAAAGGTCTTACTACCGCTTAGCTCGTACTCTCAAATCGGATACAGTAGTAACTATGCCCCCCCTCGTAGGCCCCTCAGGCCGACTCGCGGCGTTCGATGATGACGAAAAAGCAGAGCTGCTGGCCGATACATTGCAAACCCAGTGCACGCCCAGCACTCAATCCGTGGACCCTGTTCATGTAGAATTAGTAGACAGTGAGGTAGAACGCAGAGCCTCCTTGCCACCATCGGATGCATTACCACCCGTCACCCCGATAGAAGTTAAAGACTTGATCAAAGACCTACGTCCTCGCAAGGCTCCCGGTTCCGACGGTATATCTAACCGCGTTATTAAACTTCTACCCGTCCAACTCATCGTGATGTTGGCATCTATTTTCAATGCCGCTATGGCGAACTGTATCTTTCCCGCGGTGTGGAAAGAAGCGGACGTTATCGGTATACATAAACCCGGTAAACCAAAAAATCATCCGACGAGCTACCGCCCGATTAGCCTCCTCATGTCTCTAGGCAAACTGTATGAGCGTCTGCTCTACAAACGCCTCAGAGACTTCGTCTCATCCAAGGGCATTCTCATCGATGAACAATTCGGATTCCGTACAAATCACTCATGCGTTCAACAGGTGCACCGCCTCACGGAGCACATTCTTGTGGGGCTTAATCGACCAAAACCGTTATACACGGGAGCTCTCTTCTTCGACGTCGCAAAAGCGTTCGACAAAGTCTGGCACAATGGTTTGATTTTCAAACTATTCAACATGGGCGTGCCGGATAGTCTCGTGCTCATCATACGGGACTTCTTGTCGAACCGCTCTTTTCGATATCGAGTCGAGGGAACCCGCTCCTCCCCACGACCTCTCACAGCTGGAGTCCCGCAAGGCTCTGTCCTCTCACCCCTCCTATTTAGCTTATTCGTCAACGATATTCCCCGGTCGCCGCCGACCCATTTAGCTTTATTCGCCGACGACACGACTGTTTACTATTCTAGTAGAAATAAGTCCCTAATCGCGAAGAAGCTTCAAAGCGCAGCCCTAGCCCTAGGACAGTGGTTCCGAAAATGGCGCATAGACATCAACCCAGCGAAAAGTACTGCGGTGCTATTTCAGAGGGGAAGCTCCACACGGATTTCCTCCCGGTTTAGGAGGAGGAATCTCACACCCCCGATTACTCTCTTTAGACAACCCATACCCTGGGCCAGGAAGGTCAAGTACCTGGGCGTTACTCTGGATGCACCGATGACATTCCGCCCGCATATAAAATCAGTCCGTGACCGTGCCGCGTTTATTCTCGGTAGACTCTACCCCATGATCTGTAAGCGGAGTAAAATGTCCCTTCGGAACAAGGTGACACTTTACAAAACTTGCATAAGGCCCGTCATGACTTACGCGAGTGTGGTGTTCGCTCACGCGGCCCGCACACACATAGACACCCTCCAATCCCTACAATCCCGCTTTTGCAGGTTAGCTGTCGGGGCTCCGTGGTTCGTGAGGAACGTTGACCTACACGACGACCTGGGCCTCGAATCAATTCGGAAATACATGAAGTCAGCGTCGGAACGATACTTCGATAAGGCTATGCGTCATGATAATCGCCTTATCGTTGCCGACGCTGACTACTCCCTGAATCCTGATCATGCAGGAGCCAGTCACCGTCGACGCCCTAGACACGTCCTTACGGATCCATCAGATCCAATAACCTTTGCATTAGATGCCTTCAGCTCTAATACTAGGGGCAGGCTTAGGGACCCCGGTAACCGTACTCGTCGAACTCGACAAAGAGGTCGACGTGCAACCTAACCCATGCATCAGCCCGCTGAGTTTCTCGCCGGATCTTCTCAGCGGGTCGCGATTCCGATCCGGTAGTAGATTCATTCGCGAAACAATTGCTCTTGAGTTGTTAGGTCTCCTTCGGAGGCGCTCGGGCAGTTGTTAGCAAATCCCACCCCTCTTGGCTGAGCCTTTGCTCGCCCACCTGTCCTGGTGAAACTGGAAAGGCCTTCGGGCCATCAGTAAACTTTCAATCATAAAAAAAAAAAAAAAGTTCTGTTCTTTACTATTATCCTGCGTATATTTTAATCTTTATAATAATCTGACTTTACCTAACCGAACGACCCGGTTCCTACCTTCATTATTAGCGGTAAGACCTATCTCAGCGGTTTTCATGATACGGTGTCTATATACACTGGTAAAGCTTAACACCAGACGTGCGTCTGCTCATATTCAAGATCATCCATCGGCTTAGAGCAATCCACTGCTGGACATAAGCCTCCAGATCCTGCCAGCTACCCTGTATAGATCGCCACTCCACCGAGCCTGAGAGCGTCCTTCACTACGTCTGCCAATTCGTGGTCTCCACTCAAAAACATACTCTGCCCATATTAAGAAACTGAAATTAATGATAAACCGCAAATAAACCCAGTTTTATATTTAACATTTTCGCTACAAAAACACATCGGATCAGTTCGCAATCAGGGTGCCATCGAGAGGAGTGCCCTAAGTGTTTATTACCATTCGTATATTACCGACCGATTCGGCGCTCGTTTCCGATAACCATAAAAGCCATTCAGACAGGAGTACGAGTGACAGGCGCGCTAAATTGTAGTCGTGCTCAGCCGTTGGAATCGGCCAATTTTTATTTGGACATAAATAAAACACGCCCGGTTGCGCCGAGCAATTTACCTAAAACCGGGTAAAGCTCACGGACCGGCTGTAACCGGTTATATTCCTACGTGGACCACTGCGAATGTGTTACGTTTTGCATATTCCATGACGCGTTCTTGAAATATAATTCTTGCCACCAAAGATGTGGTGTATTACATTTCACGTTCCTAACTAAGTAAAACTAGACATCGAGGGGTGATTGATTGGTGAACTATTTGGTTGGCTAGTTTGGTTTGGTGGGTAGTTTAAGGGACATTTCGCTTGATACGCGACACTTATCTTTGTAATCAAAGGTCTGTTTTATTTCGTATTAGCCTCAACCGTTCAACGGTTTAATTGAACTTCAATTAAGTTTACCACTTTCGAATAGCTGAAGAAGCTTTTTTTATTATGATATTTTTTACAAATTTTAAACTTTAAATGGCTCTCCTATTAAGTTGCTAAAATGTCGCATAAACCAAAGAACCTTTCACCTCTGCCACCTCGAGAAATATTGCAAAAATATTTTTATTCGGTAATCATCCCCTGCGCCGGTAGCACAAGCTGCAAACGAAATGTCTACTGACCTGCACTCTGGCTTCCGTGAGGTTGATTTTGAGAGCTAGATCCTCTCGTGTGAACACGTCCGGATAATGAGTCTGGGCGAACGCCGTCTCCAATTCTTCGAGCTGTCAAATTTAAGACTGTTTTAGTATGAGTAGTGGTCCCGCAGTAGTCGAAATTCGACTATAATTAATTGGAATTGTAAGTTTGTACACTATTATGATTATATTTTATACTTCTATAATCACAAATTTCGCCAAGACTACACTATAAAAAATATTAACAAAGACAAACAATATTTAATCTATTCTCAATTTGACAACAGACGTCAAGAACAAAAGTTTGACAATCAATAGTATGCATGCGTGTGTGCGTCAAATACATGGTATGTAGTGTGTGTAATGTTTTCTTTATTGATTTAATGTATCTTTTATGCATTATTTTAAAAAAGTATTAGCATTGTGCACTTCTTCTCTATATTCTCTATAAGTGTGGAAAATTTCATACTCCTCCGTCCGCGCAAGTTTCGTAAAAAGGGATACAAAGTTTTTGCTTCACGTATGAATATATAGATAATAGGTAACCAATAGCTGCTTCGGCAGTGCTTCACCGACTATTCACTGTTTTGATATTTCGATATAAGTATACGAGAACATCACTTCGCATATATAATAATTAACCCATAGACACAGCTCATTGAGTTTCTCGCCGGGTTTTCTCAGTGGGTCGCATTTCCGATCCGGTGGTAGATTCTTCGAAGCACTGCTCTTACTAGGGCCAGTGTTAGCAGCACTTCCGGTTTGAGCCCCGTGAGCTCACCTACACATTAGGAAAAATCTGAAGTAGCCTCTCAAGGCTATCAGCATAGGTAGGAAATGATATAGGTATGTAAATAATGAACTCGATCCATTTTAGCGTGCATTGCTTGTGTGTTATCAACGGAGACCGGCTACTGGCTACATTTTTGGTAAATTTCGATATAAGTGTGATCGTCCAATAAATAGTTCAATATATACATATATTTACCTGTTGTAAAGTGAATGTGGTGCGGTTCCGCCTCTGTTTCCGACGTACGAACGTATCATCGTGTATCGCCGGATGATATGAATAACTTGTATCTGTAACAATCAAAAAGAATTTTCTATTTTACCAATCATTTAATTTTTTAGATGCAAGGACAAGGTTTTGATGCTGCAAAGCTAGGTGCAAATAAATATTGCTCTATCGCGAAACTGTAGTGCGTTCTAATTCGAAGCATTGGACAGCCATTTCGAACATACTTTCACGGTAGGCAGCGGCTTGGCTCTGCCCCTGGCATTGCTGAAGTCCATGGGCGACGGTAATCACTCACCATCAGGTGGGCCGTATGCTCGTCTGCTTACAAGGGCAATAAAAAAAAAAACTTAAATCTCTTTTTTCCCTACCTATGCTGATAGCCTTGAAAGGCTATATCAGCGTTACCCTAGCGTGTAGGTGAGCTCTCGGGGCTCAAACCAGGAGGTACTGCTAGCACTGACCCTAGCAAGAGCAGTGCTTCGCAAAATCTACCACTGGATCGGAAACGCGACCCACTGAGAAGATCCTGCGAGAAACGCAATGGGCTGCTAAATCTAACTGCCTAACGCCATCTAGCGGTAAAAAGAATAAAACTGAGAAACCCTGACTCGCGATAGCAATCATTACTAGAAATTTCGAAGAAACATACGCGCTAGTTACTAATTTGCATAAATACAATTTCAATAGATAAATTTATACCTAATAATAAAAACACCAGTAAAATAAACGTCTAGTGAGTCCGGAAGGGCTGGCCCATTACACGGAGAGTGCTAAATCGCCGCCCTACAGTTATTACCGGCTGAGCGGATCTCGTGTCTATGGGAATTGATGAGGCGGGGACACTATTGTGCGGTGTCCATAAATTGTGGGTACCGAGAGATGTTTTATTTCGTAGCTATTTCATTAAGTTACTGCGAAACGAAGAACGGTCATAAATTAAGCCGGTATATTATCGATCGTGAAAGCCAATGAATACAGCTTACATATCCCTCTTACAAAAGAGTACTGTTACTGACAAACAGACAAAGTACAGCCTAAGCTGTTAGATCCAATTAGATTTAAATTTTGGAGATAATATTTTTTTACTACTCCAGAAGTGAACCAAGGGGTTTTTATAATTCTATCCTCAAAGGGTCGTAGGACTAAGGATTTTTTGCGTATTATTCAGAAGATAATGGAACGAGGATGCTATCAATCTGCTACTATAAGTACCTCATCATATAGCCTCAGTCGCAATGAGCTTGTCGTGGCGTGCAACCTCTTTGACAGGAAATAAGACTTATAACGACTAGACATATAAGAGATAGAGAATTAGACTAAGACAGAGACTTGACAAGAATTTGAAAAGAAACAAAGAGAGAAATGGAACGGTGATTAGCGGCAGGCAGTATTTTTAATTACTTCCTAAAATACGGACATGAACCAGACGACAAGGAACGAATTGACCATTCTCATATGTGCATAAAATAGACGACAAAAGAACTAACCGACTGTTCAAATCTAATCAAAGCTTCCACGTAACATCCCAAGTTGGATGTTTCACACTATAGTTTCCAAGGACTTCAGAATAAATAGGGACGTGAGATCATCGTGAGGAAAGCTTTAAGTGTAACATAGTATTCTAAAGTAGTATTCCACACGAATTTACAATTTTTGTTATAAATCATGGTTACCCTAAAGTGACGCAATAAATTCAGTGACAAACGCCGGTCGCCCCTTCGTTACTGACGTTTCTATTATTCCACAAGATAATAATACGTTACTTGGCGAAAATTACCCATAATGGACAGTATTATTGAATGCAAGACTTGTACGATGACTTTTCATTTGTTTTGGAAGAGAAGCCGGTATTGTTACTTTTTTCTAAGATTTTTGGACGACCTCAAAGCCAACCTGATGTTCAGTGATCACCGAAGCCCATAGGCATTAATCACGTTAATGTTGCCACCCACCTTGAGACCTTCTAAGTCCCAATTTTTCAGTACAACAGCTGCTCTGCACTTTAAACCGAAACGCATTACTGCTTCACGGCAGAAATAGGCAGGCTGGTACCGACTAGCGCGGGCTCACAAGTTACCCTAACACCAGTAGAATGAGAGAGAGTATTCATAAATTTTAAGTTATTTGTGCTCTCAAGGATCCCTCCTAATGGTCCTTGTCGCTAATCATTTATTTTTAATTGGCGTACTGTTGACTCTAACTTGTAGGTGCCACCATCATACCGCAAACCAATCAGGTATTCCGGTTTTAAAAGCGGTTTTTTTTCCTTTTTTTCCCTACCTATGACAGCCTTGAGAGGCTATTTCAGCTTCTCCTTGACGTGTAGGGGGGCTCACGGGGCTCTAACTGGGAGTGTTGCTAATACTAGCCTTAGCAAGAGTAGTGCTTCGCAGAATCTACCACCGGATCTGAAACGCGACCCACTGAGAAGATCCGGCAAGAAACTCTGTGGGCTAAAAAGCGGGATAGCCCTTTAACCAATTTTGTAATTTCCTCTAGTCTCATGGATGGAGGCGAGCTCACTAGGGACGTAAATAAAATTCAATTAGGAGCTTTGTCTATTCGTATAGCAGTTTATACCAAGTATATAATACAAATTTCTAATAACCATATAGCACCTTCCTTTCGTTATTGTGTATCTTTTAAATCTTAAGCACCTATTGTGTTATTTACACGCAGTAGTAAGTATTAACTTAAGCATTAAGTGTAGAAAAAAAACAAAATGTGTGCAATTCACACGTGATAGAAGTGAAACCTTCCAAAATTAAAATACAATTATCCTAAACGTCTTAAGTATATGTAAAATTTTGTACTTAGTAAATAATTGTAAGGTAGCTCCCTCTGTGAATTGATATTTTAATTTCACGTATAATCCTAAATTAAAATTCACTACAAGAGCTTTCATACACACGTTAGTATTAAAAAATCTCACAGATGGCGCTGTATTAAATAGTGTGTATATTTCTGTCTCATTCTTTGCTGGCTTCATCCTACACATTTTTGTATTTGTGTCTCTTACCTGTCGTTTTTTCCGTTGCATCCGGTTTGAAATCACAACGATTCTAAATAAGTTTTCACTTCAAAAAATGCGCAATCTTTAAAAGTACTAGTCACTAGCGTTGACTATAAGTACCTACATTATACTATTTACGTTCGGCAAAATCAAAAAACACCGTAAACATTTGCAAACGTAATTTTAAAAGGGAGATTAAAATATTTTCATTAATTGAATGTAAATAATTGAGTTTTCATTTCTGGATGGCTTTATAAAAATCTCCGTGGGGCGGAAATTAAAAGTGCTCCGCGTCCGGCCTTAACGGGGTGCAGTGGAAAAAGTTAGGCGAGCCAGAGATTAGTTAACTAACTATAGGGTTAATGGAAATTGTTTCAAGTACGCTACACGTTTTACAACGTTTCTTTGTTTAGCTTTAAGTATGCGGAAAAACGAAAGTTTCTTCGGCGTAATGGCTTAGCAGAAAAACAGAGGTTTGAATTTTTTTTATTTGGATAGCTAATGCGGCTATATTAAAAACATATCTAACTAGCTGTTCAAAATAAAAACTCATTAATATATTTTTTTTGTACGTGCTTCTCATTACGAATTAAAGAGTTTTTAATTGAATATCCAGATTAAAATACAAAACTGTGTTTGTTTGTTAGAACTCTGTCTGTTAGGAATAGTTTGGACACTGGAAGCGTCCACGCGATTGAAAATGTAGTTCACAAGGGCAAAGCTTTGGGTGGAAAACTGTAACAAAAGAAAAGGAAATACAGAAGAAATAATAATTAGAAAATGTTATTTATTGTGAATTTTATAGTTGCTTTTTTATCTTAAGTCAATAGAAAAGAAAATAATCAATGCGAGAAAATAATTTCACGTGGAATTATCTGTAGTATGTTTGCAGTATAGTTGGTGATTTTGCCAAATTTGAATGTTATCAAAATCTCGAAATGTGAACAAATTATTAATCATATTAAACACGAATTGCCCATGGACTTCAGCAATGCCAAGAGCAGAGCCAAGCCGCTGCCTACCGAAATTAACGACCATAAAAAAAACCTATGTAATAATTGAAAAGTCCAAAGCAAATAGCACGCGATGTGATTGCGCGCTAATGAGCCGCCCAGGACGTTCAGACAGACCGCTCGAAATTGCCTTATAAATATTTAATAGACTCGTTTAAGCCGCTTTTTTTATCCACTACGTAGCCGACGCTTTTTAAAACTTCCAACCTCCCTCCCCCCGTCCCGCTACTCCGCTAATAGATTTTAAAAATTAATAAATTTACGCAATTACACCGACGGGGCCGCCTGTCATTTTCGACGGACCAAATGAAATAAGGGCGCACTGTATAACTAGGTTATCTCGTCCTTTGATCGTCGCTGTGACTAAAAAACTGAAACGCTCGCCTCCTAATCGCAAGTGACATGATACTTATTAAGTTAAGCGCTGTAACGTTGTTAAAACGAGCGGCGGCGCGCGACTCAAAAACTATTTTATGAATAATAGATGGTGATAGCGGCGGCCAATCCCAAGGGAGCGCCGCCCACCCCCCGCCGGCGACGCACCCCTGCACCTCACCCCCGGGACACCCCTGCCTTCTATTCATTAGCACATTACCACCCCTCGGGCACGGAATCCGGATAACTCGAAAGAAACTGATTTGTGCCAGTCGAGCTTTATCTAACCCACTCGCTTGATTCGATCTAATGGGTTAGCGCATTTACTCTACAATCTACAATCCACTGGTTTTTATTCGTCTCTGCAATCCCTCTATTACGTTTATTGTTTATTACCAATTAAATTATGGTTTGTGTTTTTACGGGTATTTGATACTTTATTTACCAATGCATTTTTGGTTTAATGAAAAATCAATTTTAATTTTAAAACGATAACGCATTCGACTATTATTTAAAAAAAATACTAACTTAATTTCACTTGTATTTTCTTCGCTTTTCGCAATACGTAGAACTAAGTAAAACTGATCTTACGGTTTTATCTATATTATATTATTATACATACGTAGACAATTTTAGCGACATCTATCATCGAAAAGCTGTAACGTTATGTTGTTAAAGTCTTTAATTTCTACGTTTTTTATCTCGACTTATTGTTATGATTCAACAAATAAATCAAAAAGTGAGCGCATACCTACGAATAAATAATTATTTATTTGTAGGCGCACAGCTCAAAATGGTTGATTGGAATCGGTTTAAAGTTCAGTTATAGATGATAAGTCATTTATAAAAGGAAAAATAAATAAATTGTAACTTATGTTTAGTATGTAATTATTTTTGTGACATATCTTTAATGTATTTACTGTCTTTATTGGAAACTGTATGTTTTATGCGTTTGTGTGTCTAATTTATACATATTTCAATGCAGCTAGCAATAGGTATTTGATAGGCTTAACCTCTGGTTAACTGGTAGAAAATGTCTTAAGCATTAAGATCGCTAATGTAGATAAATACATGAAGTGTAATAAAAAAAAATTACATATACTTTTATTATTACAAATTAGAATTAATCGTTAGCTGAATAAAATTTACTGATTAAAAATAAGTTTAAAATCAAGTCGGTAACCACAACAAGAGACTCGAATCTCAATAATTTTATTAGTCCACGATCGCTAGCTTTCAAACTTCGTCAACTGAATTTATACGAATTTAATCAGTAATTTTAATTAGTATTAAATTTTAATTTTCAATTAAAGTGTTTACATTAATCTTACTTCTGCAAATATTACCTCGTTATCAATAGTGGCACAATGTGATTTATAGACTGTATCTACCAGTATACTCCCGTATGCTTAACCCACAGACCGGAGCAGCAGCTGTGTGGGAAGCGGCTTGGCTATGTCCCCGACCCATTGCTGACGGTCATACATGAGCCCACCTACCAACCCGGAGAAGTTGGAATAAACCCTTGAGGCTACCAGCCAAGAGTTATTGTGGATCGTCAAAGCTACTCACTACCAATATTTCCATTCTTTCTGCACCAAGTGTACACGTTCGCTTGAAAAATGATCCATCCATTAACTCCCTGTCTATTTCTGCCGAGACACAGTAATGCGTTTCGGCTTGAAGTGTACGGCAGTCGTTGTGCTAACTAACTAAGACTTAGAACCCATGTCTATCTTTATTTTCGCTACCTAATCTGATAGCCTTGAGAGGCGTTGCTAACATTGGCCCCAGCAAGAGAAATGCTTCGCAGAAAGTGCTTTAAAGTCGTCGTGGCCTAAGGGATAAGACGTCCGGTGCATTCGTGTTGAACGATGCACCGGTGTTCGAATCTCAGGCGGGTACCAATTTTTCTAATGAAATACGTACTCAACAAATGTTCACGATTGACTTCCAGGGTGAAGGAATAACATCGTGTAATAAAAATGAAACCCGCAAAATTATAATTTGTGTAATTACTGCGTAAATGCGCCACCCACCTTGAGATATAAGTTCTAAGGTCTCAAGTATAGTTACAACGGCTGCCCCACCCTTCAAACCGAAACGCATTACTGCTTCACGGCAGAAATGGGCAGAGTGGTGGTACCTACCCGTGCGGGTTCCCAAGAGGTCCTACCACCACTAATTACGCAAATTATAATTTTGCGGATTTGATTTTTATTACACGATGTTATTCCTTCACAGTGGAAGTCAATCGTGAACGTTTGTTAAGTAGGTACTTATTTCATTAGAAAAATTGGTACCCGCCTGCGAGATTCGAACACCGTCGCATCGCTAGACACGAATGCACCGAACGTCTTATCCTTTAGACCACGACGACTTCAAATAAGCGGAGTGGTGGAGATAAACATGGATATTCCTCAAATGAGTCCACTTCGTGTTACAAAAATGAAGGGAAGCAGCACTTACATGGGTGTGAAGCCGTAAACGGGTACTCGAGGGTCGGCAGGCGGTGCTGGTGAGGCGGCAAGCTCGGCGGGCAGTGGTAGCAGAACAGGCCGCGCCCGCCGCCACCGCCGCTCGCCAACTAAACAAAAACAATAACTTTTATGTAGCTAATAATACGATAACTTTTAGCTTGACAATCACTTTTACTGATGGTAGGATATCTTGAGTCCACACGAGTAGGTACCCTGCCTATTTCTACCGTGAAGCAGTAATGCGTTTCAGTTTGAAGAGGTAGGCCAGCCGTTGTACTGTAAAAATTTACCTTAGAGCTTATATCTCAAGGTGGGTGGCGGCATTTATATTATATATGTCTATGGGCTCCGGTAATCACTTTACACCAGGTGGGCCTTGAGATCGCCCAGCCACCTATGCAATGAAAAAACCTGAACAAATAAATATGTACATACAATGGCTAAGATTTTGCTAACGTTTTGATTATAGTTCGGGATAGATTTCCCGTTGATCAAAATTTCCCTAAAATCAAGGTATAGGCAATAGTTGTTGTCTAATAAAAGCGTACTCTTAACTGTGTAGTATATAACCTAAGAGCAGTCCCAGTGCAGTTTTTAATCACGAAAATATTATAGCAATCTTATAAATGCTTAATGATGTCCAGATCGGCAAAACAGTAGATTACTCACACCGAAACTCCTTCGTGAAATTTTTATCTAAATAAAAAAAAAGTTTTTTTTTATATCTGCACCGTTTTTGAGTTTTTACCGCCCTTTTTATTTCAACTTTTTGTAGGTATACGTAATTTGGCTTAAAGACTCAACAGATGGCGTGGATAGAGAATTAAAAAGAAATTAGAAAAAAGTGATCCTAACACAATTTTAAACAATTTAATTTATAGGCAAAGATGAAACAGATAAGTACCATTTTCCGTTTTTCAACCGATTTTCAATTTCTTTTTTCTTTTGCGTAACCGTCAACAAGTTTTAGTATTATCTTGATTTTATGGAAGTAATCCGAAAATAAATATTAAAGTGTTTTTGGGGTATTCTTCAGAGAAAATTTTACAAAACCTCCCTTTGAATTAACTATTCACAGATCCATGAACACTCACAAGAAAACATAGTATATTAAGCCGACATTTTTAAATAATCAATCAATCAAGACACTACCTTTTTTAATCCAGAAAAAAAAGTATAGTGTATGTATGTAGTAGTTAGCAGCTTAAAAAAAACCGGTTGTCTGTAAAGTCGATAGTTGAACGTGACAACGTCATAAGAAAATACTGATGGAATGGTTTCATTTTTAAAAAAAAAATAATTTTATTTGTTTTGTTTGTGTTTGTTAGATATTTTGTATGGACAATTGACACCACATTCACTTTGCACTGAACTTCATACTTGACGAAAACATGTAAATGTATTATTGTATAGCAGCAGCAGCAGCTGTCCACGCGGATGCATCCGGTTTTTTTTTTCACCTTTTTAACATATCTATAGTTTTAGTATAGGTACGATTAAGCTTAGGTGAATTGTAAGCAATTTCCCCATCTACATCCGTATAGCTATATACATTGCATTTTCCTTAATAACCATTGCAAAGCGAACCGCTCATATAATCACATAACAAATAATTACTCTATCTAATTCTCATACGAATGAGACCGCTTCGTATCCAGTACGTGCCTAGAATTAAACCGACTAAGAATACCGAATTCCTCGTTCACTATAGAAGGATAACCTACTTTATTCATTTGACTTTAGTGTTAGTTTAAATTTGCTGATTGGATATAAAGCGTTTTGGTTCTGATGCATCTGTTTGAATGTAAGGTTAGGTATCTTACCTGGCATAAAGGCTTTTCTGTGATGATTGTAGTATATTAAATAACCAGCTGTATCCTGTTACATTTAAAGTTGGGTTTTGTGTGTGTGCACCAAGATATATGACATCTTGGTTTTCATCTAGTTGTTTGTATGTAGAACGCTCGCATTAACAATCGGTGTTTCAGTCTGTCATCATACATCATAAAGGTAAGGTGTGTATTGTTTCAACAATACAACAAACTTAACTAATACTGATAAATAATAATAAGATTTTTGTCGTTGTATAAGAGTAATATGTGTAATAAGAGTTTTGTTGTTGTTAATTACAATTGAGTCTAATTATATATTTTCTTATCATAATATTTCATCAGTTTTCCTTTTCAGAATATAAACAAAAATATATGGAAAATATCTGTCGCTTACATACCTGTAAGGTTTATTGAACCGCTCTATTGCATTCTTAAAAGTTTAAAACATTCAACGCTCGTCTAGAATTTTTCACGTCATTACGGATCTTCTCGATAACGGTGCTTTTAGGTACCTCCAGCACCGGTCACCGTCCTCACCGAACCCGTCGCTTGCGACGAAAGGCTCGACGAGTAAATTAACCCATAGACACAGCCTACTGAGTTTCTCGCCGGATCTTCTCAGTGGGTCGCGTTTCCGATCCGGTGGTAGATTCTGCGAAGCACTGCTCTTGCTAGGGCCAGTGCTAGCAGCACTCCGGTTCGAGCCCCGTGAGCTCACCTACTAGTTCGGTGAATCTAGAATAACCCCTCGAGGTTACTAGAATTGGTAGGAAAAAAAAAGTATTTTCTATTGTTTGTTTTTTTTTATTGCCCTTGCGTCTACCTAAGACGAGCATACGGCCCACCTGATGGTGAGTGGTTACCGTCGCCCATGGACTTCAGCAATACCAGGGGCAGAGCCAAGCCACTGGTTACCGCCAACCGGACTTATACCGGATACATATACGTGAAATGTCTTTACTGAAATTTACTCCGGTCAAAAACCGAACTACTACGTTGTACACTAACCATTGGCCGATAATAATCACTTAAAGTAGGCAATACGTTAAAATATTTGATTATTTTTTAACACTTGCAACATTGCACTAAATAATTAAATTATTGAATCTCACACTTAGCTCTTAATTTAAATATCAGAGAAACCAGTGGGCAACGCTAAATATGATTCAATATGCTTGTTTATTTAAAAAAAGGCTTATAATTTCTGTTTTTTTTTTAAATATTAACCAATTACAATATATTCATCGTCAATCCATGTTGCTTTTTTCCTATATACGCTACAGAATCAACGATCGCCTCAAATTATTGGTCCCGAGGGCTGTGGGACGCTCTACAAAGCTACATAAATTCTCATTTAGCGATGAAAACAAATTTATACCTTATAGACGTCGTCGTACAATCGCAAAGGACACAGAGCGCATAAATCAATTAATTTCGATGAGTAAACTTCTAGATTGTATCATTATGCAGCGTTGAGAGCCGTTCTGCACTTTTGTTGTAATTCTATACTTACTCAATTTTCAAAGACTCCCATTTTTTAACAAACAAAAAGAAAGTCGAGAAAATGTTACGACAATACTTTTTTATGATTCAACGATTAGTGGTGGCCCGGAGGCCTTTTCAATTTGCCAGAACAAGTGGGCGAGCAAAGGCTCAGCCAAGAGAGGTGGGATTAGCTAACAGCTGCCAGAACGCTTCCAAAGGAGACTTGACAACTCCAAAGCAGCTGCTTCGCGAATGAATCTACTGCCGGATCGGAATCGCAAACCCCTGAGAAGATCTGACGAGAAACTCAACGGACTGATGCATGGCTTAGGTTGCACGTCAAATATAGTATATAATAGAATATAATAGCTCGACGAATACGGTTAGCGGGATCCCTAAGCCTGCTCTAATGCAAGAATTATAGGATCTGATGGATCGGTAAGGACGTGTCTAGGGCTTTGACAGTGACTGGCTTCTGCGTGATCAGGATTGGGGGGCAATACACATTAAAAGAGGCCATCATCGCTCACAGACCTAGGCAGAGGACAATCAAATTACTTCTTAACGCAAAGCTTTGCTGTGTATAAAAAAAAAATTAATAATATTATTCTTTGAATTGTAAATCATGATAATATATCATAACTCAAATAAAACATTTTTATACTTTTTTTTTCTTTTTTTTTGTTCATTCATCAAAAAACCCTGTGCTCAAATTTGACATGTTGGTGTGATATGACACTTGACACAAAATCCCGTAAATTTTTTTCCCCCGACTAATTCACCGAACAAGGACAGGTTTCATTAATACCCATTGACGGACATAATTTTATTAGCGAGAGGAAAATGGCAATGATATTCAATTGTATGAGACCCACGTGTGGATTCGCGACGGCTTGTTATAGGACAGTAAATGGTTCCGCTAAACGATGCGCGGGCGCACGCCGCGTTGCCTTACGTCATACATCACGAGCGAGACTTCATCCTGTATATTATTGGATTAAAACAACGATTCGCTTGTGATCGCCATAATAGAACTGTGTTTTGCTTTTAGGGTTCAGAAGAGCTGTGGATTTACATAGTTTGAAGTGTTGTTTAATAATTTATTGACCCAGCGAGGACTACATAACTGAAAATAAAATATGAAATCGTCGTAAATGCTACACAGATATCAAACACTTATGCAGAGGAAGATTATATATCATTCAAATAGCACAATAAAACTTAAAAAGAGAAAAAAAGGAAATATATAAGATGAAAATTTAACGCAAATTTAATTATAGGTACCACTACTGTGTGTATTTGTGACGCGTAACAGTAATGAATCCTGGTTTGAGGGGCAGAGCAGCCTTTGTACTTTTAATACTTTAGGACTGAGACTTAAAACTCATGTTCTAAGGTGGCTGGCAGCATGCTGTTGATGTCTATGGGCTCCGGTAACCACTTAACACCAGAACAAAAAAAATGGCAAATTTGACACATAAAATTAGGCAACGGATCAAAGATTAAACAGCCTAGATATACATATCTGCCAGAAAAGTCTAAAATCGTTTCAAATTTGCCAAATGAGCCGGTTACACATTTTAGTCGTGTGTTCGTATGTGTGTGTGTGTGCTATATGTGTACGTCCTGTCTACGCGCGTGGGGTCCCGATCCTAATCCTATTTGTATTATTGTGTGATTACCGCATGACAACACCCACAGGCGCGACGTCCTCACTGCACTCGCGACCTTCGGCGCGAGGATATTCAATTACAGCTTTTCTGTAAATTCCTAATATATTTACTGATAATTTTCTAAAGTTGTGATCTTTGATGCCTTAAGAATCGATTTTCGTGTGTGCTTGTGAAACAAAAATCGAACGATTTGAAGTGATCTACCATTCATACACTGAAAGACTTACTATTTATTATCTTTTTTGTTTTGTAAAGTCACAATTGAAATGTAAAAAGAAATATGTTTTCATGGTTACCATTAAAAGCCACAGTTCTGCTAATGTCAACTAACCTTCATGTGTATCCTTTAAGAACCGCTTGTCGATAACGAATTTTCCTAAACGTCTCTAATCACAACTTTTTTTATTTTATATCCGCATTAAGCCATACAAGAACTGGCCTATAATTCCCACGGACATTTTCATTAAGCTGTATGGTACCGAACACCTGTGCCTCAGGCACTTAATTCATTAAGAACGTCGGTCGCATTAAAATGAGCGCTAAAAAAGGAATTAGCATTTCATTTTCAAGAATGTTTTTATGTTAAATGAATGAATTTCTTTGTTTGGGCAAAGGTGTGATCGTTGTCGCTGCCACAACACTCGAGGCGCGAGTAGATCTTTCATCAAGGCCGCGGTACGTGGGAACTGATTGAATCGACGAGACCTTTTGTTTTTTTTAAAGGGATTTTATGACCTGGTAGATAAGACCTTTTAGGTCATGTCTTATTTTAATTTATATTCTTATTTTTATGAAAAAATATAATATGAAGTGAAATGAAATGAAATGTGATGAATATGATTAATTAGAGACAATAATCAACTGGGATGAAATTAAATGAAATGAGTTGAGATGATATGGGATGAAATATTATAATCTCAGTAAAATGGTGGTCATTTACGGTGATTTTTTCAGTGGACTTTTCGGAGGATCCCAAGAAGTTACGTCCAGCGGCTTTGTTTCATTTTTCCACTTTTGTGCACTTTCACAGATATTAAACAGTTAATAAACCACCGTTATTACACATTTAAACCTGAAGAAACACTAAATAGACAAAATAAAACAGATCACACAACTTCACTCCTCGCGTTCCCCAGACCTTTTGTATTTCATTTATTTTATTAACAGGCACCAGCTGGCATAAGTATATAGATGATCCCATGGACCACATAACCTGAATACAACTAGTCTTATTGTCATGAGGACGAAGCTCAATTGTATTGCGTAAAGACACTATTACTCTCAAAACAGAAAAGCATGACAACTTCTTTCTTTATTGGTGGTAGGACCACTTCTGAGTCCGCACGGGTAGGTACTACCTATCTGCCTGTTTCTGCCGTAAAGCCGTAATGCGTTTCGGTTTGAAGGACGGGGAAGTGGTTGTAACTATACTGAGACTAGAACTTATATATCAAGGTGGGTGGCGGATTTACGTTGTAGACGTCTATGGGCTCCAGTAACACCAGGTGGGCTGTGATCTCGTCCACCCATTTAACCAATAAAAAAAAACCTAAAAAAGGGTTCACAAAATTAAAAAAACAAACATAGTCACGAACATCGAATGGAACACGAAACATTTTTGCCGGCCCATTTCGTCGAGATTGAAACATCATAACTTATTAACGGTTATTTTAAACGTTTCCAATTGATCTCCATTACAGTTTATAAAAGTTCGATATCGAATGAACGGGTTGCGACGTATCCAAATCAAATGTCACTTAATGTTTAATGCACAAGCGGGTCCGTTAGTTTGACTCGTTCGCATCAATTGAATTTAGCTGGGTTTTTTTTATTGCAGCAGTATACCGATACTTGTTTCAAAAAAAGTTTGAGGTTTTAATATAATATTTTCCGTATTGTTTTTTTCAAAATGGCGCGAAATATATGACAATTCTTTCAATTCTGACGAAAAGTTTAAGTTTCTGTCAAGAGTGAGAGTCGCTATTTAACATAAAGAAAAAGTTTTCGATTTGTATGATGTATTTAAAAAAAAAACTCTCTTAAGGTGACAATCGTGCCGTAGGACGTCCCTTGGAAGATGTTGTAGTTCTATGTCCAACATAGGACTACAATAGGCTATTAATGATGATGATGAGGTCGCTGGCTATAGAGTCAGCCAAGACAAATAAAAAACTAACTTATATAACGACCAGCTGGATGAAAAAAGGGGGTTTTCATGGAATGCTTTTATGGAATCAGTAACAACGAGAGTGAGTTTGTTGGGTGACATAACTAGCCATCGGCACCACCCAGTATCCGGGCTGGATGGTGTGAAATTAGCAACCGAAGCTTCCCCTGGCTTAAATCGACAGGCCTCAGAAGGAGGAGATCCACATTTCACAACGCCCTCCACGCTGCCAGAGACAAGTATAGAAGGAGAAAGATCGTGCGTGCGAAGGTAATACAAAAAGGTGGTCACAACCCTCAGCAGTGAGGAATACAACGCAAGAAGGAGGAGGAGAGGATTAAATAAAATAAAAACTTATAGTTTGACAGATTAAATAAGTCGGAAACAAAGACAAAATTAAATAAGTCGGTGGATCAATTGTGTTCTATAAGGACTGTCTCGCTGTTAAAACTTTGGCAGAAATAGATAAGATCGTGGTAGGTATCCGTGTGAGCTTTTATTTAAGCTTAAATTTTACAAAAATTGTATTAATTCAACGAAGTCTCAGTTTAAAACGACGGAATAAAACCTATTTCAAATATTTTGACTCATCAAAATTAACCTCGCCCAATTCACCGAGGTAGCACAAATAAATTAATAACATGATTTTCAATCTCCAATGAAATTATTTGTCGAATAAACATCGAACTCGTGTTCGAACTCAAAAACAAACAGAATTTAACGCATAGAATTGTGTTTACAGAGCTCGATGTAATTGAGAAAATTACGTAATTACTTAGTTATTATGAAATTGAAACTCGTTAATTGTTAAATTATTCGGGATGCGTTTTACGAGTTTTCACGTGTATGACAGGAGTTTGACTAGCTCGTGGTAATCATAAGTGTTGCGGGTGGTCATCACACTTCACAAGATATTTGACAGATGCCTGAATCTCGCTTACGATATTTTCAAGATAAACTTGTATATACAAGTTCCGAACAACAACATTCGTCATTACGTATCCTCCCGGTCCATTAACGGTGCTTTTAGGTACCACAAGCACCGGTCACCGTCCTCGTCGAACCCTCGAAGGGCTCGACGAGTGAATTAATCCATAGACACAGAGTTTCCCGCCGGATCTTCTCAGTAGGTCGCGTTTCCGATCCGGTGGTAGATTCTGCGAAGCACTGCTCTTGCTAGGATCAGTGTAGTGTTAGCATCATTCCGGTTTGAGCCCCGTGAGCTCACCTACTAGTTAAGATTACGCTGAAATAGCCTCTCAAGGTTGTCAGCTTAGGTAGGAAAAAAAACAACATTCGGACCGGGCAGTCTGTCGAGCAACATACATACACTCAGTTGGAAGATCTTTCCTTCGTCGTGATTCCCAAACACGTAATATCACAGACAAGCTAGTGCAAACCGTTCCCCCCTCTTACCTCGGTATTAAAGTGCTTCTGAACCCCGAAATGTCATAGCTATCGTTTTCAACACACTTTTATTGGCGCTTGGCTATGCATCTTTGTTTGTATGTAACGGAATCTTTGAACGCCATTGCCATCGACTTCAAGACGTCCGATTAACTGGAAGTGTACACATGCATCTAGGACCGATGACAGTACAATAGTTTTCTTCGCTTCGCTTCAATATCCTGACCGAATATAAACGGATAAAAAGAGATAAAATTGATTTGGTTCAGTGTCTATTGTAAGTGAGTGTGTGGGTCTTTTATAAACTACATAATCACATTACTCTTCTTACTTCTGTCGCAAAGCCATCATGATTTTCATGCCAAAGTGTCGCATATATTAAGTTCTAATGCTGTTCAAACTTTGAACTTAGGTTACGAGGTCTCAAACGTAGTGGATATCTTTGAATCTCGTTAGCTATTTCATAAGTTAGCAGTCCTAATCTCTTCAATTCAAGGCAACCGCGACTTCGTCCTCAAGATGGCGGTGACGTCCAATTATGGCCTTAGTATCCAATGCTTTCAATGACATATGGTTAACTTAAATCATCTACAAAAAAATCTCGGCACGTACGTACTTGATGTCAATGAACTGGGAAGCTTGTTTACCCAACTTACAACAACTTACTGGTGGTAGGACCTCTTGTGAGTCCGCACGGGTAGGTACCACCACCCTGCCTATTTCTGCCGTGAAGCAGTAATACGTTTCGGTTTGAAGGGTGAGGCAGCCGTTGTAGCTTTAATGAGATCTTAGAACTTATATCTCAAGGTGGGTGGCGCATTTACGTTGTAGATGTCCATGGGCTCCAGTAACCACTTTACACCAGGTGGGGTGTGAGCTCGTCCACTGACCTAAGCAATAAAAAATAAAAATTAAACTGATAAAAAAGGCGACCATGCCTATACGAAAATGTTCGCTGAAATGTAATACGTGGCGACCCTAACCAAATCTGTCAGTTACAATTTGCGTAACCGGTATGTGCGGTCATAATCGGTTTAAATGATACAGACAACGAACGACTTTTATTCAATTTGTAATCGTTTGTAATAATATCAATTTTTAATACATTTGCTCAATGTTATATTCGTTAATAAGTTTTTATAGTTTTTTAACAATAAATCTACGTAATTCGAAGTGTATTTCACGTTAGCGTGTGCTAACAGGCTTCCAACTGTCATCACTCGTACTTAATAGATGCACTGAAAATTTATAAAATCTGAAAACGTAGTGCCTTATCTCTTTGTCTTGGAACTGCACGTAAGATATGCGTGATATCGCTATGTTACACGTGTGCCTATCCTAAATGAAAATCATCATAATCATCAGCCTTTATCTGCCCACTGCTGGACGTAGGTCTTCCCCAATGCCTTCCACAGAATGCGGCCCTCCGCCTTCCGCATCCAAAAACTTCCCGCCGTGCGCACTAAGTCGTCGGTCCACCTGGTTAGAGGATGCCCCACGCTCCTCGTACCCATCCATGGCCTCCATTCGAGGACTTTCCTCCCCCACCTGGCGTCGTTGGTTCGACAGACGTGACCGACCCATTGCCACTTCAGCCTGCTAACTTTGAGAGCTATGTCGTCGACTTTGGTTCTCCGTCGAATTTCTTCGTTCCGGATTTTGTCCCTTAGAGAGATACTGAGCATAGCTCTCTCCTTCGCCCGCTGTGCAACTCTTAACTTATGGGCCAGCCCCGCCGTCAGTGTCCAGTTTTCCGCGCCGTAGGTTATCGCGGGGAGAACGCACTGATTAAAGACTTTTGTCTTCAGGCATAGAGGAATTTGCGAGGTGAGAATTTCACGGAATTTCCCAAATGCCAACGAACCCAGTCGTATGCGTCTCTCAATCTCTGTATTGAAGAAATGAAAATGATGTAAATATATCCAGCCCTGTTGGAAAGCAAAGCGTATATTCCTCAGAGCTCTCCCCTATGCAATACACACCGGCTTCCCCAAGACCAATAACCATAGACCTAGCTTTAGCCTCCTACAGTGCAACCGGGACTAACTTAAAAGTAATCAGTTCTATCTTCAACTACCTTTGAACTTCATAATGCTCTCCACTTCATAATTCCATCAAACTAACGCTCGCTACGTTTTACTGACTTTGTTAGTCTGTACGAGAATCCACCATCTGGCTATTTGTGCTACCAAATCATGCATCCCAAGCTCGAATATAATATGATTAATGCTGCCAAAATAAAATTAAAACATTGACTGTACATATGCCTAAAGATGCCAATAAAGATATCTACACACTAATAATAATAAACAATCATATTATTACACCGGTAAGAGTAACGCCATCTATCGCCGAATAGTTGAACGAATATCGAAGGATCTAGTAGCACCTAGAACGCCCGTGAAGTACAACTCCATCTATTGTCAGATAGCGGAAACACAATACTAAAGGTGTGTGGAATGTGGTGATGTGGTATCGGCTATAAAAGCGTTGCAGGGATGGCACGCAGTCAGTTAGTAATCGGAACTACTCGAAGCGAAACAGCGAACGGATCACCTGAAGCGAAGCGAATTGAGAATCTTAAAAGTGTAGTGAAGTGTTCTAAGTGTTGAATATACAGTTTTTACTTTGGTAGAATTTTATTTATCCCGAACCGCACTTAAATTACTGCAGTTTTAAATCAATTTCTAGACTGTTTAGGGCAGAGGACTGTATTTTGTGTTGGGTGGTTGGCTAGTTCTAATAAAATTTGATTTAGAAAGAAGACTTTTTATTACTCTTGATACACAATACAACACGTGCTAAGTACGAATGCTGCCATATGTTAATGTGTTGCCACACTAAAAACAATTATATATAAAAGTAGCTTTTTCCAGCGACTTCGTCATGTATTATTGATTTCTCCACTATTTAATGGATATTATTATACATATAAACCTTCCTCTTTAATCACTCTATCTATTAAAAAAAAACGCATCAAAATCCGCTGTGTAGTTTTAAAGATTTAAGCATACATAGGGATATAGGGACTGAGAAAGCGAGTTTGTTTTATACTATGTAGTGAAGTATAGATGTTATGTTTATGATTGCCTTAAACATAGATACATATGATGGGACATATGATGAGAGAAAAGAAAGAGAAATGGACCAGAATAATAACGGAATGGTACCCTAAAGAAAACAGAATAACTAGAGGAAGACAGCCAAAGCGATGGGAAGACGACTTGAAGCAAGTAGCTAGGTAGACAGAAACAAATGGAAATCCTTAGAGGAGGCCTTTGTCGAAAGACAAGCTGTTGAGAGGAGAGATAAGCCGAATGCCGAGATATTTTTTAGTTTAAGTTAATTTTATAGTTTTCTTACCTCTATTGTTGTCATTTTATGTTTAGTTAAACAAGTTAAACTCTAACAGCAATAAAGGCTTATTTATTTATTAAACATAGATGAGTGTGCTCTTGGGCGTAGGAAAATTCGCCGTCCGTACTGTATCGAGCATCGGCCAGAGTTCGCTATTCAATTACCGCTGATCACGTTCCATTAGTGCACTCAACGATACAACGTTGCTCTGCATCAGTTTATACAAGTTGCATCACTCTTCCAGCGCATCTCATAATGGAAAATCCTTTAGGCTTTGCGTTTCGGTTATGTGGACAATATGATTCGGGAAACGTATAATAAAATCATTCTAAGAATTAAACAGCTACGGTTCAAATTCGTGTTTATCCTAATTATTCTTAAAGTCGTTTTGAATAATCATATACGACTACGTCAATTACCACCGAAACCGTATAGATTACACCGTAAAAGTATTTTTGGAATTATTTCTTTTCTATAATCTGTGAAGCTCTTAATTTAATTGATTTAATTTTGATCACTAAGTCTCTTCACGTCGAACTAAACAATCGCAACTTATGACGTCATATGTGGTTGATATTTTAGTATTCGTCTGTAATCTCGAAATTACCTTATCGTAAATTTTGACCACAGGTGCTTTTTTTTTAAACATCACAATCATCCGACCCCAAATTGGGAATTCCTGTACTATGGGTACCAGAGACTGACATAAATACTTATATACGTTTAAATACATACATATTTATATATGATAAATACCCAGACAAAGAGCAAGCCTCACACGATTTTTTTACCGATGTGGTAATCGAACCCCCGACCCTCGGTCAACAGTCAGGGGTGCTAACCACTGCACCACCGAGTTAGTCAATTAATATAATTCAATTGTTATTTGTTCAAGGAAACCTGAACTGTCGAAGATGACGTTACCCGTACAACTTCGAAATAAATTAGACTAAAGCTTTTGCGATACGACTATCGCCGAATCCTTAAATATTTACGGGCCTAACTGAATTTGTGTTACAACTCGGAGCCAAGTTTGATGAACTTCCACGGATACAACTTCGGAACACGTTGATGTCTCGAATGAATTATTGAAATTGAATAAGCCGGTTATAAGTTCGAGAAATTATGGATTACGATTCCGTTCCTTGAATTCAGTCAGGATCTTGGGAACGCCTCATGCAAAAACATAGATTCTGTCTACGTTATACGATTTCAGACATTTTGCCGTAGTTACAAATGATTGGTCTATGTGGATATTTTTTAACCAATTTTTTAAATGTATAACGACGCTTGAAAGGCAAACGTGACTAAGCGACAATAACTGCTTTGTACATAAATGATAGGCAATAACCATATTCGATGCGCAAAAAATATTTATTTCTAGGTCTATTAAAATCATTTCAATCCTACGGCTAGATTCGTTAAAATAGATTTTATTTTCAGACATTTCGACTTTAAATTAGTCTACTGTAAAGTTCACGCATTATCGCTTAGTCACGTTTGCCTTTCAAGCGTCGATATAATTGTCCTGGGCTATGTTGAAAATCCTTCCACTCGTTCTAAGTCTACCAGATACAGTACAGAAGTACATATTTAGATTCTCAGACCATATAGTTAATAATTTTAATAAATACACTTGTATTTGTACGGTACAAGACTGAATTAACAACAAAAACACTTCATTGACTTTCGCGGCTTATATTTCAATGGAGATCAGATCTATCAAGCTCCACCATGCCCTCTACCACCTCTACCTCTCCAACAGGCTAGAGATCGCAGCAGATGACGAAAAATTGTACATGAGAGAATGATGCAGTCCTGATGGAGTGACGACCCTCAGTAATGAAGAAAGAGACACAGGGAAGAGGAGGAGAAGATCAACTAAGATAATTTCAGACTCAAACCGAATAGTGATTTTTTGGTACTTACACTAGAATAAGTAGATAATTAAATAAACTAGTGGTCCCGCAGTAGTCGAACTTCGACTATAATTAATTGAAATCATTAGTTTGAACATTATTATGGTTCTATTGTCAAAACCGATTATATTTCTATAGTAACAGACATCGCCAAGAAAGATAAACAATATTAACTTATTCTCAATTTGACTACAGACTTTAAGCAATAACAAAAGTTAGACAATAAACAAATAGTATAGTATAGTAGTGTGTGTGTCAAATACATGGTAGTGTATGTAGTGTTTTCTTTATTGATTCAATGTATTTTTTATGCATTATTTAAAAAAAATATTAACATTGTATACTTCTTATCTATATTCTCTATAAGTGTGGAAAATGTTATACTCCTCCGTCTGCGCAATTTTATTTAAAAAAAATGGCTCTAATACCTTAGGCATTCATTTTGTCAATGTCACAGTATAAACATGACAAAAACGACAACGGTACTTAGAGAAAGAAAATAAATATTACGCGAATCGGTGATTTTAAGAACGGCACAAACAAACATGTTAGACCAACTAATTTTAAAGATAAATATTATTAGTCGATAAAAAATTACATAAAATATTTACATGTTTAAAATTTACTAAAAATACTTCCCCTAAAATAATCATTTCCACCTGTCTTGACGTTCAAAAGTGGCTCCTTTTCATCTGTTCCAATACTTACGAACAAAGTTAGCAACACAAAGCATTGTATAGTCTAGCGCCAATTGCCCGGGCGCCGGCCGTATTGCACATAAATGCGACACGTTTGTAATTGAACTTATTGGCCGCCTTGTCTTATTGGCTTTTATTGTGTTACGGCTCCGTGATTGAGACGATGTCTCGGATCTTGACGTCACTAGGCGGTTTATTGTTTGCCGAATGATTTGTTATGGATCAAGAACGATTAAGCAGTGAATCAAATGACATGCGACAATTTAATTTATAATAAATATTGAAACATTTCATTTACGGGTTAAGAACAGTCAATGAATATATTACTAATAAGTCTAACTGTATTCTGAATTCTAAGAGGAAAACTCCGTACTCCTTAGCTTATGTAAAATGTAATCCTCCTTAGCTTATGTAAAACTTCCTCTTCTTGGTGAATAATATCGATAATAATAATATCGATATTTTGAATTTGTGATTGCAACATTACGAGTATACCTAACAATAACAGTATTTTGTTTACTGATTCGCGGTGAATTAAAATTATCGCTACGAAAAGCCTACGGTGGCTACGTCGCTACGCGCGTGCTACGGTGTAGCTTTACATTTTCAGAGAAAGTGCGAACGTGGAATATAAAAATTTGAGCACAAATTGACTTTATATCCCGTCAAATATATAACCGATATCTTAATTAAAATTACAATACTTTCACGATGTATTCTCAATTTTATTTATTTCGACGTTTGGATTTATTTTTATATTTCGTAGTCATAAAAGACTGACGTGCTGATAAACGCGAGTTTAAACTTTAAAAATATAATAATTGTGATAACCAGAGAAACAATGAACCGATATCACCCTCCTATCAGTTTTTTTTTATTTATTACTTAGATGGGTGGACGAGCTCACGGCCCACATGGTGGTAATTACGCAAATTATAATTTTGACGTTTAGGCCACGACGACTTCAAAAGTGTATAAAATTAGTTAATTTTTTTATATAAAATTCCTTCGCTGCTTCTAAAAGAGGATGCTTATAAGAATAGTACATAATATGTAGTTGTCAAAAATCAAATTTATGTTGATTATGCATATTAAAAATATAATAAAAACTCAAGAATCTAGTTTTAAAAACTGTCCAGTGTAATACGGGTCTAACCTAATATGTCGCTTGTAAGCGTTTCATTGTATTTTTAATATAAAATTGTATTCTTTGCAGTTTCAATTTTTTACTAGTGAAATGCAACAGGAATGAAGAATTTGTGAAAATTATAAATATTTTGCGATGGTTATTAGTATCTATTATTATTAATGTATTATCAACAATTTGTATAAGATTTATAATGTCACTTTTTTTTCAAAAATGCATGAAATAAAAGGCTTTTTATTTTATTTATTTATTTATTATTAGTAGACATTAAGCTGTGTACAAGATAACTACGTCTTTTCTATGGAAAGCCAGACCCTTCAAGCCGCGTCCAAAATAAATAGGGCCGCTGGTTAGTAGGCTTATTACTGGTGGTAGGATCTCTTGTGAGTCCGCACGGGTAGGTACCACCACCCTGCCTATTTTTGTCGTGAAGCAGTAATGCGTTTCGGTTTGAAGGGTGAGACAGCCGTTGTAACTATACTGAGACTTAGATCTTAGATCTCAAGGTGGGTGGCGCATTTACGTCGTAGACGACTATGGGCTTCAGTAATCACTTAGTATCAGGTGGGCTGCGAGCTCGTCCACCCATCTAAGCAATAAAAAAAACGACTCACATTAAGCCCTACCAACATACAGCAAAGGACTATCAAAAGTCAAATGACGAGTCATTTGTGAAATTAGTAATCAAATTAAATTTCGGGCCAATTTCCATTGCCATTTTCTATTTTGGTATTATGTACGAATGAAACATGAATATAAAAAGTTTCGTTTATTTAAATAAATTTATATATTTTTATTTATTTAACTAAAACAGTTACCGAAGCTACGCTACACGCTAACCGCTGCTAATTGATAAACTATTTTCATAAACTCGACACTGGCAACAATGGCATTGAAAGAAGCTGATTTCCATAACGGAAAATGAGAAGAAGGCGCTAGCCGCAGTAATAGACAGGACAGTAATATAAATACTAATGGTTTGATTATATTTTAAATAAACTAATTAATAATTAAATTATATTAGCAAAAGTCTTCTGCGGCTGCTCTTGGACATTGTCGGTCCCAGGAATAAAAAACAACTGTCAATCGTTAAAATAAAAAATAAAAAATTTATTTCTTCATCGCCACAACCTAATTCAAATATAATGTATTCAAATACATTTCTTTCTTAGATAAAACTCTAATAAAATACGTCCAGGGATTTTAAGTTATATTTCTTATGAGGTATAATTATAAATGCAACGAATATCGTTTTGAGTCCGGTCCTTGACTGTATTTATGACTGATCTAAATATGACAATTTGTTCTTTGGAGTAATTTAACAAAACCAAGTGACATTTAAATATCCAACTTAAGTCTTATCTATTCTAATATATAAATCTACAGTGGTTTTTACGGATGTTCTGTTATAACTACTGAACCATGCATCCGATTGACTTAAAACTTGGTATCCATGTCGAAAATACGTGTACTTAATGGATAGGCTAATATTTATATGAGGCTTGGACTCTCTAATAATAATGACAATAAATAATAATGTTAATTTTAAATGCCCAGCGAAGCGGGCGAGTACAGCTAGTCTAAATGAAATGTGTCATGTTTTTTCAATCGGTATGTAATCGTACAGCAAGGATACTTTATTTCTTGAACCGATTCTTTCCACCCGATGGTTGTTTGGAAGAGATCGCAGTTAGCGATAAGACCCAATGTACTTTTTTGTATTCGATGTTTTATATTTTATTAATTTTGGTGTACAATAAGGCATACTATCTCTCTCTCTTACTTAATTCGTAGTATCTCCCGAATGATAAGAGTTACCGACGCTCTTAATCATTTGTATTACAAAACATAGTCACGCTGATGTCTACGGTGAAATAGTGCAAGTAAAATTAACCTGAATGTTTGCGAAAAATATTAATTTTACAGTAACAATTCTACAGTATTAGTCTGGTTTGATTCATATCGTAGACGCGCAATTTGTTTTTTTTATTTTTATTTGTTTTTGCTTCGATATGTGGACGAGCTCACAGCCCACCTGGTGTTAAGTGGTTACTGGAACCCATAAACATCAGCAACATAAATGCGCCACCCACCTTGAGATATAAGTTCTAAGGTCTCAAGTATAGTTACAACTATTAGACTTTTAAATGGATTATACATCAACTAAATACCTTATTAGCGTCTGAAAATATTTTGACGTGTTGTGGGCGGGAGGTTTTCCCGCCGTAGCTGCACTAGCGAAGAGAGCGAACGTCACTACGATTACGACGACACTAGCATCGTTCGGACGCGTGTAACTCGCGCAAACACTCGCGGCCCGCGGCTCGGCGACTGACGCAGACACTAGAGCGCCTAGCTCGCGACTAATCGCCCCGAAACCGCCCTCGGCAAACAAAACCCCACCCGCCCGTAAAGAGCATTTTAGCACGCACGCCCCCGCTCCCGCGCCCTGATTTAATAGCGAGCGCGGGCACTGATTCACTTAACCGAACGCAACTACCGGCTCCGTCTCTTTCGTTCTCGTTTCTGAAGCGTATGTAGCTCTCTGTCGCTCGCGCTCGACCGGGTGCGGTTGGAAAGAGACAGCGCGGCGGTCGCGGACACTTCTTTCTGACAACTCGATTTGCATGCGAGCGGGGGTCGCCCCGCAAACTTTATGTCCTCATTTCGTAAATTATTTATACGTTTCGGAAATATTTTTAACGGTGTGCTTGAGGGTCAAAAAAGATTGCTTTAAAACCGAATTAATTGAGTGACCGAATCACAAGCGGCTTACGCGGAGGACGCGTGCGGCTCGCGGCGAATTTTATCACTCTCATTCCTTGAATTAGAAGCTAAGCTTTGTTCCATATTCAAATCGGCAAATAGGAAGATTTTCTTCAATGCCATTACGAAGACGCAGTTTTGAGTGAAAAAAAAATACTATACATAGTACGTAAACATATGGTTTTTTTGTCATTTGAGTTAGAATAAAAAAAATACTATAATTTTAAATCTTCTAAAAATACCAAACTTGTACTTTCGGCTTCGTTCTTATTTAAAGTGTGAGTCCGATTAATCTAATTCAATAGTTATAGTTGTCAAGAGAGCCCGACTAACGAGAAGAAGTTATAGTTATCAATTGAATACAAGAACTGCCTGGCTTCTTTAGCCAAACAAAAAAAATGATAGATCTGTCGTAGATACCTATCTCTATATAGAGCCGATGTTTCGTTATTTTTTAAACTAAACTTGGACTAATTTAAGTTTTTTAACGTTCACGATATTTTATATTACCTGGAGAGAGCTCTGAGGAATCATTAGAGGTGATCCCTTCATCTTTTCACCATCGCACCGCCGACTACCAGGATAGAGTTCATCCGGATTTTAAATAAACTTCCCTACGCGTTAATTCCCGAGCGCTACGGTATGATCTTTTCCATACAGTCTTGAAAAAAAGTCTGCAGTAGACAGTGGCTTGCCTATGGCTACTGACCAGTTACTAACAGGGAAACTGTATTCCCGTCCGTCTACCATGACAATAAAATAAACATTTTTGTCTCATGCTGACATTTCTGATTTGACTTTGTGAAAAAGATCTAGCAGCAGTCGATAATCAAGAGTCGCACACACTGGCAGAGAAAGCAGGAAGATACAGGTATGTGTCAGTAATGGGTAGGATTAGTTAAGCAATTGCATGTAAGGCTCACTTGTTTTTTAAGATAATGTCACGTTGTGGCTGCGATTAGTTAGATGTAATTGATCGTTTTACGGGCGTCCGCTTGTGTGACGTCAACCCTCAGCAAATGTAAACCTTTTCCAAGTAAACATAGAAATTAATGGCAAGACAAGATGATATGGTCAGGATCGATGGAATATTAGGGATCAGAGGCCTGTGATAGCCATCCGTATCTTCCGATCACTGGCTAATACAACTATGATTATGTTTGAACTTTAAATTTTTTATCTAAACTAAAAATGTAAATACGAAAGCAATTGTTTTTGTCTTTGACTTATTAACGCATAATTAAGAAAGAACCTTTCATCCTACTTTTTACCTTTTATCCTAACACTGTTGGTCTCCGACTATTATCATAGCTACATTACCAATCCTGACGACCAAATGGTAAGCAGTCGACGTCGCCCAAAGCACGTCATTTCGGATCCTCCTCATCCACTAACGGTGCTTTTAGGTACCACAAGCACCGGGCATCGTTCTCGTCGAACCCGTCGCTTGCGACGAATGGCTCAGCGAGTAATTTAACCCACAGACACAGCCTACTCCCCGGTCTTCTCAGTGGGTCGCCTTTCCGATCTGGTGGTACATTCTGCGAAGCACGGCTCTTACTAGGGTTCGTGTTAGCAACATCGTCAGGTTTTATACTCCTACTAACCCGGTGACGCTGATATGGTCTCTCTAGACCTTAAGCTGAGCTAGGAAAAAAAAAAGCATAGACCCTTCTTTTTTTCCCTTCTACGCAGTCAATGACTAAGAAGAGGTAGCTTGAAGATATATTGGCTGCGCTGATGACAATGCGGCTTGGTCCTCTCATTATTTAGGTTAGGGGTTCCCAAATTATTTCAGCCAAGAGACCCCTGTTCCAAAATGCACCGATAGAACCTGACCCAATAGCCATACTTCCAAAATCTTATCTGACTTGTATAGTTTATAGTTTTTCATCTTGCTTCAGAATGAAGTAATAACCTAGCCCAAAAAAACATAAAGTAGCCCACGCTTCTCGACTTCGTAGGTTTTTTATAACAATAATAAATCCCACTAAAATGTTGGCCATTCTTTTAACAAATTGGTACAGATTTTTTTTGCCTACCTACAACTTGTAGTCTCAAGGGGTTGATATTTTTGTTTATTGCCCTTGTAGACAGACGAGTTTACGGCCCACCTGATGGCGAGCGGTTACCGTCGCCCATGGACTTCAGAAATGCCAGGGGCAGAGCCAAGCCGCTGCCTACCTGCCGCCTAAATATGATCTGGCTTCATAAGGTGTATAGGAGAGCTCACGGGGCTCAGTTCGAGAGACTTTGCTCACATCTGCCCTAACAAGAGCATGCTTCGCTGCATCTACCACCGGATCCAAAAATTTATACCATATCTTGAAAGTTTCAAATAGAACCTTATGTTAATTAATAGAGGTCAAATTTAGGACCACGTCGACCCCCAAGGTCAGTTTTCTTTATTATTCGTGGTTAGTTCGATGCCTAGCAGTTATTCTCATTGCTCATGCCTCACATTACGTCCCATATTAAGATTATAAACGGTTAAACATTTAAAAAAATATTTGTTAAAATTACATTTTTCAGCCGTTCGAAATTAATAAAAGTTCAACTTAATTGTTAATGATGTCACGTCAATGAGTTCACGTGGGTCATATAAATTCTATGCCAAGACTCACTTGCGGGAAAAAAGCGCCTCTCAAAAGCATTAAAGATTTTATCACAGAAATCTAACAAACCATTTTAATTATTTCTAAACTAAAATTCTCCGCAAAGTTTTTGGTTCTTATTAAAACATGAGTCAACTACCAAATTGAGTATGTTAAATAACTATATCACACTTGCTTAAATTTGCACACAAGAGCTCTGAAATTTTACAAATACACAAGTCATCAGAGATAGTCGAAGATAAATCTCGAATATCTTACTTTTCGTTAGGCTTTGAATACATCGCCTAACATAATGAGAATCCGTAAAAAAAATATGAAAAATAATAAGATAATAATGATGTCAAATACTCACGGACAACTGAAAATATAAGCTTCTTAATACTTTATAAGCAATCGTTTCAACATCTGATTCTTTAATCAGAACGTTGATTCAAAATTTACTTGTCTTGTGTACTCCTACGCAACATTAACTTTGCTAATGCGTCACAGATGCTAATGAACTTTGAATCGTATGTCGAAGGCAGAAAGCTTATCGAAAACCGTCTGTGGGAAATATAAGATTTGCCGAGGTGTAAGTGACAATAAAACGGGAGCTTAGCTCTCTGGGCCGTCTTCAAGTGGAACGGGTGAGGCGCGCGGGGGCAGGGGGCGCCCGAAGGGAGGAGCGACACTAACATAGCCGTCTCACTCGGGCCTCGGATTGTACTCGCCATTTTATTCCGTTTTCGCCAAAAGCGCGCCATCTCCGTTCACTACATAATTTATTTTCACTTAAAAAATTGGCCCGCACTGTGTTTGGGGGGCACGTGATATATTAAATGTAATACGGTAAATGATTTCATTTAAATCGGCGTCGGTGATGGTTAGCGGTTAATGATCCACGGCGACTGTACTGTTATTGTCCGTCCGGTTTTCATTTACGCCTTGTAAATATGTACTTTGCCCGCTTTTATTGTCTTTCTTGAGCTTTATCGCTTTTTCCTTGCATATTCGATGCGTTTGTAGCATCCTGTCGGCGGGACAACTATGTTGAGATACATTAGGGTAGTGTTAACAGGAACAGTATTAAAAGAATGACGTCTCAGTGGCTTTATTGTTTATTAATCTACTGAATTGCTTGTCAGGTCTTCTTAGTGGATCGCGATGCCGATACGACGGTGGTTTCAGCGAAGCACTGCTCTTGCTAGGGCTAGTATTATCAACGTCCTCAGGTTAGAGCCCCGTCCTCAGGCTCAGCGACGTCAGCTTAGCTAGAATACCAGCGATTACATAGGACAAAAAATATATAGTCATCGTGGCCTAAAGGATAAGACGTCCGGTGCATTCATGTTGAGCGATGCACCGGTTTTTCGAATCCCAGGCGGGTACCAATTTTTGTAATGAAATATGTACTCAACAAATGTTCACGATTGACTTCCACGGTGAAGGAATAACATCGTGTAATAAAAATCAAACCCACAAAATTATAATTTGCATAATGACTGGTGGTAGGACCTCTTGTGAGTCCGCACGGGTAGGTACCACCACCCCGTCTATTTCTGCCGTGAAGCAGCAATGCGTTTTGGTTTGAAGGGTGGGGCAGCCATTGTAACTACTTAGTCTGGCCAAAAATATTGTTACAATTAAAAATAAACAAAATTTTACATTTGAATTTGGAATCTGTCATTTTTATATGATCGCTCATTGAGTTTTCTCATTTTGGCGCCAATACATTGTACAATATTTTGCGATATTAAAATGGAGTGGGGTGATAAAGAGAACCGAATCGCTGTGATTGCATTACACAAAGTAAGTATGGAGCCAAATGCAATTTTTAAAACTCTCCATACGCTTGGTATTAGTAAAATGTTTGTGTACCGGGCTATTAATAGATGCAATGAGGCCTCCTCTGTTTGTGACAGAAAAAGATCTGGCCGTCCACGTAGTGTTCGTACGAAAAAGGTGGTCAAATCAGTAAGGAAAAGAATTCGAAGAAATCCTGTCCGAAAGCAAAAGATTTTATCTCGGGAGATGAAGCACCTAGCACCTAGAACCATGTTGCGTATTTTAAAAGATGACTTAGGACTTGCAGCCTATAAGAGACACAGTGGTCATTTCCTCATCATCATCATCATCCTGAATTTATGAGTAATAAAAATCGTAGAGCGAAATAGATCACCAAATGCTGTACAAATGTCTTATGATGCCCGCTAGAGAGATAAAGAAAAACTTGTATGTTTGTGTTTAAATTATTATTTATTGCCCTTGCAGGCAGACGAACATACGGTCCACCTGATGGTGAGTGGTTACCATCGCCCATGGACTTCAGCAATGCCAAGGGCAGAGCCAGGCCATTGCCTACCAACTTACTCAACTTACTCTCTGTGATCTTTATAAACTATACTGAGACCGCTGTAACTGTACTGAGACCTTAGAACTTATATCTCAAGGTGGGTGGCGCATTTGCGCTGTAAATGTCTATGGGCTCCAGTAACCACTTAACACCAGGTGGGCTGTGAACTGGTCCACCCATCTAAGCAATAAATAAAAACTGCACGGGTAGGTACCACCTTCCTGTCTAACTCTGCCGCGAATCATACTTTCTAGCTAGGAAGACGGAACAGCCAATATACAATTAAGATTTAGATTCTCGTTGTAATCACTACGGCCTTCGGTAACCAGTAAGCATCAGATGCCCACCTCGTCAGATTATTCATTGCTCAGATAATTGATGAGCCCCCGTTTTCATTAAAAGACGTAGGTATTTGAGGTTTACTACCAGAGACTGCCAGAGACAAGCCTTGTGAGCCCGCAAAGGTAGATATCACAACCCTGTCTATTTCTGCCGTGAAGCAGTAATGCGTTTTCTGTTTAAAAAGTGAGACAGCCATTGTACTATAGAACTGAGACTTAATAGTCGTGTCTCTAAGTAGGTAGGTAGGTAGGTATGTAGGTAGGTAGGTAGGTAGCAGCACTTACATTGTTGATGGCTAAATTTTACCTCCTACTTCATTTACGTAGAAGGTGAAAATATTTTGAAACATTATTTATTGGTGCTCTACTTGTATCGATCTCATGATGTTATATAGCCTATAGTCTTCCTCAATAAATGGGCTATCTAACACTGAAAGAAGTTTTCAAATCAGACCAGTAGTTCCTGAGATTGGTGCGTTCAAACAAACAAACAAACTCTTCAGCTTTATAATATTATTATAGATTAGTATGTAATATGATCGTGTCGATATTAGGCCATAGATTGTTGATCGTTAAGAAACGCGGTATTAATGTTACGAATAAACATTATGTTAAAAGTTTGTTGCTCTTTTTACAATATATAATACAAATTGGTCAAAATTTTCGCTCCAATTCTCATTGTACATGTACATTGTAGAATATACATTTATAACTGATCAAAAGCTATTTAATCGATAGAAAAATCGGGTGTAGCTTATAGCTTTGTGTCGACCCATAATAGTATCAGATTGGACCAAAAATCCCTACTTTGTTACTATTGTTTTGTTTGTTTGTTGCGTTTCACGTATTAACTACTGAACCGATCATAATGAAAATTTGCTTAATCGTTGTCAGGAATCAAAGCACATAGCGCCAGAAAAAAAGCATATTTCTCGAGACATTTTTTTTTCCAAATTAACATGAGTAAAGCTGCGGGTAAAAGCATGAAATAATAATGAATAGCTACAACTGTTGAAAATCTATAAAAATATTACATTCCTTAGTATTTTATTTAAATTTACTGCGAATGGAATTAAATGTGCGAGTGAGCCGCGGTCACGTTTCGATCTACATACCGATATTAAACGAATAAACTTGCGTTTAAGTTTTGAAAAACTACTAAAAATGAACATCCATTCCTCTAATTCTTTTAAAATATCTTTATGTTCAAAATATTCCATAAAAATCACACAGTGACAAGCGAAAACGTTAAATCATTTGTTAATAAAAATATCAATGGTTGTGTAATTGTATCTGTGCGTTGTGGCGGCTGTCCGCTGGAGGGGCTCCGAATGATTTATTGAAGAAAGCTTTTAAACCCTTGCTGCGAGGGCCCATTATTCGAGGACTGTCTTTTGTTATCCGACGGATCATTACCGGTTATATTTGCTCTATTAAGTCTATGGATTGATTTGTCTGTGGTTTTCTTTTTTTTTTTTCAGTAACTAAGTCTTATATATATTCTTAGAGATGCATTTTTTTTTTTTTTTTTATTGGCATAATTGACGGGTCTAGATCGCGTCATCGTGTGTAGCCGTCGTTTTGGGCCAGGAACAACGAACTGGATACCAAAACCTTCTTCCTGCTTTTGAAGTATTTGGGAAATTCCGATAGCCTGTGACAAGACTGTTTTTATATTTTTTTCTTCGATGTGGGACAAGTGTCCTGATGTGAACGATATACCACTTCTGAGATATAAGCTTTTCCCGTGGTCCAATCTTAACAAATTTAAAAGTGATTATCGAATCATAGACTATATCCTCAGGCAAATTACCCAAGTCTGAAGAATATAACAAGGCTTAAGTGTCCCACAAATGTTTTGGCCTATCGTTTGTGTATGTGTATGTGTCAAATTTTATTTATTATACTGCTATAGATACTCAGATAGTCTATTCTTATAAGCTCAATTGTGCGAGACAATCAGACAAGGGGGAAGCCATATCATATCCCCAAAATGAATGCATTTAAATATGTCTTGGAGATAGAACAAAATCGGTATGAAAAACGATTGCGTCTTACGCTTTGCAAATGTTATAACGGTCGTTAAATTTGCAACAGTCGCACAAGCTGAATGACCAATTTTATTTTTCAACAGATTTCGTGAAAACGATCAAAGATCAAAATAAATTTCAGTTCAATATAAAACGATTTTATTTAATTTAAAAGAAGTCACAAAATGCATCGGGTCTCCACAATCCATATCCTTCAGCTCTTTCATAAAAATTATACAGAAATTTGCAATAATACTTTTATAGTTAAATCTCGCTGTCATATTTTCATGATAATATTTTGGATGTTTCACATGCATACAAGTATTCAATTCCAGTATTAGTTCAGAATCCTGTCATAGCTAAAGCTATAATTCCAGAATGGTTCGAATAGAAACAAAAATTAGCAGAGGCTTTCATTGTCTCGGTGGAACACACGCTATAGTATATATATAGTATCTAGAGCCTAATATCCTGAGATCAGAGGTAACGGGTGCAATCGACCGGCTCAAATCAAAGAAGGCTCCCGGACCTGACGATATCACATCGGAGATCCTCAAGGCTCTTGGTGACAATGGCTTGGACGTACTCCATAAGATTTGCAATCACGTATGGCAAAACGGTGAATGGCCCAAAAACTGGACGCGGTCTGTAATTATCCCACTGCACAAGAAAGGTTCAACTAGAAAATGTGATAATTACCGCACCCTGGCCCTCATCTCTCACGCTAGCAAAATTCTTTTGCATGTAATAAACAGCAGGATTCGTTACTATTTGGACTGGCAGATCCCGCAGGAACAAGCTGGATTTGTAAAAGGCAAGGGCACGAGGGAGCAAATACTGAACGTGAGACAGATTGTGGAAAAGTGCTACGAATTCGACACGCCGGTCATCATGTGTTTCGTTGACTATAGTAAGGCTTTTGACTGTGTTGACTGGAACTGCTTGTGGGATGTCCTCACAGAGTTGGGGGTCCCTCGCCACCTTACTGCACTCCTTCAGTCATTATACTACAACAGCCAGGGAGTAGTGAGAATCGATAGGACTGCATCTGACTCGTTCAAATTTCACAAGGGCGTGCGGCAGGGCTGCATCCTGTCACCCATCCTGTTCAATATTTACGGCGAATACATCGTCAGGAAAACATGCGATGGATGGGATGGCGGTATTACCGTCGGAGGCTGTAAAATCTCTAACTTACGCTACGCTGACGATACCACTCTCCTGGCAGCCAGCGAAATCGAGATGGGCAAGTTGGACAGGATGGAGCGCATTAGCAAAGACCTCGGACTCGCGATAAACAGATCTAAAACAAAGGTCATGATCGTTGATCGCACAGGCAGACTGGAGCTCAGCGGTACACTTAATTTAGAAGTAACGGACAACTTTGTTTACCTGGGCTCCAACATCAGCAACAATTGCTCTTGTGAACCGGAAATTCGCAGACGGATTGGGATGGCAAAAGGTGCCATGTCTCAGCTGGACAAAATATGGAAGGACAAAAATATCTCTATGAACACCAAGAGCAACCTAGTCCGCACACTAGTGTTTTCAATATTCATATACGGAGCAGAGACATGGACTATAAAGAAAGCTGACCGCAATCGGATTGATGCCTTCGAAATGTGGTGCTGGAGGAGGATGTTGGGTATTCCCTGGACCGCACGCCGCACCAATTTATCCATCCTAGCTCAGTTGAAGATCCGGACTAGACTCTCCACCATTTGCATGCGAAGGATTCTTGAATACTTTGGCCACATCGCAAGGAAAGACAGTGACAACTTAGAGAAATTGATGGTCACTGGAAAGGTCGAGGGCAAGCGACCAAGAGGCAGGAACCCGACCCGTTGGACGGACCAGATTCGTGCAGCCCTGGATACCACAGTGCACGATGCTCTGCACTCAGCTGCAGATAGGAACAGATGGCGGTGCACTATAAAAAACAATCTGTTTCAAGGCCATGACCACGACCCTCAGTAATGAGGAAACCGACGCAAGGAGGAGGAGGAACACACGCTCACGTAATGACCCCTTAGTCCACTGAGTTTCTCGCCGGATCTTCTCAGTGGGTCGCGTTTCCAATCCGGTGGTAGATTCTGTGAAGCACTGCTCTTGCTAGGGCCAGTGCTAGCACCACTCCGGTTTGAGCCCCGTGAGCTCACCTACACGTTAGGGTGAAGCTGAAATAGCCTCTCAAGGCTATCAGCAAAAGTAGGGGAAAAAAATTACCCGCTTTCACGGAGCAGCGCCGCGTCCTCGTCGCGAAGATAGGACCGGACCCGTTGCTGCCGACCGTCATGGCTCGACAGCGATGAGTCTTGATAAGTGAAGCTCGACGTTTGCGAATCGACCATCTCGCAGAAGGAGGCTGCGAAACTCTTCCTTCGCTCCTTCCCTAGCGGGGACGTGCCCTCGCCGCCATACGGGGCTAGTCGGGGGTTCGTCTAGCTCCGGCCCCTTAAGGAAGCAGTCTCCTCCCAGTGGTGGTCACGGGGCGACCTGAGGGGGTCGAGGCTGGGCCGAACGCTACCGTCACTCTAGCGCTCTGGCACCAGTCCGCGATGTGATCCGTGTTACCGTCGTCGCTGTCGTTGCCAGACGTATACTGTGGACGAGTAACCCGGTCGGCGGTGTATCGTGTTCCGACCTGGCAGGCTCGTTCTGAACTAGGGGGTATCCTGGAGCACCAGTAGCATCGCCCTGTCCTCGGGTGGCGCCGCGAGTCTGCAGTATTGACAGCGGGAAGCCACGCCTATGGGGCACCTGGGGTATGTAGAGTTTGACGGTCAACATATGCTAGAAGCAGACTACGGGTACAGGATGGTATTTAGGGCCCTAGCAGGACTCGTAGCTATCGAACATCGTAGCTACGACAATCGACAGTGACAGGTCCAGTCTGACAACAGCGACGCGGCGTTGCTTCGTGATAATAGGGCTGTTAATAGGGCCTTTGTAACTATACTTGAGACCTTAGAACTTATATCTCAAGGTGGGTGGCGCATTTACGTCGTGGATGTCTATGGGCTCCAGTAACCACTTAACACCAGGTGGGCTGTGAGCTCGTCCACCGATCTAAGCAATAAAAAAAAAGTGTGTGCTCCGCCGTGTCGCTTCACGAGTAGGTTCTTATGATCTTTCTCGGTGGTAGGGTCCTGATGCCACACGGGTAGATACCACCCCAAATGTTATTTACTAGCTGTGACTCACAGCTTCGCGCGTTATCTAGGGAAAGTGTCAATAATTTTATCCTAAAGATAATAAAACTATTTCCCGTCGCAATTAGGTGTTTTTTCGAGATAAAAGATACTTAAGTCACAGAACAAAACTTAGCTTTAAAAAAATATATATTTATACTTAATTTTTTTCCCGGTCACTTTAAAGTAATTACAATATTGTAATAACATATTTCAATATTTTCACTCCCACAATTGAGATTATTAACTACTAGCGACCCGCCCTCGCTTCGCTTCGGAAACATTAAAACACACATGAAACCAAAAAAAAAAATAAAAAAAAATTAAAAAAGTAGCCTATGTTCATCAGGGACAATGTCGGCTTCTAATGGAAAAAGAATTTTTCAAATCGGTCCAGTAGTTTCGGAGCCTATTCGAAACAAACAAACAAACAAATCTTTCCTCTTTATAATATTATTATTATTATTATTATATTATATAATAATATTATAAGTATAGATTAATAAAATATAACATCCCATATTATTTTGAAATTCGTGAAATAAGTGCTGTTGAGCTGAGCTGTAGAGAAATATTATTTTATCCTTTCTCTTTTTTCGTGGAAATATTGTATTAATATTGCTATTCATAGCATACGCTCCAAAAACATTATCCATCCGGATCTTCTTAGTGAGTCGGGATTCTGATCCGGTGGTAGATTCTGCGAACTGATCTTGCTAGGGTCAGTGTCAGCAAGCTTTCTGAGGTTGAGCCCCGAGATTTCACCTACCTGCCAGAATAGGTAGAGAAAAAACAATATCCTCTTTAAGCAGTTGGTTAAAAAGTAGAAAACAAAATTTTGACCAAGTATTTATATATGTAGCGTATAGTGCCATCTATGCAAGAAAAAACCTAAACATTAATGCGAAGATTTTACACACTACTTAATTTTTTTGTAATTTATTATTTTGCAATTATATTTTGAACTATTTGTAGATTTTTTCTGTAATAGACTTAGTAAAAGCTTAAAATTTATTTTAGTTTCGTCTTTTAATTATATTTTTTATCTGTGTGCAAATTACTAGATAACGCGGCGCCATCTGTGAATTAATATTAAAACGACATTTGACACTTATGCTAAAACAGCTCCACAGAGAGGAACATAGGTATTGAATTTGATTGCAAAACAATTACGTTTTGCAAAAGCATTCAGATTCGAAACTCTTAATTGAAATGTTTTCCTTTAACAGTAATTTTGTTCATAAATTGAATAATAAAAAAAATATTTTCTTTACATTTTAAAATTGCCGCCATCTGTCAGCAGCATATCCGCCATTTTGTGAACCCCGCGACAGGAAGTGACTGTTGTAGGTGCTACGCAGGCGCAAATTGACCTTTCGGTTGAAGAACCCGTCGGTCACATGTGAGTGTCGATAAATATCTTAGTTTTATTGTGAAGCTTTAATAAATAGTTATCTTTTTGATTTTGTAAGTATTTTTAATGGTGAACTTAAATATGTGAAAGTGCTGCGTTGCCACCGTGTGAAATTTGTGTAAATAATAAAAAACGTATGTGTCGCGGCGCCGGCACGTTTGTCATATTGTAACTTTTCATTGTATCTGTTTTGAAATGTTGATGAAGTATAAATAATTTGTGGCACTTCATTGTCCTTTTTATATGTGTAGATGAAAATATCTATGTTTTTCGAAATGTGTGCTAACAAGAAACGGATACCCAATGTGCCCCTTTTCCGAAGCCACATGTGAGGAGACCACACTACACGGCTTTATAGAGTCCAATAAGGATATTCCCAGCTTGATTTCACTCAATAAATCTTGCTATTTGTATTATCTGATCGTTGTTCGTAGTTCTTTGGGTTATCATGTTTTCTTCTGGGTTCGATAGGTGGGGTTAGGCAACGTACGATTTTGAAAAAAGTGCACAAGCGCAGCGGGGACCTATTGCAGTCTGTATTATTACTTGTGTTGTATGCACTAGACATTTCGCGTTGATCCTCGGAGTTACTGTGAGTAAGTTTAATGACTCACTTCTTGTTGTTGGATTGGATATATTTATCTAATTGCTTCTTTTACATACACGAATATTGTGGAAGATCCTTATTGATAATTGCTTTTCAAACATAAGATTACATATGCTTCGGTGTTTTCGAGTCTAGGATGTGTCTAGATTAATGTCTTCTAGAGCCTAATGTAATATTAATAGATTTAATTGACTTCCATGATAATCTTATCTGAGTCTGAGGTTTTCTTTCCTGTTCACATGTCTGCTTTCTTAGCAGATTTCAACTTATTTCACCTGTCACCTATGGATAATATTTTTCTAAAATGGTGATGTTTATGAGCCTACAACTAAAAATACCATTATTGCATTTTATTCATCAGTATCAAAGCTTTATTTCTATAGATTGTAGTAATGAACATTGAAGGTGCAATTGAAACAGCTGTTTGTATATAATGCCAGTGATGTAGATGCTATTCTAGTCTTGTTAATGTTAATGGACACTCTACATGTTTTGTTTTTCAGGTGTTTCTCATAATAAGTAAAATCAACTAATATTTATCATTTTCAACTGTTTTGAAGCAATCTTAATTAAATGATTATGAAAGCTTAAAAATAAAGATAAAAAGATTGTTTAATCAGTGGTCTCACCACATTCCATTCATTCGAATCATGTTTATTAGAAATAGGTCTACTATTTTTTAAACTCAAAAAATAATTAAAATCGTAAAAAATTTAATCATTTTACTTTCAACATTATTGAAAATGTACCATGTGCTTTCACACGAAAACAAAGAGAACCTAAGTTCAATGACATAAAAGTCAATAGCCTAAGTAACTGTAATATTAAACACTACTGGTCTGATTATGAATCACAGTTCAACTGATTTTTTGATCCTTTTTTTAATGTCAAATGAGAATGTCCCTTTCATCTATCAGACTGCAATTATTGCAACATTTACGACAGGCAGCCAATGCTTGTGTATTTAACTTTTAATTTTCCACTTCAGTTACACTGATCGCTCTTAGCGATAAGACCGCCAATTGTACTTCTTTTGTATTTAATGTATCACACTTTATTTGTTTTTTGGTGTACAATAAAGAATACACTCTCTCTCTCACTTGTTTAAACTAAGAAATTTTTATATAATTATGATTAAAAACTGCATTTATTTATTTATTAATGTATGTTAAATCAAATCATACTTATATTGGTTATAAAAAGTTCTAAATAAATCAATTAAAATAACAAACTCATTTAGAAGTTCCTATCATTATAACATTCTTACAAATATTTGTTATTAAAAATATTATTGCATTGTCATTTCAACAGATCATTCCTGACCGTTGTTAAATTCAAAACACAACAATGGGTGACATCGAAGACACACACTTTGAGACCGGAGACTCCGGGGCCTCAGCCACCTTCCCCATGCAATGTTCGGCCTTGCGTAAAAACGGTTTCGTTATGCTGAAGGGTCGTCCATGCAAGATTGTTGAAATGTCCACATCCAAAACCGGAAAGCACGGCCACGCTAAAGTTCACTTGGTTGGGATTGATATCTTCAATGGTAAAAAGTAAGTAATTCAGTAATTTTAGTAATGCAGCATTTGAATTTGTAATACAAAACCAAGGCTTGTGACAGGTACCAAAAGCTAAATTCATACCCAATACATGTTCACGAAACTACTTCCATAGCATTCACTGTGTGATCAGGAGAAATAATATTTGAAAAAAATGTATCCTGGAAATAATTTACAAATTTTTCTGTCTGCTTATTGCAGTCAAATAAATTGCATTAAGTATAGTAAAACACTAAAATGCGCGTACTTCGAGTTCAATACTACGGAAGTTTGACGATGATTACTTACTGCTCCCTTAGTCCATCACTTAACTCATCGCCTCTCTATGTCAGGGCCTTAGGTTCGATTTCCACCTATAGTTACAGTTTTGTGATTTCTTACGAGCCCATAGAGTCGCGAATGCAGATTTATAAATATTGCATTCGTGCTGAGGGTACTCGAAAAATAAAAATCAATCCCGACTATGCGTCTCGCTGTAATACAGTGCAGCGGGATCACCGTACAGGGATATATATATAAATAAATATAAAACATGAAATAAAATACTTGTTTTCGTAATTTTCTTCATAATAAGATTAATTTTTCGCATAATCTAGTATAATTTTGCTTCTATTAAATCAAATCTTCTAATATCTAGTAAAATAGATATTTTCATAGGCCATTATTGATTTAATAATTGGATAAACTTTAGAAATGCTTGGATTTGTATACACAATCACACTTAGATGTCTTCTTTAATTCTTTCATACAATGAGAGTATTTTAAAAATTGTTTAGAATAAAACACACCTACATTTCAAAATAGATAAGATAACAAAATGGATAGTAAAAATGCGATTAACTTTTTTAAAAATGTAGTACCAAGAGTTAAGTTTGATAAGATTTTGAAATATTAATCCGAGGATTAATATTTTAAATCAAAAATATAAAACCTCGTCTACGAAGATACGGTAGTCGTGTCAGATTTTTGAAAGAAGACTTTAAAGTTAAAGTATTTCTGCCCTGAAGCAATTGTTTGTTGAACTCAACTGGACTTCAACTTTGCCTCAAGGCACATCAATTACAAATACACTTCTATTATAGTCTTAAATTACTAATGATTTGGGAATTAAAGGATTTGACTTCTAAATATTTTTGCATATTGTAGAAAGTAGTAACAAAAAATATATGTTATGATTTAAGAATCGTTATGTAAAGTAAGCTATTGATAAAATTCAGATCTCAATACTTATCCATAATTCCATTTTTAATTTAGTAAATGCATAATTGGATCTCGTTTGATAGTTACAAGTAACTCTTGGGTAATTTAACATCATTTCCCTTTATTGAAGAATGAAATAGAGCAATTAAATTGTGACAACAAGATTGCAATAAATTGATTTCATAACCAGCCAACATATTTCTTAATCCAACTTAACTCTGCTTTGTTTATTTGTAGTTTGAAGTTGTCGTCACCACAAAGATGGACGAATCTGTTACAGTACAAATTAGGTAATAATACGCAAGTAAATTTCCATTATTAGGGAAATCTTGTGCAACATGGGATTGCATTATACTATTTTAAATACTTAATTATAAACTACTATTGAAGTCAAAGTCACGAAAGCTATGGCTGCACTATCTTCATACATTCTAATAACCTACCTGACCAAAATTTAAAAAAGATTTGACCAATAATGAATTTTTTTAACAATATTTTTTTGCATTCTTTAGGTATGAAGATATCTGTCCCTCCACACACAACATGGACGTACCCCACGTGAAGCGCGAAGACTACCAACTGACTGATATCTCGGATGATGGCTACCTGACCCTGATGGCTGACAACGGTGACCTGCGTGAGGACCTCAAAATCCCGGATGGTGACCTCGGCACACAGTTGCGTACTGACTTCGACAGCGGCAAGGAATTGTTGGTATGTGTCATTCGAATTTTTATTTAAATTTTTTTATTGATCTTGCTTAACACTAATCATACCAACACTTACTGGTGCTTACTACCATACCGGGTAGATAATGGTATATGACAAGTATTAACTTATCCTATCTATCTATCTATACTACTTACCCTATCTATCTATCTATACTATCTATCTGAGTAATCTCAAGATAAACAAAACGAAACGTATAATAACTGTAGATTATTTGGTAAGAAAAAGTCAAGAAGTCAAATGTGCAAAAGCAATAAGATGATACGTGCACTTTCAATGCAAACTTTCAAAATGGGTCATTTGACCCGTTATGGTATGTTTAGTGTTAATGGTAAGAAAAAATTTGGAACTTGTGTTTTTTGTAAAATTACATGGGTTTGAATCTTAATTTTTATAATTAGTAAAAATAAAAAAAAACAAGTTAGTTATCTGAAGTAAGAATTGATTATGATTTCAAAGATGACTTAATGTCGAGTATAGAGTCTCTGGCATTCTTATTCAGTTTGCTGGTGCTAGATTAACTCGTAGATGATATCTCTGCCTGATACCTGGACTAGTGTTTTTCACAAGTCATACGGACTCATGGGTTAAGAGTACATTCTAATATTTAATTCTAAAAAACATGAACTTTAAGCTCAGTGCTCATATGTGCTCATATGTTGAGGGAATAAATCTATTAGTGCTTGGGTATTACTACTATGTCTTGAATATTTTCACTAAAGATTCAAATTCATTATAACAATACTTTTTCAATACATTATTTTAATTAATATCGCTGTCTCCCCAAAGTAATACGTTCTCTGATTGACTTGGTGGTGCAGTAATTAGTGGCCCTAACTGTTCCGCCAAGGATCGCGGGTTCGATTCCCATATGGGGCTTATATTGTGTTATGAAAAAATTGTTTGCTCTTTGTCTGTGCGCTTATCTCTGTATGTACCTAAAGAATCTTAAAATGGGGACCCAAATTACCATACGTAATATTTTCCAATTTTTTTTTTTTTTTACTTTATTTTCATTATTAAGAATAAAAACAGAACGTCTAATCGTATCTGTGAAGGACCAAGGCTTATAAATGACGACACATAAGTCGACCTTTGCACAAAGACACTTGCCGTAAATCAATAAATCGTAAAGTGGGCGGTCTGCTTCCTGACGGATCACTCTGATTATATATCATGTATTTATTGTAGGTAGATTTTCTGTGAATATGATTTCGCGCACCTTTAGAATTGAAGTTGTTTAATCCAAAATTATCTTATCTTTTGGTAAACAACAAGAAGATAATTGAAGAATTGTCATTTTTTTTGTTTTTCGATTATAATAATACTTTAGGTAAGAGCTTGATTCAAAAGAGACGAAAAAATACGTTTGCCTTTTCTGAACTAAAGGAGACTTGAATTTTTACATCGAATACATGTTCATAAGTCGTTCAAAGTATATTATTAATCATTTGCTTAAAAAAAAAAAAAAAAATACTTAGGCCACTTCAATTATAAAGGTGCGATTTGTATACTGTGTTCTAAAAAATGAGTTTTATTGCAATTATGTATATCAAGAATTTGGGACTCCAATAAGAAATTACTGTGTTTATTGAGAATCGCGTAAATAATCTCAGACCCCTTTCTCCTTCTGGGGAATTCCGCGTTTGATCGGCCGTTGTATCCATCCATGTAAATTGCAACACCTAAAAAAACAGTAATAAAAAACTTTATGTATATTATTAGAAAACATTCTACCCGGAATTCAATAAAACCGCGTATTTTTTCCAGGCACAAAGTTTAATGAAAATGGACATTTATCTATACTAATATTATAAAAAGGAAAGATTTGTTTGTTTGTTTGTTTCGAATAGGCTCCGAAACTACTGGACCGATTTGAAAAATTCTTTTTCCATTAGAAGCCGACATTGTCCCTGATGAACATAGGCTACTTTTTTTTTAATTTTTTTTATTTTATTTTTTTGGTTTCATGTGTGTTTTAATGTTTCCGAAGCGAAGCGAGGGCGGGTCGCTAGTAATAATAATAAAAACATTAAAATATGATATGTACAGGCTTAACATGAATTTATTTACCTTTAAATACATCATTATTTTAAAAGCATAAAGATGTTGGGGCAACCATGGTTGTGGAGGTATGAAGGGATAAGTGCGGCAGGATTCTGTGTTCCGAAAGTATCGATAAGGATGATAATTCTTATAACCCAATTTGACTAGTGCTCGTGTAATATCTACAATATGTTAAACAGAATCTTTAAATAATATATTGAGTAAAATTTAATGGGCAAAGATTTAAGTTTGTACGATTTTAACATCGCATTGGACGTTTAATATATTCTTGCGAATGTAAATGTCTTACGTCATGTAATGCTGAACGATTTTAATTTATTAGTAGAAGCGCTAACGCGCTCGCTCGATAGTGTGAAATAATAAATTAATGATTGATAAAACGGAAACACCGATTGTTTTATCATTAATCCGCGACCTGAAAGATTTGTTGGGTACTGGTTATGTAAAGTAATAAATAATAATTTTTACAATATTTTTACCAGCTAGTTATATAGTAATGGTGGCTATACTGGTGGTAGGACCTCTTGTGAGTCCGCGCGGGTAGGTACCACCACCCTGCCTATTTCTGCCGTGAAGCAGTAATGCGTTTCGGTTTGAAGGGTGGGGCAGTTGTAACTATACTACGACCTTAGAACTCATATCTCAAGGTGGGTGGCGCATTTACGTTGTAGATGTCTACGGGCTCCAGTAACCACTTAACACCAGGTGGGCTGTGAGCTCGTCCACCCATCTAAGCAATTTTTTTTTTTATATAATAATCCCTTGAGGTTATTAGCAGTAGGTAGGCAAAATAGCTTTTTGAAGTTATACTTCTTTAGGCGCGTTATGAAAAATTGATGAGAGTGAAATTTTACAATGCGCGCGCACCGTGACACAAAATTAACAGAAATGAAGTTGCCCACTAAATCGCTCATTACAATACGACCGACGTAACTTGGCGAATCTGAATACAGCCGCAGGTGAACTTTCCGAACCGTACCGAGAGTTACCGAATTTATACGATGTCAAGAAAAGAGATGTCCAATATTCGTGTTTGAGGATGTTGTTTAATCGTTTTTTTTTTTTTCAAATTGATTAAAATTTGAATAAAAAATAAAGAAATAAATTTATTAAAAATAAAGTATAACTTCTTACGCGCGTACATAAGTACACGCACCCTTTTTTTTAAGGACAGTACTCATTGATGCGTTTTCTTTCTAATTTCAGTGCACCGTGCTGAAATCCTGCGGTGAGGAGTGCGTCATCGCCGTCAAAGCAAACACAGCTCTCGACAAATAAACCAACTCAGCATTTATAGGGTTAACAAACTTTTAATTTTTTACAATCAACAACTCTTACATAAATGTAAAACATAATATTGTGTATAAATTTAACTTAAAAAACGAATAATAATACAGAGGTGGTGCTCGGAGACCGCGGGGCGCCTCCCCCTCGCTGACGTCACTCGCAATACCTCACCCCCTCACTTCGCCGACGCGTTCCGTAGTCTCGCCCCCAGCTCCGTAATACTTACCGAATTTAAAGGGCTTCTAAATTATTTGCTGGCCAAATCGAACAGTCATCCGATTATTGTTAAACAATTACAGCTAGAAAACGAAAAAGATTTGTAAAATAAAGGTTATTTTAATAAAAATAAAAAAAACAATTACGTGCCCTCGATGTGGATCGAACACAAGAGTGAATTTAAGAAAAATATAATTTCAATAAAAAGCAGTAAAATATTATATATTGATTTTTTTAATTTATAATTGTAAATTAACAGTTCAAAGACAATTTCAGAGAAATCATTAAGTAAGCTTGTATGTTTATTGAATTAGTATCTCTTCCACATTGTTGGGTATATGATTTTGGCAATTTAAAAGTAGCGGTGTTTAATGAAACAGCCAGCACCGGGGTGGGTAGTGAGCGAGACATAATTTATTTGTAGTGTGGGTGCGAGCGGCGAGAGCGAGGCGGCCGCGGCGGTCGTGACCCATCAGACCCCAAACTTCACGTTTGTTTTTGTTTTGTTCGTTCTCTTTTCGCTTACCCGTCGTCCTGTGCGATGCGATGCGACACGAAGCGATACTGTGCGCCTGATTCCTGCTACGAATGTCGCGCGGGATAGGTTTGAGCGATAACGCGTCGCGTCGCTGGTTCGCGTAGGACGAGGCCTCTCGCTGCAGCTCGGGTCTGTGGGTTGGATCGCAATACTGACTGGAGCTCTACTAGCGCGTTCCAATCAATCCACATTTCGATAAACAGACCTTAGTTCAAATTAAATATCATTTTGATATCGTGTCGAAAAGATGGACGCAAACTTGAAGTTAATACCATAGTCTAAAGAGCTAAATAAAAAAAAGTAAAAAAAACCCAAAAAAAATATTGAAATAAATATAATTCTTGAATGTGGTGTGTGATTGAATAGTCCTGAAATGATCAGAGTCGCCTTGTAGGCGCCAGGTCCCTTCATATGTAACACTTGCCGTTCGTTCAGATGAACTACTGTAGTTAATGCGCCTTCTGTGGTAATACGAACTGATGATTTCGACCAAACTCATGCTGAATCAATCAAGACTGATGATGATCGTGTCTCCTGAAACCCAACGTTTTCAGTGAAGACTGATATGCATTTTAAGAAAGAAAGGAAATTATTTTTAAAATGTAGATATTTTGCTCATCTCGGCCTTTCCTTGCTCTCTTTTGTGTGTTTGGACGCACACATGAATTGTTACAGAATGCGCGGTGTGCCCATGGTCGCTGCCGCAAGTGTTGCCTCCGAAGGCTCGTTGGTTCAATCAGTCACTTACATGTTAGCGGACTTGTCGATTTTTTTTTTTAATTCGTCACATTGTCAAAGACGATATGAATATACGAAAATTAATGTAAGAATGTGTAAGGTAAGGCCTTATAGAGATATTTTTTTAAGCATTCAAAATTCCTGTTTTCGAACAAAAGTAGCTGCTCGCTCTCCTGTCTGCGCGGAATACTTCTCTCTCAACGAATTTGCATAATCGTTACTGTCGGTCAAGCTTTTTTTATACTTAGCAGCTTTTAATCAGGTTTTTGATTTTATATAAAATAAAAAAATCTAAGGTATGGACGTGTAGACATCGGGATATGTAAAATAAAAATACATACTTTAGTAAAACCAATTTTTCTTTTTAATAAAAATAAGATGTGTCCCCGTTTGTGTTGTGCTTTAGATATCTGTCCAGGATGTAGATTAATTTAAAATTAATTGACGCGTTATTGATAAACAGTAGCTCTCTTAAAACACACGGTCTCTTGAAATTGTATTCATTTGGAAAAATATTCTACTTTAATTCATATTAACTACTAATTTTATACATTTTGAGGCAAACACCGACCCTGTGACTTAAGAGACTTAACACTAACAGATATTTTCTTTCATTTAAAGAATCATTATGGTTTTTATTTTTATAACATGGGGCTAGGTCAGAATGAAGTATTGGATTTAGTAATTTCTGTATATATGTAAGTTTGTATGGCGATTGATGACGATTCGTGTTTCTGATACTCAACCCAACTACAAGGCAATGTCTCGATCACGTACCGAATTGAAAAAGAAAAAAGCTGCCGAATAAGCATATGTTAATCAGTCATAAGTATTTAAACAGTCTGTCGAATTAAATCTGTACAAAACTAATGAAATGTGAGTTTGTCATTCGTTACTTTTTGTTTTAATATTATTTATAGTTTTTTAATTTCTTCCCTGCTTTGGCCCTTTTTGGATTTTATATACAGATTCCGAAACCAAAACCTAAATAATATTTTAGGCTAAAATTAATATAGTAATTAATTTACCAAACCAAACATAAATAACTTTGTTTTGGTAGGCTCTTATTTCTGAATACAGTTCAAACTGAACTGGCAGCTGCTCCCGCCTTTGGCAACCTTAGGTAGACTCTGCGGTTCGATTGGATTTTAAATTGATACATTTCATCTAATCCATCCTAAAAATAAGTAATTTAACGGGCATTTATTAGACTTGGCCTATATTTCGGTAGGCAGCGACTTTGCTCTGGCCCTGGCATTGCTGAAGTCCATGGGCGATGGTAGCGACTCACCAAAAGATGGGCCGTGTACTCGTCTGCATGCAAAGGCAAATAAAAAATTGATAGAACTGAATCATTCAACATAATTTTAGGTCGACAATTAATTTTGAAATTTGCACAGAAGGATCAATACTTATGCCAATGTAATTTTATTTTTAATTTGATCCATTCGACATTCGAACAATATAGCAATTTATTATTTACTTTTTACTTCAGCATTTTACGAAACTATGTTTTCAGAAACTGTTTTTAATTGAAAATGTACCTAAAGTGCTCACGAATGTGTTCCATGGTAAGAGAAAACTCTCCTTATTAGAAGTAACTGTATTAAATAATTTAAACCCTTGAAAATAATATAGGCTACCTTCATCCTATTGTTGGCCATGAGTCTGCACACGTCATAGTAGTTTACGTGGGAGAAGCTGCAAGCAGAAACTAGTTCAGAAATGAAAATGAGATTAACATGGCGTTTAAAAAATAAAAAGCCTGTTTCCTAATGTGAAATCTTTATTAAAACCACAAATTTAAATATGACTAAACTAACAATGAATATATAATTAATAATGATGCACGACTTTCCACATTTTGCGTCCGTAGACTAATCACTCCAAAAGCACGTGAGCACACATACCGGCTATAAAGAAAACTTGCCACAAAACAAAGACTTGATACATTTGAACGTTTTAAATAGAAATTGAATAAATACTAATGCTCCAATTGTGCATGCAGTCAGTATATGCAATTAATCAGCTGATAAAAACGTCTTAAGTTTCTTTTACTCGCTTTTGTGACCATAAAATATATTGTAATTTTAAGAGATCACTTTTCAACTAACAATTTTTCTAAAGAAACAGCATTTAAAATCTTGATAGATTTAATTTGAATTAATTTCTGTATGTGTAAGACTAAGGCAGTGTTTATCACAGGTTATAATTGTCTAGATGCGGTTAAAAGCAATATATATATATATATATATATATCATTTTACGTGAATTACTTAAAACTGTAATAACATGAATGTATGAGAATAAAATGTTTGCTAAAATATTATATTATCTCTACGACTTACTCTAGTATTGCTTCACAGAATAGAGTAACACTTGCTACTCAAATTTAGAATAGGGAATGCGACATTTTTTTTTTCAAAATTGTCACGAAAATTCATAACTGTTAGACGGAACTTCATTGTGTGATGTCATTTGGAGCCAATGTGTTCAATGTAGCCATATTATCGCACGCCGATCACGTGCACGAATGTTAATTTTGGCAAAAATGGCGATTGTGTGAGCCCTATTAATTAAATAAGTACTTTATGACAGATGTCTTTGTTAGTTGCCTTTTACGATAAACAGTTCAATTTTCATAATTTTTCAGCAGTTTCATTACAGTCATCATCGCTATCGGACGAAATTTCAATCACCAAAAATGGATCTTCGACGTCGAATATGACTGATGTGACGCTGTTCTCGACACTGTCGTAAAGGACTGATAGGTCTACGGGTTCAATCTTTACTTTGACATCGGCAGTGGCCTCATTGTTGTCACTGTTCTGTTCACTGTTGGAACTGTCAAGTTTTTTAGTTTCAATGTCGGAGCTGTCGAGTTTATCTGTTTCAATGTCTTTCTCTATTTTGACTTCCTTATTAGTGATGATCTGAATTTTTTCTTCCTTCTCACTATCGCTGTCTTGTTCGTCGCTTTTGTCCACTATCTGATCGTGCGAATCATTAATATCTACATGTAAATTAAGGCTGGGAACGTCGCAATCAATATTTGTAAACCTGTAACCAAGGATTGTTATTCACTCACAAAAATACATTAGCGTGAAAAAAAATTTTTTTTTTTTATTGCTTAGATTTGTGGACGAGCTCACAGCCCACCTGGTGTTAAGTGGTTACTGGAGCCCATAGACATCTACAACGTAAATGCGCCACACACCTTGAGATATAGTTCTAAGGTCTCAGTATAGTCACAACGGCTGCCCCACCCTTCAAACCGAAACGCATTACTGCTTCACGGCAGAAATAGGCGGGGCGGTGGTACCTACCCGTGCGGACTCACAAGAGGTCCTACCACCAGTATTTAATAAAAATAATTAAGTAAATAGAGCTATACGATACACTGGACAACTCAGGTTTTAATCAGTGGACTAATAATAATTGCAAATAGACATCCTTTAACAAAAACCGAGTTCAAATAGAAAACAAAGATATTCCAAAACAAATTAATATACACTAAAAATAATAATCATCGAAATCGGTTGGCGTGATATTGAGTTATTCATCTATTTGTCGCGCACGTGCTTAATGCAAATCTAATACTTATATGGTTTTCTCATGGATACCATTATCAGAACTGGACTAAAATGGGACCACACGGAAAGCGTCAGTTTTCTAATATAAAAAGAATCTTCAAAATCGATTCACCCATTCAAAAGTTATGAGGTAACAAACATAAGAAAACAGTCGAATTGAGAACCCCCTCCTTTTTTGAAGTCGGTTAAAAACCCAAGACATAAGCGTGTTTATGTGTGCAGTACGAAAATACCTCTCCATAAGATCCCGTTCTTTCTTTGCGGCCGTGCGTCGGTTCTCCTCGAGTCTTGCCAGCAGCTCGGGATCATCATCAGCAGGATCTCGCAAGTCTTCGCTCCTGACTCGACATAACAAGTCTCGCCATTCGCGTTGCTGACGACGTTTTTGCAGAGCTCGACCACATTGAGTGAACAATGCATTTGCTAGAAATAAGATACTTATATAAAGTCACTTTACTTTCCAATGATTCCGTTTAAACAAAATATAATAAACAAATCTCAGCCTCATACATAATTTATTTATTATGTGAATTAGATTAGCAGAATAATATCTTCTAAACTTTCCTATCTACTGATTATAATATTTGTCTTTGTGGCCTAAAGAAATATGTACTCAAATTGACGAATTCCACAATTGAAGGAATAAGAAACAAACACAATATGGCTGTGCCCTTGACATTGCCATAAAAAAAACGAAACATTAAAAAGGTAATGTAATAATTAAAGTGAGATACTCTGAAGTTTAATAACTTTTAAAGTTAACATTTGACCTGTGCAGAATGGAGATCATCCACTTATTGTTGTACTGAACTTTCTCTAATCCTCCCCCTGCTGGTGTTAGTGGACACCACTAACCTGTGTATTTTTGCCATAGTACAGTTGTGTGTTCCGATTTGTATGATTAGGATACAGTTAAAATATAATTAAGTTCATGTTAATGCACTAGTCCAAGAGAAGAGTTGTAAAATGGAGATGCCACCATTAATGATTTGGTGTTTAAGCTCATCAGCATTTCTAAACAAATAATATATTCAACTATGAATTTGGCCTCTGTTTGTAGATCATTACCCTATATAGAAGTCAGTGCTCGGATGCATCTATTGAAAGTATGACAGCTGAAATAAATTTAATTTCAATACAAATCTTTGTTCCATATTTACATTAAAATTAGCAATTTGACAATCACATAAAATGGCGCAATCAAAACCTTGGTCTTTCTATTTATGCTAATAAAATGAATTTTGTTAATCCCAGCTATCCCTACTTTTTTATATTTTATTGCTTAGGTGGTTGGATGAGCTCAAGGCCCACCTGGTGCTAAGTGGTTACAGGAGACCATAGACTTCTACAACGTTAATGCCGCCACCTACCTTGAGATATGAGTTCTAAGGTCTCAGTATAGTTATAATGGCTGCACCACCTTTCAAACCAAAAAGCATTACTGCTTCATTGCAGAAATAGGCAGGTTGGTGGTACCTAACAGTGCGGACTCACAAGACATCCTCCCACCAGTAATTATGCATATTATAATTTTACAGGTTTCATTTTTACTATATGATGTTATTCCTTCACCGTGGAAATCAATCGTGAACATTTGTTAAGTATTACGTATTTCATTAGAAATATAATTGGTACTTGCCAGCAGGATTCCAACACGGGTGCATCGCTAGATACAAATGCCCCATGATAAATTTGGGTATTCATGTAGATACAATTAATTACCTTCAGACATGACCTGCACAGCATTCCAGCCCAAACTCTCAGTAGCATTGGCCTCTGCTACACACATCATCACGTCATGGAAATCAGGGAACGGTGGCTCTCCATTTGACCCTATGTTCTCATTGAGGAACTGTTCAAGTTTTTGAACAGGTGCAGGAGGATGATCTTTTGCAACTTGCAGTCGAACTTCGCGTCTTTTAATTGGCTCATCTCCAGTAAGACTACACAGCTCTTTATACAGATCCACAATCTTTTGTTTTAACCTGTAACAACAGCCAGTTCATTATATTACCAAGGTAGATGGACAGGACTGACCTGTTGTTAGAAGTTACTAAAGCCCATAGCTACCACAACTTCATTTTAAAGTAGAACTTAGTACCCTTCAAACTGGAATGCATGATTGATATTATTTTGAAGAAAAGGAGAACAAGGGCTTGTAGACAATCCTATAAATCCTTAAAATGTCCAAGCTAGTAATAACCAGGTTCCATACTCATATTTCCGGATTGATAGCCAGACAAAAACATTTTCTCAACAATGGTCCAAATTTCTATAAAAATTATGTTCCAATTTGTGATAATTAAATCTTATGTCATAGTGGCAAAAAAGTCATTGGTATGTATCAAACATTTCAAAGTCAAATTCTCTTAATATGAGATAACTGCTCATGGTGCACATGATATTGGTCTATTTATCCACAATCCACAAATTTACTTTTATTAACTCAATCAACACTCACTTTTCACTCTGAATATATGGTGAATAAAGAGAATCATCACAAACATCCTGTTGCTCCAACTTAACTATTTTCTCTTTATAATTAGCTATAGTAATTTCAATTTCCTTGATTCGAGTCTCGGTATCAATTGTAGAGGATTTTTTTCCTACAGGTACTAGCAGTTCAGTCTTGTTGCTGTCTGAATCTTTCATAATAAAAAAATCAACATTAATATCTTGAACATCCTTAATTATTTTCGTTTCAACATCCATTTCTTTCATAGGTTCATTTGTACTATCTTCAGTCTTAATTGTTTCTCTTATAGTGATTTTGTTTTCATTTGAAAGTTTTGAACTGTTGTCAACAACAATTACATCACTGTCATCATCTTTGATTTCTATAATGTTTGCTCCATTATCATCTAAGTTTATAAAGTTAAACCTCGATTTCTTTTTTGAAACCCCATCTACTGGTGATCTTCTCTGAAGAGCAGCTGTAGAAGGTAATTTAAATTTAAAAAAAAAAACATGAGATCACATAAATTTTCAAATTATTAATAAGCTATTATTAATAGCTTAAATTATTATTAATTATGCTACTGCTAAAAGGAGTAACTATTGACTTCTTCTAGGTACATATTTTATTTGAAAATTTAATTTACAATTTATTTTCAACAATACTGAAATTTTTCAGTACTAATTTATTAAAAAATAAGTCTAAAAGTTTTGAAAAACAGTTCGAAGGTAAATTTAAAATTACTTACTGTCTTCTTTTAACTTATCTTGTAAAGCTGTGGACATTGTTATAAGCTTGGCCTTCTTCTTAACTTTATGAAGTTTCAATGCATCACACACACCTTTTATGTGCGAGAACTTGTGTTTTGGATCTAACTCTAACTTCATAAAGGCATTGTCCAAAATATTTTGAAACCGATGTGAACTTTTGTACTCAGGACATGTGTTCTGGTACAAGCCTAATAATGTGCGATTAACAATTCTCGCCATCCCATCTGAATTCTCCAGAGCAAAACATTTTTCTATAAATTTTACTAAATTCTTATTGTCTAAAAATATTTTATCATATTTTATGTCACAGGTTTGTCTAGTACTTGGATGTCCAACGTCATCATCTAAGACTATCATGCTTAATGAGTCAAGTGCATGATTCTTTATCCCCTTTTTTGGTGGTATTAAAATCTGCAATAAAATAATATAATTGTTTGTATTTTGAATATTTTTAATTTCATTGCACAAATGGATGAAGCAGCTCACAGCCTGCCTTGTTATTGACATTTAATTTTATGTACTTTTAACGTGTACTCGATTTATGTATTTAATGCTATTAATACACCACAACCTAATATTTCTTTCATTATTATTATACAAAACAACAATGGTATGAAAACAGCATCATCACTGTGGAATGCAAAGAAACTAAAAACTTACTAGTGAATTAGAAATGTATGTTTGTTGATTTGTTGCACAACTGATCAATTTGTAAGTTTATGAATAGCTTACATTAATAATATATTGCTTTGTCCTAAGACTTGTGGAAAAAGCTCAATGTTATTTCTCATGTTCTGTTAACAGTAACGGAATTTGCAAATTTTCCACTAAAGTTTCTTAAATAATAAATAAAAAAAGATTCATGACTATTTAGATGAGTTTTAATCGTCAATAATTTTTTTAAGTAACTGAGAAAATATAGTATTTCTACATATCAAGTAAATTGGAGACATATTTAAAAATACTATTACTCTATATTTTATTCACGACTTTATTATTTTCACTCCATATTTTCGACGTTACTAAGTATTTAGTTTTCACGGACGACTAAGGTGTTACTTGTAGACAAATTACAGTTTGTACAATATTAATAATAAATTATAAGCGCAAGACTAAGCCGTAAACAAACTTTCAGTTATAATTACGATTATTTGTAATTTATTAGAAGTAAATGCAAATTAGCTCGCATTTTTCACATTACAAAATATTGAAGGATCAAGTCGAGTAGGTATGTACCGGTACTGCATTGCAGTGTTTTTTAAATAATTGCATTCATAAGCCTAGAGGCATGATTGTAGTTACAGAGTAAAATAAAGTGTATTTTTAAAAATGTCCGTAACATTTTTGTTGTTTATCATTCTGTTTTGAATAGAAAATCATCACCATACCACGTCGCTGACGTCGTCGAAGTCTGCTAAATCTCCAATCATTTCGACTTTTTACCAAACAATCCTTTGTTATGTTACTAATTTCTAATGGTGTAAATTAACGAGAAATAAAAAAAAATGAAAGCCATAGAATATGTGTGTCTCTGAATCTGCACTATTTTTTAACTCAAACGAAATTTCAAACAAAATTTCAAATTACACAATTTGACATATTGACTGAGTTTTTTTTAAGGGATTTATGACCTGGTAACTGAGACCTTTAAGTCATGTCTTATTTTAATTTATATTCATATTTTTATGAAAAATGATATTATGGAGTGAAATGAAACGAAGATGTTTAATTTGAGACATTAATCAACTGGGATGAAATTAAATGAATGATATGGGATGAAATATAATCGTAGTAAAATAATGGTTTACTGAGATTTTTTCAGTGGACTTTTTGGAGGAACCCGAGAAGTTACGTCCAGCAGCTTTGTTTCATTTTCCCACATTTGTGCACTTTCACAGATATTAAACAGTTAATAAACCACGGTTATTACACATTTAAACCTGAATAAACACGAAATAGACAAAATATAAGAAATCACACAACTTCACTCCTCGCGTTCCCGCCAAAAAGTCCTATTGACTGAGCGAGGTATTTTCAGTGTTTCCACTTACAATTTCCATTTTACCCTAGTTTCTTTTGAATTTATCCCTAAAATTCCCTAAACAACTTTCATAAATCCTTTATTTAGGGAGCATAAACAAAATACAGAAAATAAACCACAGCGTATAATGTAGCTATATAATAACAAAATGCCCACAGAAGATCATAGATCTACAGGATTAGAATTTTTGGGAAGTCGACGCATTGCTTTTATATTCTTTTGCTGCACGCAACATAACATTGTTCGTTTTTAAAATTGAGCAATTGTTTGCGAGCAATCCCAGCTTTGTATGGAGCAAGCCGTTCAGGGTTTCATTAGAAAGCCCGTTTTGTCAGTTTTTACATTTTTGAGAACACTGAATAGTCTTTCCACCTCAGTCTTTGAAGAAGATGCTGCTAGTAAAACTGAAATGACAACTTCAAGGTTTTGGTAAATGAAATTACCATGATAATTTTTCTTGGTACATGAAGTACCTATAGCGTGTGATGCGTGCGATGATACAACTGAGAAAAACGATGCGCCCATCATTTTTAGATGAGTCTCTAAAGATATTTCGAACGTTACCAGTTACTACAGTAGATGGGACCTCTTGTGAGTCCACGCGGGTAAGCAATAAAAAAACTTAAAGTAAAATATTTTATGTACGCCTTCATATTATTATGTAATCCACCGTTATGACGTCATAAGACCGATAGCAGCATCTGTATTTGGTCCAGCATGGCTTTGCTGTACTATTGGCGTTACTGGTGTCTAGTTGAGTTGGTCCATCAGACACAGAACTGTGTCTGATGGACCGTAACCTCAACCGGTCCTCCAAGATAACAAGAAAACCAAAGGAATGAGGTATATTTAATAACAAATACACATGTATGCAAATAAACATGCTTTTATTAGTAGAGTATTTCTAAGAAGTGAAATGAATAACAGTTGTTTTGACTAGTACTATTAACAATAATATCCTTTTTTTTTGTATTTTGGAAGGCAGAGGACCTTAAACGATTTCTTGATTTTACAAAATTAAAACACAAATATTATTTCATTCGATTATTAGAAAAAAACGAATAGAGTGCAATCTCAGGTGGCTTGACCACTGATCAACGCTTTGCCGACATCACTCTGTAGCGCTCTGGCTTTACTAATTTAATCATTCGCTAAACATTCTGACTTCGCGCCCTCCAGGAAAGATGTCGTCAAATAATGGGCTGGTCCATACTGTTACCCAAAACAAATTACAATACGTGCAAATTGTGTTTAAACCAACAAATCGGGATAAGCTTAAGAATAATCGAAACTATTAGGATTTTAATTGCCAACATAACTGAATTAGAACACAATTAATTTTTAATTATCATAGATCTGAAATCGAGTGCTCAGCTGATCTGTATTCTGGCGTCTAAATTGAGATAAGTTCAACGACTATAGTATGGTCACGAATGGTGAGCTAACGCCATAACTCAAGAACTGACATGAATATTTTTTTTTTTATTGCCTAGATGTGTGGACGAGCTCACAGCCCACCTGCTGTTAAGTGATTACTGGAGCCCATAGACATCTACAACGTAAATGCGCCACACACCTTGAGATATAAGTTCTAAGGTCTCAGTATAGTTACAACGGCCGCCCCACCCTTCAAACCGAAATGCATTACTCATAAGGCGACGTGGTGAGATTACCGTAAACGATAGTAGAATACGGAAATCCACAATTTAATACAAAAAAGGCAGCGAGCCAGCGCTGTAACACATTTGTTTCGTAATTAAGATATTCCGAATCTTTTCCGATTTCCATAGTAGAACCCAATGCATAGATTATACACAATATGAGAACTAAATCTATGATCTATACCTATGGCACTAGGGTGGATCGTACTATGTGGGACGTGCAAAATTATGTGTTTTTTTTAAGCTATTGCATGCATAGCTTTTATCGCGGGCTTTGAGCGCGGCGACCAAAGCAAGAAATTCCGTAACGAAAAAAAACCTAACACCCCTCACTCCGCCTTTGTTTAATTATAATTGCTGTTGATAAGAAATGCTATGCAATAGCTTTACCGCGGCAGTCCCCGAGTGCCACACGTGTTTTTTTTTATCTGGGTAGGTTGATAAAATGCACTTGGTTTCCAAGTCTGTTTACTAATTTTATTCAAAAATTATCAAAAACAGAAATTGCTTTAAACCTGAACACATTCTCCTCCAAATTGCTAAAATTAAATTACAATGTTAATTTTATCTTTTTAAACCTTACCCTACATTAACTAAAAGACAAAAAATTACTCTTCAAGTACTAATTAGGTTTACATAGCGCATTATGTACTCTATTTTTACAAAAAAATTTTTTTACACTATTTTTTTTTTAAATCGAACACGTACTAAGGTTTTTTTCTAAATTTAGACTATTCGCAGTTATCGATGAGTCAATCATATGTAGTCCTTAAAAAATATTTAAAATTTAGGCAGAAAATTTAGTTATTAGTCAAGTTTCAATCTGCGAAATTAAGAAGAATTAAAACTTCAATCACTTGCTTCTTATTAATATATATTTTTATTTTAAGGCATAAAGCATTGAACAATTCAATCATTATACATAATTTTATTAAGCGAATTACTTAAGTTTACATTATTCTCTATACATTAACAAGAAATTTCTTTGAATTTTGACAATTTAAAAAAAAAAATTAAAGTAGGTAGGTACACTTAAAACGAAAGAGAGAAAGAGAGAGAGAGAATTCCAATGTATTTTTAATTAACTGAATAACGCCAAAATGGCCACTATTGAAGTTTATAAATCATCGAAATTGTTCTCTTTGTAAGTATGTATATATTTATTAATTTAACAAACGTAATTCTGAAGACTGTTAAAGCACCATAAACGGCCATATTTAAAATCTACATTTACACACTAACGAGACATATATACCGGGGGAATTAATGTTCATAAGTTCTCACACGTGAGGTTCGTTTCACTGTTTATCCTCTTGCAACACTTCTATCTTCGTTACATCACCGAACGTCTCCACCTCATCTGTAATTTTTTACGCGAAATATAAATACGGGTAACTCGCCTATAACACGGTACCCATAGACACAGCCCACTGAGTTTCTCGCCGGATCTTCTCAGTGGGTCGCGTTTCCGATCCGGTGGTAGATTCTGCGAAGCACTGCTCTTGCTAGGGTCAGTGTTAGCAACTCTCCGGTTTTAGCCCCGTGAGCTCACCTACAAACGTTAGGGTGAAGCTGAAATAGCCTCTCAAGGCTATCAGCTTAGGCCGGAAAAAAAATATTACACGGTAGATACGTTCCTACAAAGTTTCGTGTTTTGCGAAACCGTATTATATGACACTAGAAGTCAGTACAAAAAGGACAGTAATTTAACAATGAAACATCTCAACTACGGGCTGTATGTCATGTATTATTTTACATATTATACATAAAAAATTAGCAGAAAAATTGCGGTTATTCCCATATTATATTGTGTGTTCATAGTGCGTAATGTAATTTTCTAAATAATTTTTATAAATTAATTTATCATTAAAGTTGAAATTTAAACAAAAAAACATATCGAGGGTTGCAAGACTATTATAACATAAATGTATATAAGCGACATTTCGAATTTCCATTATTAGCATCAAAAGACGATATTTTTAATCAAATTTCAATTAAGAAGAATTCGAACGCCATTGAAATAGCTGAAGATTTTTTTTTATATTTTTCAAAAATGTAAGCCTTATATATAGCTTCCTGTACAGTTGCAAAAATGTCGCCTAAACCAAATGACCTTTCACCCCTCGATATGTGTAATTGTTGTCAAATTGTGACAAGTGACTGCGAGTGACAGTTTTACTGACGGTAGAGCTTGTGGGCCCGCACGGGTAGGTACCACCCTGCCTATTTCTACCGTGATACAGTAATGCAGCGGTCGTCGGAACTTATACCCTTGAGGCCGATATCTCAATCGACTGCGCTTTCGCAAGAAAATTTGAATATCGAAAAATTGGAAGAGAGAAAGAGAGAGTATTCTTTATTGTACACAAAAAAAAGGATTAAACAATGCGAAACATTAAATAAATAAAAAAGTACAATAGGCGGTCTTATCGCTAAGAGCGATCTCTTCCAGACAACCATAGAAACCATCATGGTGGACCAAGTTTGTTTCTATCTTTTAATATTTATAATATTTTAGTACGAAAGGAATAAATATTGCAATTATATTGAATTATGTTGAATTTTATTAAGTTTTATTTAAGTTAAGAATTGATTTATATATTTAATTTATAAACTATTTTGGCAGAATAAATGTATTGGTTTTAGAAGTCAATTTATATATAAATTAATTTATATATAAATTAATTTATTTTATAATTAATTTATATATAAAATTAATTTATTTTATAATTAATTTATATATAAAATTAATTTATATAGATAGTAATGTATATTTTTGATTTATTAATAATTTTAGTTGGGATAATAATTTTAATTCTAGGGGTTTTAATTGGGGTTGCTTTTTTAGGTTAAATTGTAAGTCTGTTCGTTCTAAAGTCTGCGGTCGGTGTCCGCACTCACGTGTGCCGAGCGGGGGGCGGGGGCGGCGCGCTCAGTCGTCGCGCTGCACGTGGCGGCGCTGCAGGGCGAGCGCGAGGTCGTGCTGCAGCGCGGCGGTGCGGCGCGCCACGTCCGCCGGGATCACTGACCTCAGCCCGCTCACTATATCTTTTGTTTTACCTACAAAACAAAATCATCACCTTCAGTGTCTTTTTTTATTTATTGCTTAGATGGGTGGACAAGCCACAGCCCACCTGGTGTTAAGTAGTTACTGGATCCCATAGACATTTACAACGTAAATGCACCACCCACTTTGAGATATAAGTTATAAGGTCTCAGTATAGCTACAACGGCTGCCCCACCCTTCAAGCCGAAACGCACTACTGCTTCACGGCAGAAATAGGCAGGGTGATGGTACCTACCCGTGCGGACACACATGATGTCCTACCACCAGTAATAACGATTTTGCGGATTTGGTTTTTATTACACGATGTTATTCTTTCACCGTGGAAGTCGATCGTGAACATTTGTAAGTACATATTTCATTAGAAAAATTGGTAACCGCCTGCGGGATTCAAGCACCGGTGCATCGCTAGATACGAATGCATCGGACGTCTTATCCTTTAGGCCACGACGACTTCAAAGAGTCGCAGTCTTCGCAGAGTCCTTGACTACTTCGGTCACAGTGCAAAGAAGAATGGAAGCAACCTCGAGAGGCTTAATACGTTGGGCCGACCAGATCCGCCCTGCCCATGGTCCGACATTTCCCAACGCCCTCCACACCACCAGAAAAAGAAACAGGTGGAGAAAAATCTTACGAGAAGTAACGACATAGAAATAGTGCAATAGGGAAATAGTGCAACGGAGAATGAATTTCAAATTTGAAAGTGGCAATAACTTGTCTGTTAAATATAAAGTAATTTAAAAGGAAAAATGGATACCAAAATAAATGTCGTTAAGTGTGTTTCTGATCTTATTTTCCATGTCTTCCACCATGCGCCCAATATTTGCAATGTGCGGAGTGACATCACTTACTGTCGAGTCTTGTTCTGCCTGAAATTCAAAAGGTAATCTATAATATTAAAAGTATTACTAATATGGTATTATAATTTTAGACTAACTAGAATGGATAGAATACAGAATGAATATGATAGAGGAAGTCTGAAAGAGGAACATGGGACAGAGAAGTTAAGAAGTGTGTGTTTGGAATGGTATGGACATGTAATAAGACGAAATGACAATGAGATTGTTAAGAGAGTTTTAACTATGAATGTGCAAGGCTTTAGAGGGAGAGATAGAATAAAAAAATTGAATGGATTGAGTGAAAGATTATATTATGTGTAAGAGGGGAGTAAAGAAGAAATTGTTGATGATAGAGGAGTATGGAAGGAGAAAACATGTTGCGCCATCCCCAGGTCGCTGGGAGAAGGGCAGGAGAATGATAGTGATGATGATGGCATTATAATTTTATTAAGATTTGGGGATGCAGTACCAAAATGCAATTGTGAGGCTGCAATTGCATTGTTGTTGTTGGGTAAATATAAAAATAGAACTCCTGCACAATATTATTAAACTTTGTGCGTATAAAATAAAACAAAATTTACCTGTCTAGTCAAACTGCCGCCAAGGTTCATAGTGCCGCTGCTTTCTTTATTAGTCTGAAGCCACAACATTGCAGTCGAGGTCAACTTGTAGTGAGCATTGCGTCCTGAACTCTTCTCGATCACCTCCACTACGTGGATTGAATCCCAGCATCCTTTGATCTTTTGGGAACCATCTCCAGCTTTCTTGATTAATATTACTCCTGAAATTGTTTTATTTATTCTTGTATTTGAAATTGTTATTTTTAAATATTTAAAGGTGGACTAAGTAGTGAAATATTAGTGAATAGATTAGTATTTTATAGTAAAAGAATTAAAATAGAGTGTCAATGAAAATAATGGATGAAAAAGATGATGCAATTAAACATGAAGACTAATGTTTTATGTGAGAGATTATTTAACTAAAAGTATAAAATTATATAAAATATATATAAAAGTATATTACCAAATTAATATTATTTACTCTTTATTTAAAAGTAGTTTTTACACTTTATAGAGATCCATACCCAGTGGTAAAATGAAAGATGGCTTATATTTATTCTTAGAGATCAAACTATTTCCACAGAATTTTGTAAAAATTTGCACTGACTTAGAGATGAAAACATAACATATAGACAGTTACTTTCATACTGTTAATGATATTTGCTATAGAACTTTTAACATCAAAGAGTATAAAAGTAAATAATAAAAGTATTTAAAATTAACAATAGCTTTCTAGCAAAATTAAATTTTATGAAACTCTTTATTGATCTCTAAATTAATATCTGTCTACATATGAAAGCAAAGTGAAAATCCATTCAGAAAATCCAGAGAAGTGCTTCAACAAACAAACAGATTAATATAAAAGAACTAAAAATTGCTGGTTTCTGTTCTACTAGTCTTCTTTAGCTGCCCCCTAAAGCAATAAAAATACTATTATTACTTTTCTGTATTGCATAGCCACCCTGGAATTTACTGTTCTAATACATGTCTTTAATTTACAGAGACTAAATTAAGAGTGCTCACCTGCAAATCCATGATCCATATCCCATAGGTAGACTGAGCTGACGCCACCTTCAAAGTACATCTCTCGATATTGATCAAAGGCGAGGTTGGCATCTATTTCTAGTTTTCTCAAGCGTTCAGAGGGCATGGAGCCATCATCTAATGGTGGGTCGTAAGTATTCGACCAAGGAGACCTATATGAGTCACCGTCGCGATTGTAATCGCATAATAAATAGTCTTTCCCGTTGCTACGATCCTGAGCAATCTTTAGAGGCTGATCTACTGATGATAATAGGTCGTCACACATACTCGGAACGAGGTCTATCAAATCTGTTAAATTCTTTTCGATCTGCTGAGGGGGCAGCCTCCGCATCAAGTCCAGTGCACAATCCATTTGTTGGTCACTCTGTAACAAAATATATATGCACGATTTTAGTATAAATACTTCTTAATTTCCTTGCATTAGTCATCACAACAAATAGCTTGTTACGATATATACCAGGTCACTGGAACTGGAAAGACAACTTACCATCTTGCAGTTTTCTTATTCGGATTAACAATTAATAACAAAATAACCAAAGTAGTATAATTATTTCATTAAATTAATAACTACAAGTTTTAAAAGTCCCAACCCGAAAATGATAACTTGACGTAATTTGACACTTGAAGTTTAGTAAAGTACCTGCTTATGTAGTGGTAGTTATATTTTTCCACTGGAAAGGCGAAGGGATTAAGTTAATCATTTTAAAGTCATTTAACCTAATCTTTTGCATATTCTGTTTTATAAAAATAATATAAAGCATTTCATTTCGCTCCATATCGAATGGTGAGTAGCTATTTAGTTTAAGCGACATTTCAATTAATACGCGACATTTATTTTTATAATTAAAGGTGCATTTTATTTTGTATCATAACAACATATCGATGTTTTTAATTGAGCTTCAATTAAGTTTACCACATTCAAATAGCTGAAGAGATTTTTTTATGATATTTTTTTCAAATTTTAAACATTAAATGGCTCTCGTGTAACGTTGCAAAAATTTCGCTTAAACAGCCTTTCATCCCACCTAGGGATCATGGGTAGTTTTCCAATAACAGCACTAGAGTGCATTAAGCAGCATAATGCTCAACGTTTAATGTTCCAACTACAGCAACGCTTCGCACAATCGAGCACTCTCAAAAGTACTGCCTGTCATCAGAAATTTTATAAATGGCTCAAATAACTCATCTGTTTCATTATCATATATATTTTTAATAAATATATCACTTGATAATGAAATAATTGATTGATTTAAACTCGGAGCACTCGATAAATCATCGTTGTCACTGTCATCTGGATAAGATGATTCAATTAAAAAGTATATACATAATTTTCTTAGAACTCATTTAAAAAAAATACTCAAAACGAAAAAAAATGTTAATGAAATAATCCAAATCCAAATTACTTAAAATAACCGTAAATAGTTTTCAACAAATTATTATTGTTTACCACATTATTTATACATTAATGAGGTTGCTAGCTCCGTAAATATTATTTTTTCAACACTGAACAACAGTGCGCCCTGCTGATGCATTTGAAAACTAATTCACGTTCCAATTAAGCTTCAGCATAATTCGGCATTGTGTGCCACTGAGTCGCATTATGCTCTGTAATTGGAAAACTACCATGAAGTTGATTAATTTGGAACATTAATCAATTGGAGTAAACCTAAATCAAACGAGATGATATTGGATTAAAAAACAGTCTCAAAAACGTAGTGGTTATTTATTGAGAAACTTTTTCCAGAGATCTTGTTTCATTTTCTCAAATTTATGCATTTTTTCAGATATTAAACAGTTAATAAGCAACCATTAATACACATTTAGGACTGAATAAACACTACATTAACAAAGTAAAAGAATTCACACAACTTTGCTTCTTGAATTACCGCCAAAAAGTCTATACATAGTTTATGTATATTATAGTTAAATGTATAATCTATGGCTTGGCATGACAAAGATGCTCACCAGGACTTTTTTGGCGGGAACGCGAGGAGTGAGGTTGTGTGATTTGTTTTATTTTGTCTATTTAGTGTTTCTTCGGGTTTAAATGTGTAATAATGGTGGTTTATTAACTGTTTAACATCTGTGAAAGTGCACAAATGTAGGAAAATGAATCAAAGCCGCTGAACGTAACTTCTCGGGATCCTTCACTAAGTCCACTGAAAAAATCTCAGTAAATGACCACCATTTTGCTGAGACTATTATTCATCCCATATCATCTCATTTTATATCATTTAATTTTAACCGAGTTGATTAATGTCTCAAATTGTTCATCTTCATTTCATTTCACTCCATATTATCATTTTTCATAAAAATAAGAATATAAATTAAAATAAGTCATGACTTAAAAGTCTTAGTTACCAGGTCATAAAATTCCTAAAAAAAAAGAATGTAATAAAATGAATGACAAACGTATGTGTAGCTGTGTGTCAAACTTTTGTAAATTGTTGTTATTACTTTAAATCGTGTTGGATAAAGCGAATTAAGTTTTTGATTACTTTTATCAATGGGATTGTGTTCTTTTGAGTGCAACAGTTTATTATTATTTTTTAAATAATCATCATTAACGTAAAAGGTATGTTTGTGTACACAATAAATAGTTAATATAAATGAATCATTATATGGGAATGTTAGACAAGATCTGAAGGTGCTATTATGTGAACCTAAACAGGAAGTGAGTTCAGTTTACATAAATGGCGAGCATTAATTAAACTCACTCAATTTTTATTACTGAAGTCACTAAATTTAATTTGATCTACTGAGTTATGTGGAAGGGTGTTGAAGCCCTACAGGTGGACTGCATAACTACATTTTATTTAAATTTAAAGCTTATTCCACAATGATTGTTCGGAAAGGCACAATAGAATTTTATGAATGATTTAAATAGGTAATGTAATCAAAACATTCCTAAAAAAGAACCTCAAGAAACTGATTGTCGTATTTTGCATTTGCAAATGCAAATGCATTGAAAGAAATGAATAAATAAATGAATAATAATAGAAACATTCTAAAATAAAATTAAGTGCAATGAGAGTGCTCATGAAAATAAAACGTAGGTACATAAAATAAATAAATAATATCTCAATGAAATGGTTACTATTCTTATTAATCATTCTCTGGTTAACAGAGTTTGTGCTGCAATTTTCATGGAAAGCTGTCAAAACTAACTTTAAAGTCTTGTTGATATATAAACGCATGTCATTTTTATGACAAATTTCAATTACAAATTTTGTTTTCGTGCCCTTCAATCTACCAAATGTTTTGGTGACATTAGACATGCGATGGTTATAGAAGTATTTGTTGGAATCATTTAATACATTTTTCGTATAACTAATTTTAAAATATCTGTTTTCACACAAAAACCAATGAATCGATTTTATGAATTTTGTTATTACTTAATATTATTTAAAGCTTGGAAATGTATATAAATTTTTAGAACTCACTGCTGTGTACAGGTATTTGTCCATGAGGTATTAAATATAGACAATGCAGGCCAAAGTTTATCCCGAAAGTAATATCTAACATACTGAGCTTACTAATATTAAATTAAATGAGGGTTGGCAAAATAAATTTCAATCAGATCTCATTCTTATTTAAAAAAAAGTTTTACTTTTTAAAACTATGCCTTTGTTGTATTGTTCTCTAAATTGCCTTTATTATTAACTATCCAATTATTATTCCAGTTTCATTTACTACATATTTGGTGCCCATAAATCTGTCATGATGCCGACACAACTTGTGAATCAGGATAACCATGTAAATGATGTACGAGTGAAAACTGTCTACAATGGAGATGTGATGATTACATACATCAACCATAACATAACCTTTGAGGAGTTTACACATGAGATGGTGGCTACTTGCCGTTTTGCTCCAGATCAGGTAAATAATTATAATAAATAAATTATATTTTTTTGAATAACATTGGGACTTCAACCCAAAGTTATGAGTAGTGGAGTTCACATTCTGATGTCTGCAGTACACATGCTATAGTAGCAGTGCTTCGTTAAACATAATCTGTTGTGTTATCTCCTATAGTATAATTATTTTGTCTGTGCAGTTTGGGTTATAAAACATAGCCTGGCTAGGGCGGTGAGCATGTTGCGCTGGCGCAATGCCATGTCACTTAAAACAAATGAGTCATCGAAGGCAGGTACATGGCGGTGGGGTGGTATATGAAGGGTGGTGAGACATTGTTATGTTATGAGTCATTCGTTGTACCTACCTACAAATTATAGTACATATGTCGAAGAGAAATGTGATTTTGTGCATTCCCTCTCTGAATTTCTTTAGTGACACAATGGCTTCTCCTTTGTTTTGTACCAAAACGGCAGAATTTATTCAAATATTTTGCTTGTTGGCAAAAACATACCAGCACAAGCATGCGTTATTATCAACAATGTGTTAAAAATTTTCACTGAAATGAGAATAGATCCCGAAAAGATACAAAGTGTTAATTTTTGCTGTTCTCGTTAACTTCGTGCGGCGATATGTGGTGTAAGTGTTCGATTAGTGATTTTTTCTTTCATTTTTATCACTAACCCACATAATGAAAAAACTAAATACGTTATATTTTATATATTGTTAGCTTATACGTTATACAGGGTTACCTGAAATTCGATACATTCCCTTGGAGGGGTCAAAGTAGAGCTAATTTGCAATAGATTTTGTCATTATGGACCCTAGCCGATAGTGATTACTTTTTGAGATATTCAAATTTTTGTGCTTTTATTTTTAAATACCGATTTTAGGAAGAAAAAAAAAAAGCTCCGAAGTGAATGTCCCAGTTTGATCCTATTTTTAAATATGATCTGATATCTAACATCTCCACACTTCCTCCAAACAACAATAAGCTGTAGTAAAACTCTTAAACTTTATGTTATGAACATAAACTTGCTAGAGTTCAATAGAAAAAAATATTTAAAAGCAACTTCATATTGAATTTGATTAAAAATATTGTATGGAACGTGTCGTACAAATTATTAAAATAATTGTCCTATTTCATTAGCTGTTCAAAATGGTACGAAATATTACAGTAGTTGTTAAAATCAAAAAGTTATTTGCTAGAAAGAAACATACAGAACATCAGTAGTTTTTGGATACGTAAACTTTTTTAATGGGAAAGAAATGAAAATCGGCTGAATCTTCCCATTATTTATTCAAAATATAAAATTACAAATCCTGCTAAAAATGGGAGCCACGGATCTTTCTCTCATTACGGTAGTCTCTTCCGTTTTCGGTCTTAGTAACACGGGCTGTTAAAGTTTCTTTTATTTGTTGCACTGCGCTTAAAAATTTTTGCATGAGCTCTTCAACATTATTTATTGTGCTGTTAGCTCGGTAAACAAGCTCTTTAATGTGGCCCCAAAGGTAAAAGTCTCAAGGTGTCAAATCAGGACACCTTGCCGGCCAAGGTATTGATTGGTCCTCCTCGACCAAACCAACGCTGGGGATAATTTCGATCGAGCAAATCTCGTACTCCTCGGCGGAAATGGGCTGGGCAGCCGTCATGCTGGAAAATCATCTCCTTTCTCAATGTAAGTAGCACATCAAGCAGCAATGATGTGAAATCATCACGAAGAAAATATTCATACGTTTCGCCATTAAAATTTTGGGGTAAAAAGTAGGATCCGATGAGGCTGTCATCGATTATTCCCATCCCCATAGTAGACACAGTAGGATCCTCTTCAAACTGCGCGAGAATTTCTTCTTCATCTTCAGGAGCGTAGATGCGAGGTCTACCAGAATTACTTCGTCTTGTGTGAAAGCTTCCAGATTCTCTTAGAAGGCGGAATGCGAAAAATACGTTTAAAAAAGTTTACGTATCCAAAAACTACTGATGTTCTGTATGTTTCTTGCCTAATAATTTTTTGATTTTAAAAACTACTATAATATTTCGTACCATTTTGAACAGCTAATGAAATAGGGCAATTATTTTAGAAATTTGTACGACACGTTCCATACCATATTTTTAAGCAAATTCAATATGAAGTGGCTTTAAAAAAAAAATCTATTGAACTCTAGCGAGTTTACGTTCATAACATAAAGTTTAAGAGTGTTACTACGGCTTATTGTTATTTGGAGGAAGTGTGGAGATGTTAGATATGATATCATGTTTAAAAATAGGATCAAACTGGGACATTCACTTAGGAGCATTTTTTTTTTTGCCTAAAATCGGTATTTAAAAATAAAAGTACAAAAACTTGAATATCTCAAAAAGTAATCACTATCGGCTAGGGTCCATAATGACAAAATCTATTGCAAATAAGCTCTACTTTGACCCCTCCAAGGGAATGTATCGAATTTCAGGTAACCCTATATATCGTTAGCTTATCGACAACAATAATGCGCATCACTATGCCCGTCCATAAGGCTCGTGAGTGGAAGAGAGAGCGAAATACTCGCTTCACCGCTCCGATTTTTATGACCCAAACTGCACGGACAAAATAATTCTACTATAGTATGGCTAAGATACATTACGAATATAACAGAGAAAAAAAAAAACAATACATAGCACTGACATTGTGATACAATAGACCTACTGTAATTCATCATATCAATCTAAAACTTAAACTTTTGTAGAAATACAATTTATAGAGATTTAATTAACTAAATAAATTTAGAATTGGTACAATAGTTTTTGTCATAATTACCATTATAAATAGGTGTTTACAATGAAATGGGTGGATGAAGAAGGTGATCCCTGCACAATATCAACACAGCTAGAGCTGGATGAGTCACTGAGGCTGTACGAGTTGAACCGAGACTCCGAACTCACTGTACATGGTATGTTAATACTTTACAATTAATACAATAGAAAAATTAGATTGGGGACCAATTCTCCAAAACCTTTTTTTGGGGTTATAGAATGACGCTACTAGTCAAGCCCAGAAAATAGTTCCAGGCACTCGAGTACAGTCTGAGAGGCTGTATTATCAGCTTCCATGAAGGCTCAGCTTAAAGTTTTTTTTGTAATTGATATCGTAAAATGTTTATGACCGTTATTAGTCATTACACCGGTTATTGTTCTATAGGGTGCCCATCAGTTTCAGTGGCCTTTATGTTAAGGTTAATAAATCTAATGTTTGCTAAGTGGGAATAAGAGCTGTCATAGTTTGAGAGCATATCGCTCTCGTGTTGGAAGTTTGAACCTTTACGGGCCAGGGCGTAGACGCCTCATTGACTCGAGAATGTTCCGTTGCTTTGAAACGCTCCAATTGGAGCACACCTCTCATTTATTTCAAGTAAGAAACGTACTTACTGAAATCTGAGAAAAGGCGATTTCATTGTTAGGTCCACCGTTATCTTGGTGCGGAATCATCTCATTTTGTGAAGACATAAGTAGAAAACATTTACCAGTTCCTTTTTTTTTTAAATCACAATAAACTTTGTCAAAATCGATCCAGATCTGTTCGTACACTTTTGTTTGTTAAGGCGACATTCCAGTGATTTATGTGTCAGATGTGAAATAAAAATCGCAATAATAATATATTTAAGGTGTATACGCACTTTTTTTGTGGATTTAGAATACAATATGTTGCTTTGCGTTGGCTCATACACTGTAAAACATAGGAATCATAGTGTAGGTAAAGAACAGTCCTGCTATGTTCTTGCTCCCATCACTACATAGTATAAAACAAAGTCGCTTTCTCTGTCCCTATGTATGCTTAAATCTTTAAAACTACGCAACGGATTTTGAAGCGGTTTTTTTTAATAGATAGAGTGATTGAAGAGGAAGGTTTATATGTATAATAACATCCATTGAATAGTGGAGAAATCAATAATAAATTACAGTTTCCGAAGCGAAGCGAAGCGAAGTGAGAGCGGGTCGCTAGTTGAACTATAAGTATGTACGTGTATCCTCGAATTAACAAAGCAATGTCTTTTTCGAATCTCCAGTAATTAATGTGTATCAGAGTCGGAAGATGGCGTTAGTAATATAATACAAATGATTAAATCAGTTAGTAGGATATCTTTGGCTTAAAAAACACAGTAAGCAATTAAAATTTTTGTTTATAATACTTATGTTCGCTTAAAAACTGTCGTAATAGTAATATTTAATAATATAACAAATTTATTTGAACTTGCCATATTGTTTCTAAATGGTTAAGGTAATTGCTCAATAGAGGGCAGTACTAATCACGAAATTCTTAAAATTAAATGAAGTCAATACGTACATAATATTTGAAATAATAACTGATTTGAACTCCCGGGATTAACTCATTACTGGAGATGAGAGGATCTCAACGTTAAGCCTACCACCACTCCCCTTTAACATGAGTTCGAAGTCTCAACTATATGACATCTGTTCTAACCTTCAAAGGTTAACGCTTCGCGCTCAAAAATAGGCCGGATGTCGGCACTATAACTATGCTGAGACCTTAGAACTTATATCTCAAGGTGGATGGCGCATTTACGTTGTAGATGTCTATGGGCCCCAGTAACCACTTAACACCAGGTGGGCTGTGAGCTCGGCCACCCGTCTAAGCAATAAAAAAAGTGTAACTAGTTACCACATCGTGAATATCGCCATGTATGTCGGCTTTAGACCGAAGTCTCTGTTGCATGGGCTGGAATAATCCTGCACGCCTTGCACTCAGCCCAGAACGTTCGATTGATACGCATCCGTGACCACTAAACGCCTCAATTAGCATCAAAGCTACCAAATAGAGAAAAAGGGGGAAACGAGCAGCAGAAAGTACGTAGATAAGCGAAAACAGTGAATGCACTAATACTGTGGGTGTAGGAAGTATAGTAGCCATTTGAAATGTTAATGACTCTTCTATATAATGCATCATGAAGGATCTTCTAGCGTCAAATTTGTAAAAAGATCTAAAACTGCCACTGACAATAAGAATGTATCTATGAATAAAGCGGATGTTTTGAATGTAACGAGTTCACAACCCACTCGAAACTAAGTAACAATTGAAAAGCAATGCGATAAATCTGATTGGATTATTATAATAGAATAAACTCTGTACACAAATGGTTGCTTGCAGATATAGTCAGAAGGTAGTTGTAAAATTAAAATTACAAATGAATAACCCTCAAATATCTAAAATAAAATTGCCGTTGTTCTAAAATAGTGTCGTTAAGCAGTTTTTTTTCCTACCTATTCTAATAACCTCGAGGGGTTATTCTAGATTCACCGAGCTGGTAGGTGAGCTAACGGCGCTCAAACCGAAAGTGTTGCTAACGCTGACTCTAGCAAGAACAGTGCTTCGCTGAATCTACCACCGGATCGGAAACGCGACCCACCGAGAAGATCCGGCGAGAAACTCAGTGGGCTGTGTCTATGGGTCAATTTACTCGTCGAACCCTTCGTCGCAAGCGACCGGTTCGGCGAGGACGGTGACCGGTGTTTGAGGTACCTAAAAGTACCGATAATGGATTGGGAGGATCCGTAATGACGTGGTTATGCAGTGCTATTTTTATTTTCTACCTGTTCGCTAGTAGCCTAAAGAGCTATTCCTGCTTATTGCGGACGGATAGGTGAGCTCACGGCCTGAACCTAAGAGAATTTGCTAACACTAGCCCTAGCCAAGAGCAGTGCTTCCCAGAATCTACCCAATCTGGAATCACGACCCACTGATACGGTGGAGAAGAAACTCAGTGGACTGGTGTGATTTGAACGATGTAACTGATCTCGTGGCTTAAGGAGAGAGGCGGGATTCACTGTACCTGATGTGTAGATTCTGGTAGACTTTCAACATTAGCAACACCGTGAACTTGGCTGGCCAGACCAATAATAAACAAACAACGGTCGATTTCATGTTTACCAAAATAATATTTTCAGAAATCATTATCATAACAAATTGTGAAAAGGGAAATTTCTTCCATTCGTCTCTCGGTAAATTTGAAATTTGCTCTCCGTGCGGCGGCATTTGCATAAATGAATATTTTCGTGTCAAATACATAATTTATTCTTAAGTGTCTTTGTGGTGAAATTAGAGGAACCTTTGTCGTAATGAATTGAATCGGCTATTATGTGTTTTCGCCACGAGCACGAAGTTCAAGAACGGTGACGTCATAATACCGTTAGTGAAAAGGGTCACGTGACTCGGGAGAAAACTGTAAAAGAAACGAAAGATTAAATGTGTAGAATACGGTTCACCAAAGTTTCCTCAAAACCAATTCGTTAAACCGCGTTAAAACATGTTTTCCTTATAGCTTGGGCTTGATTCCGCGCATCTGCACAATATTATTCTTTGGCCAATAGTACCGGGTACACCTCATATATTGTTCACTTATCGGTTCCATTCTGCACATTCTGTATGTTTACCCGGCCGGGCGTACTTTTGCCATAAAATCCTTATCTGCCCGCATTGCGAATCCGGTTGCGGCCATTTCCATATTCAGATTGGCGTTTCGACGACGGATATTTCGGATTTTTTTTTTCTCTCTATATCTGTTGTCCGTGATCAGTAGACGGCCAGTCACGTCCGTTCGGGATACTCTCTGGGTAATGTTTCTGTGTTGGCTTTGTTTCTTTATCCGCTATTGTTCGGTTCTTCGATGTTGCTTTAGTGAAGTTTCAATTGTGTCTTTGGACAGATTTTATTTACGATATAATTAGCTACGTCCATGCAATGATATGTGATGTTTTGTTGGACACGTGGCTAATTCATTAAGCGGAAGTTTTTAAATGTGTACCCGGTAATTGCAAGTTTTATTTTTATTCCTTTGTGTTCCGGTTTAGCCAACCACAAAGAATGGCATAGAAATAAGCGATTTTAAGAACACGGTTTATCCAATCAAACATTTAAATTTTTCTGATTTGAAACAAGTTTGAAAATATGAATGAAAGCGAAATTGCTTGTGATTTATGATTTCTTACACATCACCTCCATTATTCTGTTTATATTAGTCACGAAACAGCACAATAGCCGATGATAGCCACTTCAACACAAGGATCTACAGCAAGAGACTACAGCAAAAAAAAGTTAATAAAAATAGCTATGTAGCCAGTAGGTGTTTGAAACTGTAATTTCGCTCGTTCATTATTGTATGTTAAATGGGGAAAAATTATTATGTATTATATTGCATTTTTTACAAATTGGAAGCAAATTGGCGGAAATAAACTAACATCTTGGTTTGTTGAAAGTCGTATGCAAATATAGCAGAATGATATCTACTCAAGATTTGTTTGTAAGTAAGGCTTTGTATATATTGTAATTTTTTTCTTTCTTGTCTCATAACAATTTTAGTGTATAAAAATTGCTTTAAGCATAGGTTTTTGTTGTGCGTGAAATTTAAGTATTCGACCCGCATATTTGTTGAGGCACGTGTTGTGTGCTTTTTTATTTTTTAATTTATTGCTTAGATGTGTGGACGAGCCCACAGCCCACCTGGTGTTAAGCGGTTAGTGGAGCCCATAGACATCTACAACGTAAATGCGCCACCCACCTTGAGATATAAGTTCTAAGGTCTCAAGTATAGTTACAACGGCTCTCCCTACCCTTCACACCGAGACGCATTACTGCATCACGGCAGAAATAGGTGGGGTGGTGGTACCTACCCGCACGGACTCAAAAGAGGTCCTACCAGTAAAGTCGTTTGCTGTCGTCAAAGTGCACCGAAAGAAATAGCGCATGTATTTCACTTCCATCCCAAACATGCAATCAGCAAAAAATTGACGAATCCCTCGTGCTAGACAGACATAAAGAACAATGCACCACCGGTTTGAACGATTACAGTGATTTTAATTATTTAAAATTATTATTATATTTATTCTAAATTTTCACCACCTGCTATTCAAATTTAGATAAATATGAAAACAGATTAGAAGTATGAGAAGTAGAAAAAAAAATCGTACGAAATAAATACAAAATATATACGAAACATCTCGTAATCAAATTCTCAATCTAACCGTCGATTTAGCTCGTTCTAAACAAACGAATGTGCACAAACCTTAACTCAGCGTACACTCGGAACCGTGTGCAAATAAAACGGAAACATCCCAAACTTGTATGCAAACAAAGACCGGGTAACTTAGACTAATAAAGTACAAACACTGCGGGACGATGTTGGCGCCCACCGTGGTACACTTGTACCCTTCGAATCTTCGCTGTCTTCTCGCAATTAGGGATATTTTAATTAACTTTATGAACAAACGACTATGCAGAATCCTATTCTGTTAATTGAATAGGTGGCTCCGCCCGAATGGTACTCCGTTTGTTTGTAAAGGCCATTTATTTAATACCTCCCGCCCGCTTGCGCGTTAATTGATATTGCCGTCAATATACGGCATTTAAGTCGCTAGTATTCATAAATTTATAAAAAACGTTTGTTCATTGATCGTTACGTCAATTACAATGCACACGTTAAATTGGCTTTTAATTTGATTAGTTACATGCATAGCTTCCGTTCATCGATTTCCTGTATATTCTCACGTTTTTTTGTTTATACCAAATGTATCGGAAAAATTAAGACGAATGTTTTCCAATTCGTTTTATTAAGGAAATGAAATATCATTTTATCTGATTCGAGCCTCATATAGTCGCGGTCCCTTCTTCATCTCATCTTAAGACGGTAACAGCCTCCAATGTTTTTGTTGAACATTTCCTTATAGGCATAAATTCTGATAGAAACGTAGCACGGAGACGCCTCCATACGTGTCCTGAATGTGTAGTTATTCATCCCGAACACCCGAGTTATATTACCGTAGCATTATTCATAGAAATGTCAACTCGTATTTATGTGTGTTTTGCACGCGTTCGTTCTCTGATACAATCGTCATAAGCTGATGATCTTGGTCGTTTTATGTGTGAAAGGATTGCCTTACACAGGATTAGACTAACTGTATTTAAGAATGGAATTAATTTGAATTAATCATAACATAGAACATGGGTTCTCATAAATTTTGTTATGCCTTTGATATAATTTCCGTTGCCTCTTCAATAAGCAGCGACTTGACTGAGCTCCCGATGTCCATAAGCGATGGTAACCGCATACCACCGGATGGATAGTAAATGGATGCTTTCGATGGCGATAAAAATACGATTGAAGTTTTCATTACAATACAATGTTATAAGAATTTTTGTCAAACGCTATTTATGAGACTATGAAATTGTTAGCTGAGTTGTGATCTTGCTAAAGTTCAATTCTGAGAAGCAAGACAAGATGGCAACACGAATTTCAGTGTTAATTAATGCGTCTCGATGTAATTTCGTGCCGCCCTCATCCAACCGACTTTCGTGTACCGTCATATTAAATTAATAGTTTCCTTCCCTCGCCAAATGCAAAGTCGGATCTGTAGTATGATCTCGTTTGTTTTATTTTGTTTAAAATTGTATTTACGGATGAAATTTATGTACAGTCATAATAACATAAGGTTTTCCGTTCGATACACGATATTGTTAAAAAAAATACGGGTTTTTCAAATTTTGTCTTAAAAAGAAGGTAGCTTACGTACGTCCTTGCCAAACGAAACCTATGAAGTCGTTCGATTTTTTAAGCGATCTTAATAGTTCACTATGTGAAAAAAAAGGTGTATTTCTTGTTCAATTCGTGTGATATTTTTATTGTATTGTAAAGTAGACATGTTACGATTAAGTAAATATAGCAATGGCCCTGGTTTGAGATCATTTGCTTTATTTAATTTTGGTGATAAGTTGACATTTTGTGAATGATAGTTTGACAATCGCTGCAATAAACACATTAATTATTTCAAGCGCAGCTTAGCCGATGTCACCGTCCTGCTGAAGCCACATTGCGTCAAGATCCATATCGTCCAGTTAAGACCATAAGAACTCCGTTATCGTATTTTTCTATCGAATTCTACGAAGCTGCAAGCGCTCTCAGCCAACTTTTCCCCCTTTTGTAATTGGTTTTCACAATGATAAATCGTTTTTCATTTTGTGATGAGCTCCATTTTTAATAACAGAAACAATCACAGCTGTCAAATTTGAGAGCTGTCACTAGCACGGAAGAAAAGTACATAGAATTACAACTCTTGTGCACTCTTATTGAGACAGCCGTTATGTAATATGTATTGTCTGAGTTTTGTAGATCAAACCCTAGTAATTGAAATGCTACCTCAATACTAATGATCGATCGATCTGAATCTTTAATAAGCATCCTTAATATTCATGACAATACGATTATTTATAATACACATGTTCAGTATAACTGGAAATCCAAGATGACCGCGAAATGGCGGATTACATTTTTTTATTCGTAGCTACTCAATAGAGGTATCAAATGGCCTGATTAATGCCGCCATTGAAAAAGTCAAAATCCATCAGGAAAAGGGCAGATTACTTTTTTCAAACCCCTCGATGAATAAAAGTAAAAAGTAAAAGGAGTTGACAAGTAGAATTCAGAACACTTTCAAATAAATCCTAATCGATAATGGCGATTACAACCAACGCCAAATCAATACATTATCACTGAAATCTAGGCATCCAATTAAAACTTTGTCGCCGTGGAATCGTGAAGCAAACATGAAAACCCTACCTGAGTCAGTGTCGAGGACTGTGTGACATTAGAGTAGCTAAAAATTGTACGTCGTTAACGGTACACCACCCGAGTTAAGGTAAAAGCTTCAAGCACGTCGAGGACGGCGGCATTAGGGTGGATTAAAATGATAGGTCGTTAGCGTTTTCCCCTCAACACTTGGACGCATCTTGCGGTATAGCCTTGCTTCTCTATTGGAGCACTGGGGGGAGTATGTGATTTTTTAGCTTATAGTACATAATTTTCATAATCTTTATGTTACTTTATAATTAAAATACCCTAACTTAAATAAATGCTAATAGTTGGCCTATGCTTGGATTCGTAGAAGGGGTATTGTCCGCATCGATGGACCCTGAAGTGTGGACGTTTTCACTCAGTGCGCTCAACCATGTCGCGAGCTTAGCATTGCCTATTTAAGTTGTAACTTTTTTCTGTTAGTTTTAATGAAAATTCCAACGTAGAGTGTTCACAGATACTCACTGCTAGAACTGTTAACACACTTTAGGCGGGAAACGTGTATTTATCCATACTGTATATATCCATACTACCTGGAGCCACTGCGTTCATCCACAGTGCGTTTCCAGAGATGTTTTTTGCCACGTATCATCCGGCTTTGGAATGAGCTCCACTCCACGGTGCTTCCCGAGCGCTATGACATATCCTTCTTCAAAGGAGGCTTGTGGAGAGTACTTAACGGTAGGCAGCGGCTTGGCTCTGTCCATGGCTTTGCTGAAGTCCATGGGCGACGGTAGCCACTCACCATCAAGTGGGTCGTTTGCTCGTCCGTCTAAAAGGGCAATAAAAAAAAATTGTTTGTCACCAATTGGTCCTCAAGCGTGGGAGACGACAAAAACAAAGACGGAACGGACGCAGTGGGTACTGCGCATTATCTATTGCGTAAAAAATAAATAGAGCACTCTTTTTAAGGAAATATATAATGAAAGAATCTCTGAAAACATCAATTATATCAAAAGATATACATAAGTCTTACGCAAATACTATTTTGACGCGAAAATGCCGATAATGACCCAATGACAAAAGCGTTAACAATTTATTACCATTGTTAAACAAAATAACGACATTTCAAAAATGACAATCAATCAGATGTTACTTTTACAATGTAAGAAAACTCCTTTATGAGGCGTATGGAGTTGATTACGTACATCTCGAAATAAGAAGAATTGTGGACGTAATTGGATCAATCATAGGAGCCATTGTTTCGCGTTCACGTCACATAATTTGAAGCCCAGACTTCGTTTTCATAACAAATAAATTATTCTTCTTTCTTTCGTAAGAACCTCGAGTCGTTAAAATTTGCTTTTAAATGGAATATTTTCATTACAGTCAGCGATTTCGGTCTTTCGGAAAAAGACCCGTCGTTGCGAGTGGTACTAAGGCTATCATAGGGCACATGTAAAGCAGCCCAAATTTTGTCTTCACACATCAAGTCGAAGTACCAATGAAATTTAAAACAACAAAAACAGTCATTGCAATGCAAATCAGAACCCTAGTACCCAATCGTGAATATTGATGCTATAAGAAATTTATATTTCCTATGATCTCTTTTCTACCATTGCACGACCCCTGTTGGTTGATTCCTGTTGCCTTATTACCATGATATTCTGTTTGACTATAGCCATTTTTTATTATAGTATTTTCTACGGTTTTATAAGTAATTATACTGTTTTAGCTAGGTAATTTATTTCTTAATTTAGATACATACCCTCAAGTGAGAGTGCCAAAACGTCCATTGGAATTCATGATGCTGTGCTCAGCAACGCATCCGAGTACCGAAAGTCGCATAAAAAAAAAGCACCACGTTACTTAGCAACAAGTTTTACACGAAATAGTATAAATTAGTTTTATTCGTATCAAAGTAAACAAGTTTCGCGCTTAACATTGAGGAAGACACGTGAATTGTAACGCGGAGGCAACGTGTTAAGCCATTCAAATGTTTAGGCTTCATCTCATCTCGGTTCATTGTTCGCTGCGTTTCGTATTATCGTTACAATCGACGGCTGCTTCGGAGGTCGCGATGGCTAATTGAGTCGGGCGCGGAGAGCTCTCGCTGCGACCGGCAACCAGTGGCTTCGTGGGAACCGGCCCGCGCACGCGTCTGCTGCGCCCACGGTAGATCGGCGCGATCCGAGCCGATACGATGCGCGCGACCATCGCCGGTGACAATTCGCATTTCGAAATCGCGCTACCGCAGCCGGCTTCGTTCCGTTGCATCCAGTGCTCGGCGGATAGAATGGAAACGATGACCTCGTCTCCGCTGCTCGTGTTTTCGTAAAGGTGGTTTTGCGTTTGTTCAATCGGTTAACGGGTTAATTGTTTTTCTTGTTTTTGGTTTGCGTCCGAATTCGCCGGCCGTTCGCCTATGTTTTCCGATAGTGACCCAGATTGCGGTTCGGAGGTGTATGTTTCGACATTTCCAACAGCGCACCGGGTGTTGTTAAACGCGCGATAACAGAGACCCATTGTGCACGTGTTTCAGTTCATTGCGAACACACATACGCGCTGCAAGTTCGTGAATGTTATTATTACGGCGCGGCCGTCGGGCTTTGTGTTTTTGTATAATCTCCGATGCGTTCGGAGACAAACAAAGCATGTCCGTGTGTATGTTATCTCGAAAGAAAACAGACACGGCTCTGATGAGATGAACAAACCAAACTAGACACACGTTCCGATGGTGGATATAAGAAATTTTATTAAAGTATAATTTTGACCTTGTAGAATAATTAGCAAAAAGTCACGGCGACACCGCATACGCCTAATAAGTAAACTCAAATATGAAATAGCAATTGTTATGATTTACAAACAAAATTGATGATTTGTAAAAAATCATCACAATACGTTAACTAGATTCATCGCATTTGTCTAGCCACACCGGTGCCAATAAGCGATTGGTATTGGACTTCAGAAGCAGCACCCCTTCGTCAATATGTCAATAAACACAAGCCTCATCTGTGAAAACGTTTTGTTTCTACTAGAGGTCCCGCAGTAGTCGATATTCGACTATAATTAATTGAAATTAAAAGTTTGTACACTATTATGATTGTATTTCATAGTTCTATAATCACAAATTTCGCCAAGGCTACACTATAAAAAAATATTAATAAAGACAAACAATATTTAATCTATTCTCAATTTGACCACAAACGTCAAGAACAAAAGTTTGACAATAAATAGTATGCATGAGTGTGTGCGTCAAATACATGGTATGTAGTGTGTGTAATGTTTTCTTTATTGATTTAATGTATTTTTTATGTATTATTTAAAAAAAAAATTAGCATTGTGCACTTCTTCTCTATATTCTCTATAAGTGTGGAAAATTTCATAATCCTCCGTCCGCGCAATTTACGTAAAAAGGGAGACAACGTTTTTGCTTCACGTATTAATATATAGATATTAGTTTGAGTTTGTAAACAAAGGTTGGTTGGGAGGTAAGCGGTTAGGCTAATAGCCTTTCGAAGCCTTGATCCGCGGTGTACGCGATGACTCACCACGGCAACACCATGCGCACATGTACCTACGTGTGTTTTTATTCGCCAAGCTAGAAACGAAACGGAAATTACTAAAAAATAAATCTATACCTGATTATAATAGAAATATGTGAAAATTGGTATGTTTTTACGGAATAATGGCTGAATGGATTTACATGTAAATAGTTTACAATCTGGATTAGTAAATGGGATAATTTTTATTGTTGTATAATTACCCAGGAAACGCAGGGTATATCTATACAAATAAATAAAATTGGGGTGTCTGTTTGTAATATTTAATAACCGCTTTTTAATAAATGTATTCTTAAAATTTTTCGTATGTCTGTCGGTCTGTCTGTCTGTTTTTTCCGGCTAATCTCTGGAACGGCTGGACCAATTTTGACGAAACTTTCACTGATCGGTAGCTGATAATATAAGGAGTAACTTAGGCTACTTTTTTAGACGAACATCGCCCTGCCGCGTTATCCGCGGTACGACAATAACCGCGGGTAATACCGCGTGGTTCAGCTAGTCTGTTATAATAAATACGAAATTTGGTTCGTTGCTTCATGTTTTTACATATCAATAATGTACAAATCGATAGGACCTTATGGATCAGAAACTGTCATCATCAGCATCCCTTTATCCCGGAAAAATGCAACGTGTATAATTGTTTTAGTCAAACCGCAGGGCAGGTCTAGATTAAATGTAATTTTCAAAAAGCTACGTTCAAAATTATATTCATACTTCATACAGCTTCTTTTAAACACAAACAATACAAAGTAATAGAATATGAATTTAATTGAGTACAAAAATTGGCTTTTGCAAAAAAATATCGTTACTACAACTAATCACTAATATTATGGGAGATAAACTTAAAGTAATAAATATTTATATATTTTAGTTCATTCACTCTATAGCAAAAATCACAATAAAACTTGGCCTTGATACGGACCTCGATATCACCTATTACGAGTATTTATTGACTATTAGTATTCTGTATAAGGCTTTATAGAATGTAAGTAATCTGTGATTTTTTGTTCTATACTAAAATGAGTTATTGGTGCAACTTCGCATAAACCTGTTTTGACTTGTATCTGATTCAAAATGGTATTGGCATAGTAAAAAAAAAAAAGAATAACTTTTAATTGATTGTACCCGTCAGGTGTCCATGTAAGAAATTTCGAGCCTTGATTTATATTACTTTATCGTATCGAAAATTTGGGAGTGCAAATGCACTAGTTAATAAATCCTCCGTTCTGTTATCCGAACACGGAATGCCGGATGTGAAAATCTAATAAAGACACCAGATATAGTGGTATACCAGATATACTGGTGGTAGGAAGACGTCTTGCGAGTCCGCACGGGTAGGTACCACCACCCCGCTTATTTCTGCCGTGTAACAGTAATGCGTTTCGGTTTGAAGGGTGGAGCAGCCTTTGTATCTATACTGGTACCTTAGAACTCATATCTCAAGGTGGGCGGCGGCATTTACGTTGTAAATGTCTATGGGCACCGATAACCACTTAACACCAGGTGGGCTGTGAGCTCGTCCACCCATATATGCAATAAATAAAAGATATTCAGTGGTGTAAAACAAAACTAACTAATCATCACCTATGAATTTTTGTTTCATTCAGAAAACGAGAAACTATGTTTTTTTTTATTACACAAGAAGAAAGCCGCGGAAAAATGCAAACATTCACATCACACATACACAAGTACCAATGTTTATTGAAGAACTCTTTGTAGAACATGACAAACGAATTGTGTTCTTAAATGAATGGCTTTAAAGTTTGTTATCTATTGAAAGATTTTTTCTTGTGTAACATCCCGTATATATGTAACTCTACAATCGTACAAAGTTTATTAGCATTTTTTAGGAAAATTCAGAACATTTTTTAATATAGTTTATATACATTTAACTAAAGTATGTAGGTACCATTTTGTTCGATAACTTTTTGCCATCTTGTAGGTAGGGATATGAGCCCATTGCTATAGAAATTTTGGGGCTTCTGATCAAAATACCGCGACAATTGGTTTTGGCAGTCCTCTCGTGATGTTAACCTGACACTGCCTAAAGAATTCTGAAGAGACCGAAACAGGTGGAAATCTGAAGGGTCAAGGTCAGGACTATACGGCGAATGCATTAACACCTCCCAGCCAAGCTCTCCTAATTTTTGCTGAGTGGCTAAAGATGCGTTAGGTCTAGCATTATCATGATGAAAAACCCCCCTTCTGTTGATTAATTCCGGCCGATTTCTCTCAACTTCTTGCTTTAATGTCATCAGTTGTTCGCAGTAGAGTTCAGAGTCAATAGCCCTGTCTGGTGGTAACAGCTTATAATGAATAATGCCCTTCCAATCCCACCACACACACAGCATTTTATATTTCAAGGTGGGTGGCGCATTTACGCTGTAGACGTCTATGTGCTTCAGTAACCACTTAACACCAGGTGGCCTGTGAGCTCGTCCACCCATATAAGCCATAAAAAAAACATAAGCATAAAAACATACAACAACGTACATATAATAATATCATAATAGTATTAAAAATTTTACACCTATTGTAGGACTCCGCTTCCAACAGTCAGGAAATAATACACAGATTGCAGTAGTTTACTTAATTCTGTATTGCTTTATTTGTAATTCCACTTGTACAATCTTTAGACATCTGCTCACTCCTGAATACACTGCTTTCTTTTCTTTTTTTTAAGAGATTTTATGACCTGGTAACTGAGACCTTTAAGTCATGTCTTATTTTAATTTATATTCATTTTTTTATGAAAAATGATATTATGGAGTGAAATGAAATGAAGATGATTAATTTGAGACATTAATCAACTGGGATGAAATTAAATAAAATGAAATGGGATGAAATATAATCTCAGTAAAATGGTGGTCATTTACTAAGATTATTTCAATGGACTTTTTGGAGGATCCCGAGAAGTTACGTCCAGCGGCTTTGTTTCATTTTCCCACATTTGTGCACTTTCATAGATATTAAACAGTTAATAAACCACCATTATTACACATTTAAACCCGAAGAAACACTAAATAAACAAAATAAAACAAATCACACAACTTCACTCCTCGCGTTCCCGCCAAAAAGTCAATACACTGCTTTCTGTCCCGTTTTTTCAGACTACCACCTTTTTTATTATGTCACGACCCCACTACTGGCATTGCTACCACCAACAGTGTTGCTATTTAGCAATCAACTATATCTATATCTATACAAATACAAATCTATATACGTTCACATCAATAATTGTGCACACTAGCATCATAGTAGCAACATATGCAATTATAAATATTCGAACATAATATGCAATTATAAGTATTGGTTACCAGTATATTAATCGCATAACAAAGTTTTTTTTAAACACACACTAAATACAGCATACATTTTGACCGCGTTCGATAATACCAGTTAAAACCGGTTAACTTCCGTTGTTCATACGAAATAGCGATATCGATATTAATTCAAAACAAAAACCAAGTAATTATCAGGATTGTCGCATATATTTTAGGTTTTTTTTTGTTGTTGCCAGAATCGCTTCTATGAGAATTCGTATGTATGTAATGTTTGACCGACCGATATTCTAAAATTTATACCATTAATTAAAAATGTAATATTTATGTTGAACTTTATGCTTCTGAAATTAAATTTAGTTTATTTATACTCTATGAAATATCAAACATTATAAAATATTAATTCAGAGATTACGTTATAAATTTAAAACAATTTCGCAATAAGCAGCTTTCACTTCAAGGCCGAAAATACCCAATAAGGAGTACGCCGGTTCCGCATCACAGACCGTGTGTTATGCGCCGTTACTTTCACGCACGCACGATTACCAGTTTGCGGGAAAGAGACGAAATATGTTAACAAGCTTTTAGGTCTAGACTGCCGCGAGTAGAAAGTTATTAAGGTATGGTTTGAGCGTGGCCTGTGGTTCGAAGTAAATATTATCACCTTCGATATGTATTACTGATGCTAAGGTGCTGTTAGCGGTCTCGAAGTTTCTAGAGGTTAGGTACCCGTTATTTTGAGTACTGTCTCAAAGTAAAACAGCTAAATTCACGTTAACATTTACGTGAGACCCTAGTCGTGGCGTTATTACTCGTATAAACAGGGTGTTGCAAACCAGACAGATAAGGACAGGGTTTGGTAATATTTTGAGCAACGGTAACCATACAGTCCGTAAAAGCAAATATAAATCTGGTCTATAATATATTTGATTGGTTACCGGGATTCGTGATAGTACATTATGAATACCGGCCATTTTGAGACGTTATGCCCGTATCTCAATTGCTGTTAGAATAACGGCTATTTCATCCTTCAAAATAGATCTCGATAACTACGCAAATTTATCTCTTCTGTCACGTAGTATTTCGTTCGTTCCAATGCTTCCGTCCTAAGCATCCACCAATGCAATATTTACATAGAAAAAATCGTCCTTGCTCCAAGATATTGACCGAGGAATAGTCCCGTGAACATACATGTATACCAGTCCTTCTGTTTATTAGACCCCATGTTGCTCTGGCCTTTTTTCATAACAAGGATAAGTGACTTAGAGTTTCTAGCAAGAGTTCGATAACGAAGCAGAACCTATACCTGACGTACAAATTAATCAGTAGCCTTGAAGACGAAATTGTTCGAATAATGTAGGTTAATAAAGGGGTCAATTATGTACTACGTTTCGCATTGAACAATAATAAAAATGAACTGGCCACATTTATTCAAATTGTTTTTGGAACGTGCTGATTTTTTGTTGTACATTTAGTGGATATATTCTAGAAGAATCTTTTGGGTTGAATATCTTGAATTCGGTTGGTCGCAAGTCTTAATAAACACTGAATGGCTTAGTTTGAGAACGCCATATTCTCTTGATAACAGGCGCTTTAAATCTTGGTGTAAAATATACCGTAATTTCCACACTAAAAAATACCAGTTAACTATTTGGTTGATAACGTAAACTATTGTAAAAATATTACTTGAAAAGAAAAAAGGCAGTGTCAATTGTAAGATTAGATAATTTGAAAACGATGCGACTGAGTTTTCTAGAATCGTCGTCCAAACATATATCTCGGGAACATAATAATTAAAGCCATGAAAGTTCCTTGAACGTTCATTCGTCTCACGCTAATGAATGGTGACGTCACTTATATTATATCACTTAGTGTTGCAATGCTCATATTTAATAGCCGTCGAGCTGTTCTATTAGGGCAATATTGTACTGGAAGAATCTATTTATTTACTGTTTGATGCAGTGTTTTGGTGTAGTTTACTTTTCGCCCATTTAGCTTCAAGAATCGTTTTCCTTTGATTCAAAGACGTAAGGTAAATAATCGGTCGATTATGTCATCAACGATATATTTTTGCCCTAATCTCTATGTCATTCGGGCATAACATTGTAAAAGTTGATGGACCAGTTTCGGAAGCGGCAACAGTAGTAAATCGTGACCGAGTTGCAAGTAATATCCCCGCGAAAGTTGATGGACCGCGTTTTTACGTGTTGTCGTACTTAATAAGGATATGACAAGTTGGCTAGTTGCCTTTGTATTAAAAGCCCACGATGTCTCCACTAATAATAGTTATATAATAATATTATACTGAATTTTGTATGTAGATCAGGGTCACAAGAAATGGCACGTAATAAAAGAGGCCCAGCGTTTTGCTTGTGGGTGGAAATTAATGGATAGCTACGTAACTTTGAAACTAAAACAGTACCTCATTGTTGAGAATTATAAATTATAAGACAGTGTAACTAACTAAATAGACACAATTACAAATTAAACTGTTTATTTAGGTCATCCATAAACTATTTTAACTAACATTAATGTCCATAATGAAGCTTGAGTAAAAAAATACGCAAATGAAAACATTTCCAGCGATACTAAAACATTTGATGTCTCCTCTTTCAGTCCATGCCCTAGATTCGGGATAGTTGGCTAACATTAAAACGTTTTATTATCACTTTCCGCTCACGTCATTAAGCGATTCCAAATGATCCGCTGTTGTCGATGCATTGTGTGGATTAACATAGTCCCTTTCGACAAATGTAAATAATGGTCGTAATATGTAACTTCATTTCTATTCTCTATAAAAGATACCCTTTTGGAATATTGAGTGTGTAATATTATAGTTATATCTTGTATCCTCACGCATCGTTGGTTCTATTGAGTTAAAACTTGTCAGTACTTGCGTGAAAGTTTTCCATTCAGTGGGCGGCTAGTCATTTCAACTAATGATTGTAGTTCATACAGTATTTCATTGAAATTGGTCTCTTTTAGGAATACGCTCTTCAATTTATATTCACGATAGGCAAATTAATTTGGGAATACTAATTGTCAGGTTTTTATTGCCATTGTAACATAACGCCTATATTGTCCACATCATTGTGAGTGGTTATCGTCACCCATGGATATCAGCAATGCCACGGACACAACCAGGTTAATGCCTACATTGTCACGATATTGGTTGGCCAAGCAATCTTTATGTTACATTATGATTCTAAATATCTAATACGGATATTGATGAAAGAAAAAAAAACAGGGGGTGCTACGTCAGGATACCTTTAAAGCCTTTGGTCCAATTATTCAGAGAGAGTTCTTTAAAAGGCCGCGTCGGATATTCAATTTCATTCTTCTTGTTCTGAAAATTATTTTCGTCCTAAAACAAAAATTCACACCCCAACCAGGAAAAGAGCTGATGAGCTTCAAACGGCTGTATATATTTTCATAATTCGGGAACGCTTCGAATCAAAATTATTTACAAAACAAAGATTTATTCGCTTGGAAGTCACAAACAGAAAAAAAATACTAAAAAGAAAAAAAGAAAATATCGCTTTATTGTATCATTGCTTAAAAATAGTGTTCGTTCGCCTCAAGTGTGACGGCACCTTTACTGGGAAATATAATTGGCCGCAATTGAGGAATTCTGTTGATTTAGAACCAATTTACTTCGCTTAGTATAATGGTTCTTAACGTTTGATGTGTGTATCGAATTTCATAAAATTTTACTTTTCCACAAAGTTTGAGAATCTTACAGTGATAGCGGCCTATCTCACTATCAGATGGTATTCATTCCTATTATTATTAGCCTTAGAAGTAATGTTCTTTATCTAATTAATTCTTCTTCCCAAATATTTCCTACAATCAGTCCGGTGGTACCCCCATTCTACCCATTTCCGTTGTGAGCGTTCAAGCATTTCGGTTTGATCACTAGTGTAGACTCTGTGTCTACTATGTCACTATATGAGACAGTTCAGACTTCGAATTTACGACGCCGGAACCCTATTAACACAAACAAAGCCGCCTGCTCATGTAGTGTGATAAAAAAAATATCTACACTGAAATCCCGAGCAGAAATTGCAAGTACCCGCTTTAAAATCTACATACAATATTTGGCACGTCATATATCATACACTTCTTTGGGGAAATCGACATCGAATCGATACACAACGAACAAAGCTACGATTTATGTGCCTCGTGCACAAACAGCCCGGTGCGCTGGGCTTGTTTTGAGTGTGCACGACGCGTATAATTCACGCTACAAATCGTGAATTATTAATGCCATTGCTTATGTCGTTTGTCTTGGCGATAATAACCATTAACTTGAGATGAAACAGAACAATAAATTTCGGCTATGCACTCGGCTAAAGGCTGACTTAACTGTGGGCATGATCGTCTGTCGATTGAATTAGACCAGGAGCTCCCAAACTTATTTTGTCTACTGCCTACTTTGAGAATAAACTACTTTTTAGCGCTCCCATTTTTTCACCTACTTACAACCATTATAGCAAAAACTCCGTCGGTGTCCTAAGAGTCCTCCTAGATGAAATTACAAATTGCCTCCCAAGTCGCTACACAACTCCCCATTTTTTTCTGGGTCTCTTACCGCCCCCCTTTAGCCCTGCAGCGCCCACAAGGGGGCCTTATCGCCTACTTTGAGAAAAGCTGAATTAGACGAAAAAAAGAACTTCAACTTGACAGATCGAAAACAAAGTTTTATTAGTCGAACAATTTAATTACTATCCGAACTCATTACGTTATTGTGTACCCAGATCGTAATGCCCCATGAAGGGTTAAGATGGGTGACTACACTCTCTCGATCTGCAGCAATAAGTTGAAGCCGAGTGATTTTCAGTTTTATCCATAAATTACAACTTTATTAATAACAAGGCTATAAGTTGGAATATAAAAACTTTTTTACGTATGCCATAAAAAAAGAAACATAAACAAAAACTGTCCACGTGTAGAAACAGCCTAAGGGTGCATGACATAACACCTTCACCTTGCAACGGACCTTGAGGGTTTTTTTTGTATCCAAAGAGGAAATATTATCTTGATTGCACAGACGATTAACATCGTATTTAGAAGTGTGTGAACTTGTATGGAACAAAAACAATTTATTTTGCGTTCGAAATAATACTTTTTGCACGTATTGGCAGAGTTTCGTACGTAGATTTCACTGTATACGTAAGTTTGTAGTCTGGCGTGTGTTGGCTGTAAATTTGACTCTCAAATATGGTATCGTATTTTATTGGTGGTGTGTGTGTATGTTTGTTACGTAGATGGAGTGATCCTTTTAAATGAAAACACGAAAAGTTCAGTGACATTGTTTTTTTGTTGCCATTGTGAACCAACACGGGTTGGTACCAAGCCCACTGAGTTTCTTGCCGGATCTTCTCAACGGGTCGCGATTCCGATCCGGTGGTAGATTTTGCGAAGCACTGCTCTTCCTAGGGCTAGTGTTCACGTTGAGCCCGTGAGCTCACCTACCCGTCTGGGCGTAGTGGGAATAGCCTCTTAGGCTACCAGCGAACAGGTAGGAAAAAAAATGTTACCCCCTTTCTGTTTATTACAAATACGAGGGAATCTTACTTTCCAGTTTCAAAAGTTGAATCCATTTCGAACAGTTTATACGTACCAATAGTGATTCTACATCACGTATCAAGATTGGTGGGTAGCACATTGTTGTGACTACGTGATTCTGTAACTGACTAAACTCAATCGATCACTCTCTGCCGACGTTTGATCCCCGCCCGAGAAACATAGGTCAGGATAGGCAGGTAGGGGGGAGTTTCTGCAATCACTTAACATCTTTGTTTTATATATTTGTATGTAGACGAAGCACATGGCCCACCTGATGGTGAACGGCTACAATCGCTCATGGACGGCAGTAACTACATAACGCCCGATGGACCGTAAGCTCTCTCGTCCGTATAGGCAATTATAAAAACTTAGCCTACAGGATCATTAAGACGATTTTTATTAAAATGGTCGTTTGGGTAATCTAAATCGATCTACTTACTAGCTGGGTGAAGCTCGTAAAAAAAAACATAGATAAACGTATTTAAAAATTCCCACGCGACTAGTTTTAACTAGTTCAAAATGGATCTTAATGTACTACATAATAGTTTCCCGGCATACGTTTTATTGGTAGGCAGCGGCTTGGCTCTGGCCCTGGCATTGCTGAAGTCCATGGGCGACGGTAACTACACACCATCATGCGGGCCGTATGCTCGTCTGCCTACAAGAGCAATAAATAAAAAAATCAATATAGAATGAATACACAACGCATAGGATTTTTGCAGAGTTCTCAGGGGTAGACAGTAGCTTGTTTGTGTCCCTGGGATTGCTAATGTCTGTGAGCGACGGCGACCTACTTACCATTACCGTATACTCGTCTGCCTACAAAGGCAATAAAAAAAACCATCAACGATTATTGAAATACAGGATAAAAATAATAGTCACAACTCATGCTTATAAGCGCTAATAGCGAAAAGAGTTTGTATTTTTTTTTTCTTCTTTGAGCCGTTCAAAATTATTTTCAACGACCGACAGTGTACAAAGTTGCCGTAGAAGTTGTTAGTATTCGTTAAAAAAATCCGCTTAGTAACGTTGCTACACTTAAGCATAATAAATCACCGGTTGAGCAAAAGAAATCCGCTGAACAGCACCTGAATGACCTGTACGTGGTGCCGTTATAAAATGTCTCCCATGTAAACGTAGTCACCGGTATTATAGTTACATGGAAGTGCATTGAAAACGAGTACACAAACACGTCGAGTGCTGGTTGATAGGGGAATAATTCCGCCCCGAAGAATATTTGTACGATTTACGATATAATTGATACTTCCAAATCAGAATTCTCTATCTGATTTTATTTTTATTCATTTTTTTTATTGCTTACTGGAGCCCATAGACATCTACAACGTAAATGCGCCACCCACCTTGAGGTATAAGTTCTAAGGTCTCAGTATAGTTACAAAGGCTGCCCCACCCTTCAAGTCGAAACGCAATCCTGCTTCACGGCAGAAATAGGCGGGGTGGTGGTACGTACCCCTGTGGACTCACAAGAGGTCCTACCACCAGTAATTACGCAAATTATAATTTGGCGGGCTTGATTTTTATTGCTAACAGCTGCAAAGCTAATCGATTGATAATAATAAAAAATCAAAAAAGAAAATCTGTTGAAAGACGAGATGATTGTGCTAAACTACTTCGACTTTGCCTATTTAAATGTAGATACAAGATTAGAACCAAACACAATTTGAAAAGTTGAAGCTTAAATGTAGATTAATGGCGTGACTGACACTAACTACAACAGTTATAGTTGAACGAAACTTAATGAAGTCTACGCTGTATAATTTTTTGTGAGGGAAAAATGTGTGACGAAATGAAATTGCTGTGAACAGTTGTTCCACTACGAGTTCCTTGCTTTATTAAAATGAAACATGCTTATTTTGGGAGTGCGGGGCTTAAAAATAGTCACGTGGTTATTCAATTGATGGGAACTAGATTTTTTTATTGCCCGTGCATATGGCCCACCTGATGGTGAGTGGTTACCGTTGCCCATGAACGTCAGTAATCCAAAGGGCACAGCCAAGCCGCCGCCAACAGTTAAAAAACAAATTAGAGCATGAAATAGATTTTTTTAAGGCTGTTAGATAACGTAAAGATAAAACAATGTAAACTATAAAACCGATACCTACATATATGTCTATTATTATATATAAACCTATAAATCCTATAAAATACATTAGTTAATGAAAAAGAACCCGTGACTGGAATGGAACAGGAAATTTGATATTACATACGGGCTCTTAATTTTTCTTTTTAAAAATTTATTCTGCACTTCATAAAGACGTAATATACTTTTACGGTTGTGGTGAAACTACAAAACGTGTGTTTATGGACGTACATGTTCGTTATAATAATAATATTTTTGAACCATAACGTTACACCAAATATCTACACCAGTAACTACAGCACAAATATGTGCATTCCTGATGAAATATGAAAAAAAAACACGAGCTCTGAAACAGTATCTATATCTGCGGTTGGCCTTTTGTTATCTACGCGATGTGTAAAACGAACTATTTTTTGGAGTTAGAAACTGGCGTCTTCATAAAGTGTTTTAATGTTTTCACATTAACGATATGCTTATTAGAATTCTTCTTCTTCTTTTTCTTCACCTTATGCCACTAGGTGGGGTCGGCATTGCTAATTTTTCTCTTCCATTCTCTTCTATCAGCCGTCAGCTCAATACTCATTCCTTTCTCTCTCTCTCATATCGTTATTCACATACTATACCCATGTCTTCATCGGTCGACCTCTACCCCCTCTACCTTGCACTACAATTTCCATACATCTGCTAGTCACATGCATCTTCTCTCTACGCATCACATGTCCACACCACGCTATTAAATTTCAAAAACAATACTTTGTCCTTTGACCTTAAAATTGTTATTACCGCTGTCACAGAAATATCTATTCTGATGTTGAAAAGCAAATGTAAAATTTTACTTCACTTAAACTTAATTCCCAAGACACTGAAAGCGTTTATCACACGAATCGCCAACCCAATTGAAATTAAAATGAATTTATAAAATATTTATACTAAAGTGTGGATCCACGTAATACCGAAACTAGTCTACATATAACGGGCTTGTTGAGTGAACTCTGCCGGACACACACGCCCTAGAGAGCTGTTTATGCTAAGTCGATTTCAGTGGAGGTTATTTCACACTCTCTGAAAATGGAACTATCCATATGATCCTTTTGAGGTATACAATTTGAAACTTACGTTATAGAGAGCGGTTTCAATTAGACCTGTCATTTAATGTTTTGATTCAAACAGCTTACATTGCTTGATTCATTCATTGAACATATATGAATATTCAGTAATCTATTCTCTAACTTTTGTTGCTTGGTCGGAATACTGGTATGAGAATTACGTAGAGCAGATTAAATATGATTCGGGACAGGAGCCAAATCCGCTCTAGTTGATAACGTAAACGTGGCTGAAATGTTAACACGTTCGCGCCCGAGACGTGGCTTTGTTCCTAGGTGACATGCGATTCCAAAACGTATCTCATAAAGCGAAACCCGACGCCGCGCCGGCGAGAGTGAAGCTCTCACGTCCAGTTTAAAATATTTTATAAAGTTTTAATGCATTATTTACGTCGCTATAAACGAACTATGAGCAAAAAACTGGTTCTGCGACGCGGATCACTTCCCCGTTGAATTTTTATTTATTCAGACGTGCCATGTTGTCCGGCGTTGATAACGTCCGAGAGAAATACCGCTTAAACCCCGACCCGGTCCAGAATATTCTGTACGCTTGAATAATGTTTAGTTTTCCATAAAAAAATATATTATTAGCGTAGGTATATTATTGTATCGCAACAGGCATTTCGGTCCCGGCGAATATTTTACAAACACAAAAACACCTTTTGAATTTCTGATACAGACGGACGTCACGAAAATCTTGAAATGAAAAAGGAATGCAGTGATGGAGTATTTGACAAGTGTGAGTGCGCTGAAAACGTTGAAAATGTTGGTTCTCTCGAATGTGTTCCGTGCGACCCATCACACAAATCAAATAGTGCCAAGAGACTTGACCTCGTCCACAGCGAAAAGTGTAAAACCTATGGATAAACTAAAAATAGCGTCGCAGAATTCTCTAAGAATAAAGCAACGTACGAAAACCCGTGATAACATTAGTGTGACACATCGAGAGATGGATGGAGGCGATGTAAAGAGTGTGCAACGAGAAAAGTGCCTTTCTAGTAGCGTCGACGCGATCGTCACGCGTGATGATACCAAAAGTAAAGTGATATGCAGTGCCAAAGGTTTATTAGAGACTAATCTAGATGATCTATTTAACGATGTCCAAAAACTGGACAGTTGGGCTTCCGAGTCGAAAAGTCTTGGTGTCAGTGAGCCTACCTTAAGTTTAAGTGATGACAAAACGAAGCGTGAATCTCTCGTGTCAGTTGATGACACTGATGATGATACAGCAAGCGATAGTGATCGCGCGGACCATGTTATGCGGGAGCAGAGGATGTGCATGGGGGCTAGACGTTTCGGTCACATGCTGCGGCGAGTCATATCCAGAAATGGTAAGTTATTGTCACAGCTGCGTTTCTCGTTGAGCAGTGCCGATTAAATATTGCCGTTGTTCGGAAGCGTGGCGAATCGTAATGGCGACGTTCTTTATTTGTTTTCAATTGTGGCAAATTGCTTCTCGCGCTCTGATTGAGATGGTCGTCGTAAAATCTTGTTACACGTTCGCAATCTTATCTCGGCCCGTTCTCCTCGGCTCCGTTTTGATTGAAACTAATTACTTGGTTTAATTTATTTATTTTTACTTCAAAAGTAAATTCTTTTCGTACTTCGTAAGGTACCGTAATTGTTTTTGTTTGTTTCGTAACTGCCTTTTGACGATTTTGTAATCTAGCGTAATATTTGTCAAAAATTGTTAAACAACGCACGTGGCAATGAATATATCGAACCAATATAATATATAATATGTATCTAAGAATTTAGTATATGAGATTATTCGTATAAGATAGATAGCTTGTAATATCGACTGACTTAAAATATTATATATGTTTTCTACCGTTTCTATGCTGCGTTGTTGGACAAGACCAAGCATTATGTGTCATGCTGATTTTTCTTGGTTGCAATTTTGCGCATTTCGAAGTTGTTAAGTCCGTCCGAAAGCGCCTGTAAATATATACTCGAATGCAAAACATGTAGATGAGTTAAACATGAAATTTGATCATGAGTGTTCTCATTCCGGTCAATTTATTTTAATTAATTATATGAATTACGAGTTCGCTGGTAGATTTTTGGAATAACAAATAACAACTTGTAGATAGCGGTGTGGTTGTGCCGCGCGTATTAGTAATGTCGATGACCGATTGTAATCGTCATCAGGTTGGCGGAATGCTCTGTTGCCGTTCAGTGATGCCAACTCCGGGGTTTTCCCCCAAAATTTAGGGGGAAAAAATCTATACAGGGATTTTTTTAGGGGGTGAAATATTTGGGGATATTTTTAGGGATAAAAATTTGTATTTTTTAAAAACTTTATATAAACTTGTTTTTTCTATATTATTTTGATTTTTTTCTCATTAACCTTATCCATTTTTAAAGAAATAAGGAGATGCTGGCAAGTACATGACATAAAGTATGTAATTACATTTCATAATGTGATGAACTTAAAGAAAAATACTTAAAAATACTAAATAACTATTGTTATTAACTAATTATTTTTATTTATTTCTTTACTTATATTGTAATGAGTAAATACTTGGTCCGTCGTTGGGGAGTTTTGTTTTGAATTTAGTGGTTTTTGAAATTGCATAAGGTGGTAAGTTTTCAAACAGTTGGCGACACTGCTGCCGTTAGAAGTGAAAAAACATGCAAAATAACTCCATACTTCGCCGTCATATCGGAGGGTCGGTAGCTGTATTAGCGTTCTAATGTCTATGGTCCACGGTAATGCCACTTAATATTGTGTGGGCTGAGAGCTCGTCTGTATATCTAGTCCTTGTAAAAAATAATCTATAATCCAATTTACGAGTAGGTACATTTAAATTCCATTGTTACCACATTTATGTTTTAAGCATATTGAAAACTTAAAGTGAGTGTAATAAAATGCCGTATTTTCGGGATATTTATTAAATATGTAAAGGAACACTTTTTAACGCTTTTTGTGTGTAATCTTTTGAGAAGGTAACGACATACGGAAGATCTTCCAATGCTTATTTATATGTAAGCTTATCTTGAAAATTTCGTTAGTGAAATTCAGGCATTTGTCAAATATCATGTGTAGTGTAATGACTACCGCCACTATCTTAATTCACAAAAAAAAACACATATATTTTTGGTCAAAATTACGTTCTTGTAAATTTCATAAACAAATATATTTAGGTTATGGTTAAGTTTAAGGTTATATTATGTTTGTCTACAATAATGTTTAAGTAATTGTGTATTGTAAAGTTTGTCTAAATTTAATTACATAAAAGTGTTTGTAAACGATAGCAACAATGTTCTTGTCTTCTGCTACCGATGACAATAAAATAAATAAATTATAATTTCGTAGTACGCACTCGAGGAGAATTGAAACAAAAGCGAAAGAAATATTCAACAAAACCCGTTTCACGCAAAATATACTCTTTTACGATGAAAATGTCCCAAACGTATGCCTCAAGTACGGCCGCGTTATCTAGAGCACGATCTATTTATCTAAGTTAGCGTGCAATCCAGTAAAGGTTCCCATTAGTATAGGATGCGTGGCTAGTTTTGCTAATAGACTCAAATCGTATTTGGGTTTTGAAATTACGTTCGTAACGTTATTAGCTGTTAGTGATTTATAGCTTTAAGTAATGTTATTTATAAAAGCATTGGAGGTTGGTAGGTCTACTTTTTAGTTACGAAATAAACCCTGTGGTAGCGCGAATTGTCGTGGGTTTCTAGTTCGTGTAGCAATGTATAGAATTCATTCATCTTGTTTTTCCAAAATTTTCATATCACGATTTTTTTATTTATGAAGAAGCTACCTATACGGTTTTTTTTTTGCTTTTCTTCAAAAAACCAATCATGACACGATAAGGGTTAAGGGTTGGGAAGCTGTTGTAAACTACAATTGGGACTTTGATGTATGGTTAGGAGTGGGCAGCATTCTCGTTGTGATGCCAATGAGGTCTTGTGGGCCGTGAGCTCGACCCAAACACATAATGCATAAACATTGTGATGTATAGGTATTATGGGTTCATACACAATACAATCATAGAACCATACTAGACGCCGATAAGCAAATATTTTGTAACCTCCAATAGTTCTCAAATTTGGTTCATTTGAGGCTTGACTTGTTTGTAATCAGAGAGTTTTTGCGTTAAGTTTTGTTTGTTAGTGGCCCGTTTATAATTTAGATCAATGGTCATTTTCTAAAGCGAAAACAAACATCTAAAACTAGTATCTCAAATATGTATAAGTTACAAAAAGTTTTTGGCATATTATGGATATTTGAGAATGATTGCATAAAAATATTAAAGCTATATACATGATCATTTGTGCGTTTGTTTATCAGAAGATATATAAAAAGCACGAGCGACCCTTCCTACTTTCCCAGCATCAATATTATTCTCAGCATTTCCCTACCTAACTATTGGCTTGAATGATTTCTGACTTGTCATAGATATAAAAAGGCAAAGGGATGGATATTACGATTATCAAAAGTATGCTTACACCTTTATCTATGTCCCCTTTGAAACTTATTTATGGCGTAGATAGGTGAATAAGCTCGCGGGTGCTCCTAGTGTTAATTGATTACCGAAACACATAGATATCAATCACAACGTGAATGCAGCCACCCACTTGAGACTTGACGAGTTTGTCATGTATATCCGCTGTATTGTTTGGTCGTGAAGAATCCGCTGTATTGTTTTGGTTGTTAAAAGAAGTCTGCAAGTTTCTTCAATCAAAAGAAGACAATCGATTTTCGGAGTTATTTGTATAGTTTACTTCACAGAATCGTTAATCGAATTTTTATTCATTAGCATTATATGTATATCTGGAATGAAGACATGACATGAAAAGAGACATGGTGCATGAAAAGCCGCGATAACAAAAAGATCGACGCCTTTGAAATGTGGGTGTGGCGGAGGATGCTACGAATACCGTGGACTACCATCAGAACTAACGAGTCCATTCTAAGGGAGCTCAACATCCGAAAAAGGCTGTCCTCCATCTCCCGGGAACATGTTATGAGTTTCTTCGGACACATGATGCAGTCTCCCAGACATGAATTAGAGAAGCTCATAATTGCGGGTCGCATAGAGGGCAAGCGCGCCGTGGGCGGAACACCAGTCAAATTGTCAAATCTAGTAAGAGAAGCACTTGGTGGTAGTCTGTACCATGCCACCCATGATCGAACACAGTGGAAGAACGTCACATGAGATAGCGATCCTCGGCAGCGAGGGAACGATACAGAAGATAACTCGAAAAGTAAACTTTGTAATTGCCTTTGTAAGACTTAAATTTGGCAACGAAATCATTTTTGTCTCGAATTTTTAAGTCGAAACATTGTTGAATGTTCCTGAAACCTTGAAAAAAACCTTGAATTGGATATATCGAGATTCCATTGTAACTATAAATAAGAACGAATTTTTTCCCTCTATATGTCGAAGACCAATTGTACTGTCCCCACAAATAATAAGATTTTGGGGTTTTTTTTAATTGCCGTATAGGCAGACAAGCATACAGCGCACCTGATGGTGAGTGGTTACCGTCGCTCATGAACGTCAGCAATGCCAGGGGCAGAGCCAAGCCGCTACCTACCGTTTAATACTCTCCACAAGCCTCGTTTGAAGAAGGACATGTCATAGTGCTCGGGAAACAAAAAGGAACTTACTAAAGGAGCCACAAACTAACATAACTGAATTTGGTCTGAACTTCACAAATTGTTTTTTTCAAAAACGACGATGGGGTCGTCACAATTATTGTTACAAAACGTTCGATTGGAAAATTCTACTCATTCACAATTAAAAGTATAAATATTATGATCCGTAATAGAAAATCGGACATCTTATATTATCAAAATTTAACAAGGTAACTGGACTTCATAACGTGTGGCGTTGCCGTGTGGGACAAATATGGATAATTCACAACCCATCACCCACATATTATTATAGGGCGTTCAACTGTACCCTTTGCGAGTAGAGTGATCTAAAATCCTTGTTCTCTTGTTGTCATCTGAATAAGTTCGTTGCGGAATTGGCCAATTAGCTTTCCGTCGGTTAGCCAGAGCTTTTCCTGTAGCCCACTGTTCGTCTTGCCTGCACTGGGAGCTACAATGGCGGAAATGAATAGTCTATCCGGTATAATAATACCGGACGAATAATAACCGAATAATAACGGTATAATAATAATTTGTAAGTTCAGAATACTGAACTTACAAATGTGACCATAATTGAATGTTTTATAGTACAATTAAAGGGTGAATTTAACAATACGCTAATCTATTGCAGTACAATGACCTTTCTTCCTGCTCATTATGTTTTATATGTTTCGTGACACACATAAACACTAATGTGTGTTTTCACTACGTCGTCGTCACGCGTGGACGGACAAGGTATAAAGGCTTATTCACATTTAACGTTCCCAATCGTAGCGTTACTCTTTGACAAAGCATGATTTGACGAAGGCAAACGATGCCTATGGCGTCATTTTTATTATTCTAGATTGATAGACAATATCACGGCCCACCTTATATTTCGTGGTTACCCAAGCTCTTAATTCTGTCATCCATCTTGACGTATTGGGATGAATTCTCAATTGTATAGTGTAAAGACTATCTTGTATTTCAAACTAAAATAATTAATATTTCGCGACAGAAATGGTGGGTAGCTTATGGGTTTGAGCTCACAAAACGCAGGCATAGTACTATTAATCTTTCTCTAATTTTTATAGAATTCGTTTTGGTCTAAAAGCAAAGACAAAAGATATTTGTATCAAGCAATGCAACCAAAGTTCAAATGCTTGGCGCAGTTATTGTTCTTTTCTAATCAAACGCTTGCATTTGTATTATATGCGTTCACCAAAGACTTCTAAGATGAAGGTATGAGGCATTGTGTAATAAAGATCGGACTCGCGACATTTATAAGTTTGCGTAATTACGGGTAGGGTAGGGCGTTATGGGGATCACACGAATAGTTACCATTGTATTATCTATTTCTACTGTCGATCTCATTTCTCAAGGTGAATGTAGCGGCGATCAGTGACTCCGGTAACCGCCTAATACTAGATCGACCAGGGCTCGTTCACTAGAAATAAAATACCATAAATTTTCATGGTTCATTGAGAAGTAAACTAAGACATTGCTACCGTTTTACCGGCTCTCTGTGTACGAAGCTTTACCCGAGCATTATGACCACGCCTCTTGCCACCGATTCGGTTCATCAAATAAATTGCCCGTGTCATTCGGGAGTGTCGTAATAATCCGTATACTATGGTACGGACGAAAGCATCCTACTTTCGTTCCTTATAATAATCTATTGATTTTTTCTTTTTTTGCCATTAGCAGAATGACTTGATTGAGTCCTCACTGAATCTAACCAGGTCGTTGTTCACTTTGAGTTAAACGCTATTAACTGCTTAGGCGTTTAGGATTTTCCAACACACTACCATGTATTTGACACAACACATACATAAAAATATACTCTTTGTTTACTGTCAATTGGGAAACTTTTGTTTAAAGTCTGTGGTCGAATTGAAAATAGATTAATATGGTTTGCCTTTAATATTATTGATCTATAGTGAAGTTTTGGCGAAAAAGAGGTTCATTTCTTTCACAAAGCTATTGTGTGTTCCGCTTGGAAGCATATGTTTATTATCCTATAGGTAAAAAGCTTAAATCAGATAAACTGAATCTCTAAAAGTAAATTTCACATTGACTACACGGTTTTATGGTGTGTTTGAAAATATACGAGAATAATCGCTGATAAATTATGTGGTGTTTCTAAAACAAAGAACTCACTCTTATTGCTGTTTTTTTATTCAATACAAAAAATGAATAAGATTACTTAGTTAACATTGGAAATAATGTCGAGTCCTTCCCCCGGGAACTTATTTGAATAAAAGTAGTTAAACGAAGGTTTTGTTCCTAGATTTATTTCCTCTCAAGCGAATTCTTATGTTGAATCGTTTCTTGGTATTTTGTTTTATTAGAGATGAAGTTTTTTTTGTAAATGAAACCTGAGTGTTTTTCGTGGAACAATTTATTGAAAGAAAAGAAGAAGAGAAGAAGAAAAGAAATCTTCAAAGTGGTTGAAGAAATTTACTTGTTATTCTAACGTTAATAACCAATGTTCAAATATATTTATACATTTTTGACCATGGCCCTCCACTCACCTGGACGTATGACATGGTAGTCTCAATTGCACGACAACGGCTATCCCTACCCTTTAAAATGGAACGACTTGTAATTCAGTTGCCATGTATGCCTCTACTGACCGGTGCTTTACTTATCTCATTCCTTTTTCTGTCTGTAGTGCACACGTTTTCCTATCTGCTCTAGCATTCGAGAACCACCCATCTTCTGTCTGAACCCATGTTTTGTTAACAGGTCACAATGTGAATTTAATCTACCTAAAATCTGTTTTTTTTTTATTATTGCTTAGATGGGTGGACGAGCTCACCACAGCCCACCTGGTGTTAAGCGGTTACTGGAGCCCATAGACATCTTCAATGTAAATGCGCCACCCACCTTGATATATAAGTTTTAAGATCTCAAGTATAGTTACAATGGCTGCCCCACTCTTCAAACCGAAACGCATTACTACTTCACGGCAGAAATAGGCGGGGTGGTGGTACCTACCCGTGCGGACTCACAAGAGATCCTGTCAACGATAACTTGAAGAATCTAGGTTCGTGCTTTAAATGCTCTTATCGTGAATAAAAATATGGCGGGAAAGAGCATCCTCACCGAACCAAAACCAATATTGAGTATTAATCACATAAAGAGGTACTCAAAAGTGAACACTACCTTATGGCAGCCAGGAAAAATTATATTTAAACTGTGTATCCGATGATGCCTCATATATAGATGCCAAATATAGGCACCGAATCACAATTGCGAAAATTGAGAATACAACAGAGGGGATTGGAAATAATTTTGATGGATGTGATGATAAAGTAAACTGGTAAAGACCAGAAAGAATTACGCTAACACATAAAACTGAAGAAACAATTCACGTAACAAGGCACGAAAAGGTTAAAATTGAAAATTAGGAAACGGCAATCATGATATAGTAAAAGATAATGATGGAGACAGATAGATTGATGGTTACGAAACGCCAACACCAGATTACAGTTTCCAGAACTGACTTCAGTTGGAAGTGGCCTACGTGTCACAAAACACCTAAACTTAGAAGCGGATGTTTTGGAAGTTAAGTTAATACAATGTGTAAATACATATATTTCGTTTAGTTTCAGCATATGGCGGGAACGCGAGGAGTGAAGTTGTGTGATTTGTTTTATTTTGTCTATTTAGTGTTTCTTCGGGTTTAAATGTGTAATAATGGTGGTTTATTAAATGTTGAATATCTGTGAAAGTGCACAAATGTGGGAAAATGAAACAGAGCCGCTGGACGTAACTTCTCGGGATCCTACAAAACGCACAGAAAAAAAACTTAGTAAATGACCACCATTTTACTGAGATTATATTTCATCCCATATCATTTCATTTAATTTCATCCCAGTTGATTAATGTCTCAAATTAATTATCTTCATTTCATTTCACACCATAATATCATTTTTCATATAAATAAGAATATAAATAAAAAGAAGACTTGACCTAAAGGTCTCAGTTACCAGGTTATAAAATCGCTTAAAAAAAAACAGTAAAAGACACGGGGATAGTAAATATAATGCCGGAATGTGTTATGATCATGAATAGTAAACTAAAAACGTGTTTATATTATTAAATTAAATACAAAATGTAATTAAATTGTAATAAAACTTTCTTAGTAGTTGCGGTATCCTGGTCGAACCAGTTCGATGATTGATTACTTACCAGAAAGCTGTCGTTTGTTAATTTATTAGCTTTCCGTTTGACTAGTTCGGTTCTCCATAAAGAAGCTTAGTAATATTCTCAAAATTTAGCAGAATGATTACAATTTAAAAATTTCAAAACTTGATTTTCAAAACTGGTCCAATTCGTTAATAAAAAATTTGACGTAATTCAAGTGTATATTTTTATCTATCGTACGTATACTCACTCACTCATTTAAGCTAAATTAAGTACGCCCCATGGGCCATGCATCTTTAAATATGCCAAATCTCATACTCCTCTGTGCGCGTAAATAATTTCTTTACATTTTTAAAATAACATTAAATACTTACACTCGTTCTTGTTGTTGTCATACTTGTTCATTTGTGGTGTTGAATAAGAACTATCTATTCTATCCTATAACCGGATCAATGCTTTTGTTTTTGTGTCGGACTTCGATTAGCCATTTTCTTCGGTAATACGGTCAAGTGTACACGAATGAAGACATAGAAGAAATAGAAGAATAACATCGTGTAATAAAAATCAAAACTCGGAAAAAATATAATTTGCGGAATTACTGGTGGTAGGGGCGTATGGTGAGCGCGCGCAGGAAGGTATCACCACCCTGCCTATTCCTGCCGTAAAGCGGTAATGCGTTTCGGTTTATAGGGTGGAGCAGCCGTTGTACTGTAAATACTGAGACTTAGAACTAATATCTCAAGGTAGGTGGCGGCATTTACATATGATGAAGCTTATGAGCTTCGGGAACCACTTAATACCCGGTAGACCGTGAGCTCGTCCAGCCGTCATCAATAAAAAAACCAAAATCCTGTCTATAGTTATGTAATATATAAAGTATTGCGATTTCGACTTAAGACGGAATAGGAACATCCATCTTGTGTTCTCTATGGGCTACTATAACCGCGCTAGTTTCTTCGGCTAGTCGTAAAAGCATAATCAAAACTATTTTTGCGCATTTATGTTTTTATGGTCATCGACAATTAAACTCGTAAATCATGGACTTTTAAATAGGTACTGTGCCAAACTGTAAACTATTAGAAAAGTTAAACAAACCGCAAGATTAAACTGTTAAAACAAAATTCATTATAATCATCTCCGATAACCACTTACCTATAAGTGGGCGATGACATCGTCTCCTATCAAAAAACATAAAAAAAAATTCACGGAAAGAAATGGAAAAAAAACAGTACCCAATCATGCAAATATCATGTTCCTACGTATTTTATATGCACCTATAAACGTTCAAAATTCCGTGTCGCCATTCATCCGAATGTCTTTCATCTCGCTATTTTCGTATTTCAATGGCTCGTAATCTCGAGAGTGGGCCAATAGTCGGGTTTTCTGTCTATTATCATGCGAGTTTTAGCTGTTCTTATAGCGCTCTTTTTTTATGCCCTACCTAATCGTTGGTAGCCTAAGGGTCTATTACAACTTCGCGCGGATGGGTAGGTGAGCACACGGGCTTTAACCTGAGAGAATTGCTGACACTAGCCCTAGCAAGAGCAGTGCTTCCCAGAATCTACTACCGGATCGGAATCCGCGACCCACTGGAAAGATCCGGCGAGAAACTCAGCGGGTTGTGTCTATGGACTATTTCGCACGTCGGAGCCCGTAAACATCAACAATGTAATTGCCACCACTCAACTTGAGACATGAAAGACATTGAGACTAATCCTAAGTCTCAGTTCTATAGTACAACGGCAGTCCCACCCTTTTCAAATCGAAACGCAGTACTGCTTCACGACCGACAGCGGCTTGGCTCTGCCCCTGGCATTGCTGAAGTGCATGGACGACGGTAACCACTCACCATCAGGTGGGCTGTATGCTCGTCTGCCTACAAGGGCAATAAAAAAAAAACCTGGGGGTTAACTACCCTTGCGGACTCAGAAGACGCCGTACCATCAGTAAAATTTTTGATCGTAAATGGAGAAATTGAACGAACAATGCTTTAGATTTTTTATAATCCATAACACTAAGGGTTGTCTATAGATACTAAAAAACTAGGTTCATACATATGTATTATATATAAGAAAACTTACAAAGTAAACAAAACTCGCGACCCTATTAAAACGGAGTGTGACCGAACTGCGTTAAGTCCGCGGACGCTTCGATCCGCTTTCGTCTATTGTTTGCCTTCATTGCTGAAACAAAGCCACAATATCTTTGACCGTGACGCTACACTTTTACTCGCGTTCATTCTACATTGTTTTGAGGTGTTTGAAGCTTATGAAGTTATACCAAAAAAGAATCCAGCAACATTTACGAACGTTCGATCTGTAAAGGGACACACGTAAATCTTTTCATCAAGTTAAATAATATCTGATTTTTTCTCGGATTTCAATTTTAACGTTTAATCACGTATGTAATATGAGAAAAAACGAAATATCACCTAATTTAACTAATATTTTTATGAAGCTTACTACAACCTTATAAACCATTTCATAAGACTTGACAATTGAACATCGAATTGAAAAACAAATTATAGACGGAGTCAAAACATCTGAATTGAAAATTGATTAATGAAACGAAGAGTTAATTTTCGTTAATTGCATAGCTGAAAATGTTCATCTGTAAATAAAAATAAGTCGGGTAGGTCGAATTCGGAAAAATGACTTAAATAAATAGTTAATTTAGTAGTCTTTGTTTTGATTTTGGTTATTGTATTGAACTCCACTTATGTCCACTTAAATCCACTTATGCCTATTTTTTTGGACACTGCCCGTCTTTTAGTAGCATAGAAAACGATTGCGTTTGCATTATCAGAAAAAAAAACTGCTTAATAAACTGACATTTGCGACATTAAGACAGCATATATGTTGTATAACTTCAGAAAAACTTAGTCTATTATGTGTTGTTACCAACTTTTTTTTGTTTATATGTAACATAGGAAACAAGCAGTACGGCAGAGCCGCGTAATGAACTAGTGTGGGTGAAAGCGGTTTATTGTAATCACAACTATCAGGCAACAGTTAAACTCCGAGCTTTGACCTTTGAGCTTTGTTTTTAAATGATTCTTTTTATATTCGTCTTCTTCTTCCTTTTCGGTATCACTCTTGACAGAGTGGTCGTGGTCATCACTTCAGGTGTTGGTGCCAAGCTTCACAACACGCCGCCACTCTTCTCCAATCATCAATCATTCTTTCCTATTATCCTCTGCTGGCGTGTAGGGCTCGGATCAAATCCTTCTATTTTCATCGATCATGGGCAGTCTGTTCTAGCTCCTCCCACGTCATGCCCAAGACACCTAGCTCCTGCTCCGAGCGACGCCAAGTTGGTCTGGGGCGGCCTCTCTTCCTCCTCTAATACCTTCCTTCTTTCTCTAATACACAGCAAAAATCTTTAATATCTATGACAGCAAACGACAAACAGAAATTTTTGAAACTTCTTTCCCTTATCATCTTGAACAAAGGTTTAGGTATGTTATGAGTCCGCAGGAGTTTGTTAGTATTATTTCTAAACTAAATGGCAACGTATTGGTCAATTAGAATTTGAACCTAATGTCTTAGGGCCGACAGTTAAATTCACCTTGCCATCTCTATGTGCTCTGTTAACAGCTTAACATCAGCTAAAACGTGAGAAAGAATATGCTAATAAAAATAAAAAAACCATTCTTGCGCTCGACTTAACCCAATTCAGTGTTAGACGAATTTAAGTTTTCCCTTTGCAAAAAAAAAATATGACTCTTCAATTTAAGTATTATGATATTATAATTTTATTATTTCAGGTAAGTGCCCGGCCGACCCCAGCTCCCGACCTTCTAGCCGCGGAGGTACACGACTCATTTCCTTTTCCACATTAATTTGCGAACACGTCCTCCGCGGTCGATCGAGCCAATTAGTTACTGATTACTCGAGTTTCGGGTTTTATTAAGATTTCATATTTTAAACCATTAAAAAATTATGACGAATCAAAAATAAGAATTGAAGGTTTGTATTGTTAATTGATTGGAGGCATTTTATTTGGTTAATTCTGAAAAACGTATTCACCTCTATACTCGTCCTTAACGAAGAGTTCGGCGAGCGAAGTAACCCACTGGACATAATCCACTCAGTTTCTCGCCGGATCTTCTCAGTGGGTCGCGATCCGATGGTAGATTCTACGAAGCACTGCTCTTGCTAGGGTTAGTGTTAGCAAATTCTCTCAGGTTGAGCCCGTGAGCTCACCTACCCGTCTCGGCGTAGTTGGAATATCCTCTTACGCTACCAACTAGCGAATAGTTAGCAAAATAAAACCTTTACGCTTATAAATATTACTCTGTAATTATGATACCAAGATTCTTGTTAAAAAATTTTTTTAGGGAGCCCAAAGTCAGAATAATAAAGAATCGTGCCTAACTACAACTGACAACTCTGTATAGTGCCAAGTAAAATATTGACAGTCTAATTTTAGCGAGCCATTAGTATGCTCAAGTAATACCCATATTTTATATTTGAATTTAAGTGCTGGTAATTCGCAATACGTACCGCACGGGTAAGTGTCCTCTGTCTTATTACCGCAACTCAATGCATTTGGTCGTATAATACAATTGAGATTTCAAATTAATTTCAATATGGGTGGCAGTCACGCTGGGATGTGGACGGCCGTTAACCCCGTCTGCCTATAAATATTAAAAAAGGAAAATAGAAAAAATATCTATTTAGGGACATCCTTAATACACTGTACTACTGCTTAAGTATCTACATCACTACGTGTTATAAAACAAAGCCCCCCTCCGAGTCTGTAATTTTTTTTCTACTTATGCTGATAGTCTTTAGAGGCTATTTCAGCTTCGCCTTGACGTGTAGGTGAGTTCACGGTGCTCAAACCAGAAGTGTTGCTAACACTGGCCCTTGCAAGAGCAGTGCTTTGCAGAACCTACCACCGGATCGGAAACGCGACCCACTGAGAAGATCCGGCAAGAAACTCAGTGTGCTGTGTCTATGGGTTAATTTACTCGTCGGGCCCTTCGTCGCAATCGACGGGTTCGGCGAGGACGGTGACCGGGGGTCTGTCTGTCTAAACGCGATAAACGCGAAAACTATCGAACGGATTTTCATACGAATTTCACTAGTGGGCAGAGTGGTTCACGAAAAAGGTTTAAGTGTATGACGTATTAAAGTTGACGTTTTTTCTGGAATTGTCTGGAATATGACTGGCATGCGCCACGTAAATAGAAACAATTTAATACGTTATCATTGTCATTAAAAAGTTTTACATAATGATAATAATATAAAATAAATTTCTTAAAAAATACGAATCTCTACCGATTTCCGTATTTCATTTAGATTAAAACAACCTTTAAAACAAACAATTCACATAAGTTGTTTACTTGTACAAATTGTTCCTATGTGCTTTTGTCCCAAAAAAAGTCTGCTACTCTGTGAGAATCCGGGACAAGCTGTTAATTGACCATATTAAATATTAATATCATTAACAAATCGATAAACAAATGTTTTTGTGTGGCAGTCAAAGTTAAATTAAAAAGTTATTTCGAATATAAATTACTTGAACATTATCTTGATCGTGTCGAGATAATATTTGAGGGACAGGTCGAGTTGCGATATACGTAAATATTTACATACGCGTCGCATGTGGGACGCTTTGTTTTGTAATATATATTTACTAAAATTAGGTACTTGTTGCATTTCTCTGTTCGTATTTGCATTCGTTGTTCGTCAAATGTTTTGTGTGGAGACAACGTCTAATTTAGTTTTAACGAATTTAATATTATTCTAGGCTTTGCTTGATCATTAATGATTGATGTGTGAATAGGCTTTAAAATTCCAAAACGCATAAATACCTTGCGGCAAAAATGGTTACAAGCTTATTTACTATAATAATGTTTTGTCAATGGTACACCGCAATATACCTACTATATTTTTATATTTTCCAGGATTTCTCTAAATTAAACGGCTTTCTGGAAGAGATCGCTTTTAACAATAAAACCGTCTATTGTACAAATCTATCTGCTTTTTGACTGTTTTTGAATTTAAATTGTGTTTTGGTGTTCAATAAAGTGTATTCTCTCTCTCTCTCCCTTAAAGTAGTGGTATGTGGACATATACCTATACATATGCGTAGAGTACGTAATCATTAAAAAAAATTGGTACACGCTTGCGAGATTTGCATAAGTCGTATGGTCTAGACACGAGTGCACGTTATCCTTTAGGCCACGATGACTTCAGACGACCCATTTAAAGCAAATAAAGAAATATTATTATTAGAATATTAGCAGAATCAATCCACCTTATTGATCACGGTATCTAGTTCCTCAATCTCTCCACGTCTAGTGTAATTTTATATTACCTTATGGATACGACGCCGATATTCCTCCTATTGGATATGTAATAAGCGGATGATAATGTCGTTGCATCAAAAATAATAGCGATGATTTAATACGAGACAATTTGCGTGTGTACTTGGACGGCTTCGAAAGCTTTCTGGCGGTAGGACCTCTTGTGAGTTCGCACGGGTAGGTACCACCGCCCTGCCTATTTCTGCCGTGAAGCAGTAATGTGTTTCGGTTTTAAGGGTGAGGCAGCTGTTATAATTAACTATCCGAGACCTTAGAACTCATATCTCAAGATGGGTGGCGCATTTACGTCGTAGATGTCTATGGGCTCCGGTAACCACTTAACACCAGGAGGGCCACGAGCTCGTCCACCCGTCGACGCAATAAAAAAATGATTGGAAACGTACCCCTCTAAGTCATTAAGAACTCCGTGAAGGGGGTTCTTGTAACCGACAAGGTAACGAAGTAGTAATTTTTAACTACTATACCATTGTTATACATAACTAGCTGTACCCGTCCGCTTCGCTGGGCATTTAAAATTAACATTGTTATTTCTCACCCCCACAAAGATTCTCATCATTAACGCCCCCGCAACTGGTGTAGGGAGTCCAACACTCATATAAATATTAGCCTATCCATTAAGTACATGTATTTTCTACATGGATACCAAGTTTCAAGTCAATCGGATTGCATGGTTCAGTAGTTATAACGGAACATCCGTAAAAACCACTGTAGATTTATATATTAGTATGCGTATAGATATTTCTCTATCAGCCCATGGACGTCCACTGCTGGACGTTGGACATAGGCCTCCCCCAAGCCTCGCCGCAAAGACCGGTCCTGCGCTGCCGGCATCCAGTGGATCCCCGCGAACCTCAATAGGTCGTCGGCCCACCTTGTGGGAGGCCTAGCCACGCTACGTCTTCCAGTAAAATACATATAGATATACCACTTAACAAATCTGTCCTCTGTTTTTCCACTTATTAATTTCGATCGACCCAAAATCATTAGTTCAATTAAGAATGTGGCCGCATGCAATCTGCTGCCGGGGTTGGTTTTAATCGATTCAAATTCGCGGGGTCGACCCGATTGACTGCGTGATCACCGCTCGCGGCGTCTCCGACCCGTTCTAGCGATCCTAATTGTTTTGACAAGCTTAGTGAAGCATGATTTTTATAATAATTACTTATCGTTGTCCGTATAAGTTTATATTTCACTAGATAAATAAACAAACTTTCACTTTATCTGGTATTAAGCGAATACCGGATGCCATTGTCATCACAATTAAATATGCAATGAATTGAATTATTTGATATCCCTTTGATACCCTTATGTATTCGTGCTGGTTCCCAATAAAAATAATAGGGATTAAAGTATAAAATTACCGTTCTATTGTAATAGGTACTTCGAATTGATATAGAAACTTCATGGTTTGAGATTTTTGAGTGAAACTTTTTTCAAATGGTACCTAAGAGGTTCTTCTTTTAAAAGCCCACTGAGTCTCTCGCCGGATCTTCTCAGTGGGTCGCGTTTCCGATCCGGCGGTAGATTCTGCGAAGCACGGCTCTTGCTAGGGTTCGTGTTAGCAACGTCATCAGGTTTGATCCCCGCGAGCTCACTTACTGGTTAAGGTGACGCCGATATGGCCTCTCAATACTATCAGCTTAGGTAGGAAAAAAAAAACTTTTCAAAAATGTGCAACATTCGATTATCGACTTTCAGTTGTTTTCTTATTCAGCTTAGACAAGAAAAATTGATACTTTAATAATCGGACGTGTTAAAGTCACTGAAAATAACGTTCAAAACACACACACACACACACACGCACACACACACACACACACAGGCACACACACACACACACACACACACTAATAAAAGAGCCATTGAATCATAATAGCAAATAGACTTTATAAATAGCAAACCTAAGTTAAAGTATGCAATTCTAGAACCGTTTTTCTGAAGAGATATGTGTTAATATTAGTTTTTGTTTACAGAATTAACCTCCAAACATCCTATTCCCGTTTCCTGTACAAATGACATCCCAGAAAACTCCAGAACATTCCTAAATAAATAATACTCTTGCCTACTTTGTTTCTTTCCTATACCATGTTTTTATGTATTTAGTGATTTTGTAGATGATTTAGTAGAAGTGAACTCTGCGGAAAAATTCTATCTCATTCTCCCGCAAGCTAAATCCTATAAATGCATAAAATTGTGTTTGTCTCTATTTAGTATCGCTTATCGGTTTATAAAGCTTCATAGCAAAATGTTACTAAAAGATACTGTTACTATTGAATTTATTTTAAAAACTTCCTTTTATGAACTGATTGGCTCGTGTTTAGTAATTATTGGAGTCGATTAACGTAAACACAGCTGTCCACCTTTAGAGATGAAGTTAAAGTATCAGCTCCGATAGCGGTTACCTCACGTTATAGCTCTTTTGAGCGGAAGGAAAGTTTGTGGCCCAAAATCGTACAGATCCAAAATAAAAACATTTATTAATGCATGAACATTGAAAATGTTTGGATCAAAACTCGGTTCGCCCGTCAAAATATCGAAAATCCAATCTTAATCCCAATGACAACGAAACTTTTGTAACGTATAGTTTCCGAACGTGTCCCGTCAATTCGTAACTTTCTAAGTAGGCGCTGTCTTTTTTTCTCTACTGGCAATGAACCAGAAATGTTTTGACAAATCGTCTAATAAATAAAAGACGCCATATTGTGAATACGGTTCGTATGTTATTTTATGTTTTAGTTTTTTTTATCATGAAGGAGCAGGCGAGCTCTCGAATAAAGTGATGTTAACTTTTATTTTACCCAACCTAATTGTTGGTAGCCTCAAAGAGCTATTCCAGATTTACCGGTTTGGTTTGGCGAGCTCACTGGGCTCAGCCTAGGAGAGCTTTGTAACACTTACCCTAGCATATTTGTCTTCTCTGAAACTAAACCATTCGTTCGATTGTAATGAAAGTCGGTACAGTTGTCGTTAAGGCGCTAAGGAAGGTTTTTTTTAAAGCTTAGATGGGTGGACAAGCTCACATCCCTGTGTTACGTGGTGTGGTACGTAACCTGGTGTTAAGTGGTTACTGGAGCCCATAGACATCTACAGCGTAAATGCGCCACCCACTTTGAGGTCTCAGTATAGTTACAACGCCCCAGCCTTCAAACCGAAACGCATTACTGCTTCACGGCAGAAATAGGCAGGGTGTTGGTACCTACCCGTGCGGACTCCCAAGAGGTCCTACCACCAGTAACAGGTTCATTCATAGTATCATCAATGTATGATAAGTGATGCGAGAATTTACAAGACCACGATCTATTTCATACAATTTTCAAACCCTGTCGGAGCGTGACTGGGTTTCACTAGTTCGGAATACGCGTCCAATTTGTTTAAGGTATTTATTATGGTTCGTAGTTTGTTTTGAATAAAGACGGGAATCAATAAGCCTTCGCTGAATATAAAATTATAAGAATGACTTCTTCTTCTTAGTCGAATACTTCATTGCTGAAGGTCGTGTCCTTGAAAGCCCTTCGTGGCTCTTTGTACCCTCAGCTTCCATATAATAATGTAAAAGATATAAAAGAAGTATTGATACTTAGTGTCGCTTACTTTTTTTAAGACAAAGAAGACAAAAGGATGAAGTCTTGATCTCGTTAAATTATGCAAAACTGCCGATATCCGCAAGCGGCTGTATCTACCAAAGACTGTCAGAGAAAAAATCTTATGACAGTAAACTCAATCTTATCGTTTGATGAACATATTCAGACGATTTTCTTTGTTAATGCATCATGGCGACCAGTAGTTCGTCTCGATATCGCAAAAATAGTTACGTATTTAAATTTTTTGTAAATATGTCGATACTGGTAATTCTATGTCCATTTCCACTGTTATACTTTATACACAATTAAGACTGACTTCGCGTCGCAACTTGGCGGCAACGTTGTCTGTGGAGTCGGGTAATTTAAGTCCACTTGTGCCGAATGCTCATATGCCTTTTTAAACAATGAAAAATGTTAAAAAACATGGCCGATTTGTCGTAAACCACAGCGTCGTATAGAGCCTGTAATTTCTAAACTACACATGATTTAGCTATTCCGCGTCGAAATGTACGCAGTTTAGGTGAAAATCAACGGGACTGGTCTGGTATGTTAAAAAAAAGGTAATTTTCAAGTTATAAAACACGCTACTTCAATATGATTAAACTTTACATCGAACAAACCCGTAAAGCCCCGGATAATGCGTTTTCTCCCATCTAAAACTCGCATAAATCAGCTGCCGAAGATAAACTCCAACGGTTGCCAAGAGTGAAACTTCTGCTTTTGCAGATATTTTGCATTCAATATATTTTTTTTTATGATCTTTGCTTTTTGAGTTTCAAAGAAACCGGTATCACAATACTATTGAAGTTCTAAAACCGCTTCTCAAGTTTTTTGGCGTCAGTCACAAGTCGAGTGTCAATAGATTTCGGTGACCATTTTACATCTATACAAGCTCTAACTATCCAGTAATAATGAAGGTTTATTTTGTAACTGCAAAACATAATATAATGCTTTATCCAAATACTGAAAATAGGACAATGGGTTGTTTTGCCTGTTTTACCGACATGTCTGCCAATAGCCTCGATGGGCTATCCTGGCTTCACCCTAACTGGTACGTAAGCTCACGGGATCAGCCCCAACTTTAGCAATAGCTAAAGACTCTGCGAAAAACTTAAATGGGTTAAGTTTATCCGTAAAGGATATTCCTTTTGAACAATCATTAACTACATTAAAACGTTCGTGTATTCAGATATATAGTAAATCTTTTGTTGATCAAAATAACGAATAGTTTTGTACTAGCATACAGGATTGGCTTGAGTTTCTCCACAAATCCACGTTGACTGGCCGGGTTAGACGTAATCTCGTTATCTCCGTGTCTTTTGTTCTGCCTCACAAAGGGATACGAAATAATTTCTTACTAAAACTGTTTCTTTATGCGAAAGCACGGATTAAAAAGGTTGAGTCTTCTCATTTACCTTGATGTACGGAGAATTAACGCGGAAGGCGTAAAGTTGTGTAATTTCAAAAGCTATGTATAATTTAAATGTGAAAGATAAATTTGGTAAAATTTATTGTTAACTAAGTGCCCAAGTTAAGCCCCGCTGTGTTTTTAATTCAAATAATTCTTTGCAAAGACATATAATGTACTGTGAACTTTTAGATCGTTGTGCGACTTGTGTGTGTAAAACCGAAAACCTATCTATCCTGTCCCAACGAATTTTACTACATTGGAAACATACTTCAGCGCGTAGCTGGTGGCTACCCTCAGCTATATTATATAAACTAATGCTATGCTGACCCCAATATCCCCAACCTTCAAACCACTCAAAACTATAAGCTAAGGTCGTTGCTGCTAATATTAACAGACACAGTGACTCTTAGCTTACATATGTATGTCAATTAGGCAACGCTCCAGTCATCGTTCTCGTCGAACCCGTCGCTTGCGACGAAGGGCTCGGCGAGTAAATTAACCCACAGACACAGCCCACTGAGTTTCTCGCCGGATCTTCTCAGTGGGTCGCGTTTCCGATCCGGTGGTAGATTCTGCGAAGCACGGCTCTTGCTAGGGTTCGTGTTAGCAACAACGTCAGGTTTGAGCCCCGTAAGCTCCCTACTCGCCCGGTGACGCTGACATAGTTTCTCAAGACCATCAGCTTAAGTAGAAAAAAAAGGCAACTCCCCTAAGTGGCCGCAGAGGATATCTGAGGGGGTGATTGAAGCATACTGAGATAATATTGGTGAGCGTTAGATAAGAATTGTGGAGCGGTGAAAGTATTACGTAAAAAATATTTTTTTCCGTTTCATTTCGTTCCATTTACATGGTGGAATCAGGGTTCAGTGCAGTAACAGCTGTAAACTCATCCTTCAAATTCAATATGTTCTCAAATATTTAGGTTCGAATAAATAAATAAAATTATATGGGCCCATGCTGTTTATTTCTTTACTGTAAAAAAATTGTTGAAGAGTTTGTGGGGGCCTTTGCGTATTCCATTTTTCTCACAGTAAATAAAATAGTTTGAGAGACACCGTTCGTCAGCGTCTGTTGTTAATCACAAGATTTATTTTTCGATTTAAAATTTAAAGAGGAACGTCGCTTGGCCGATATTCATGTGCGTATTGAACTTCTGAATTTTAGACGCGCGGAAAATATGTCATCTCGAACTCATCGCGATGAACTATTCAAAAACAGTTGTGACTAAAAAAAAGGGTGTATGTACGCGCGTAAGAAGTTATACTTTATTTTTATTAAATTTATTTCGCATTTTTATTTATTTAAATTTTAATAAATTTGAAAAAAAAACGATTAAACAACATCCTCAAACACGCATATTGGACATCCCTTTTCTTGACATCGTATAAATTCGGTAATTCGCGGTACGGTTCGGAAAGTTCACCTGCGGCTATATTCAGACTCGCCAAGTTACGTCGGTCGTATTGTAATGAGCGATTTAGTGGGCAACTTCATTCTGTTAATTTTGTGTCACGGTGCGCACGCATCGTAAAATTTCACTCTCATCAATTTTTCATAACGTGCCTAAAGAAGTATAACTTCAAAAATGTTCCTTTTTTAATTTTATTGCTTAGTTGTATGGACGAGCTGACGGCCCACCTGATGTTAAGTGGTTAATGAAGTCCATACATGTAAATGCTGTAAATGCCGCCACCCACCTTGAGATATGAGTTCTAAGGGCTCAGTATAGTTACAACGACTGCCCCACCCTTCAAACCGAAACGCATTACTGCTTCACGGCAGAAATAGGCAGGGTGGTGGTACCCACCCGCGCGGACTCACAAGAGGTCCTACCACCAGTAACCTTACCACCCTGGAATTAAATACATATTTTATGGTGTCTGCACCGCCAGTAGCCGCATTGTAGATATACATTCGCAGTGTCATAAATATACGTAGATTTTAGCACCTCTCGGTTATTTGGCTAGTTCGTCCATGATTTACAGTTTAATAAACTGTCTGTCGGAGCACGTTTTCATTTATCCCGGGTGATTTTAGGGGATAATATTCGGAATTTACTTTACGATAACTACAGGATCCACCCTGGGAAATTTGGAAATGCGGAACCGTAGTCCGTGATATAAATTTGTTTGATTTCACGAATTCACAAATACGTAGTTGTTAGGTATTTAATTTGATAATGTTGATAACTTTAAATTCATAAAATTCATAGGAAAAAATGAAACATGGAAAATTTTACTTTATCTTTATTAAATTCCGTATAAGATTACACAAATGGTCGATTACTCAGAAAGATACTGGTTTTTTTAAATTTGCTGATGTATAAATGAATGTTTATTTGAAAAATAGAATTTACATAACATTTACATAAATCATTTGAGATATTAATGAATAAATTTTGATATTTGCAAGCAGATGTATAACTGTAATGAATAAATTGACATAATCTATATATTAATACGTGAAGCAAAAACTTTGTACCCCTTTTTACGAAAATTGCGCGGACGGAGGAGTATGAAATTTCCCACACTTATAGAGAAGGAGTGCACAATGCTAATTTTTTTTATAATAATTCATAAAATATACATTAAATCAATAAAGAAAACATTACACACACTACCATGTATTTCACACACACGTATGCATACTATTATTGTTTATTGTCAAACTTTTCTTATTGCATAAAGTCTATGGTCAAATTGAGAATAGATTAAATATTGTTTGTCTTTGTTAATATTTGTCTAAAGTGAAGTCTTGGCGAAATCTGTGATTATAGAAGTATAATAAATAGTCTTTGACAATAGAACCATAATAATGTTCAAACTTATAATTTCAATTAATTATAGTCGAATTTCGACTACTGCGGGACCTCTAGTATGATGATATTATTATCTTTCTTTCAAACGACTGTCACTACAACGCGTTCTGAAATTAAATATATAATACCCGCGCAAACACAGACGTTGTCCCAAATTCATCTCGATTAAAATTTTACGATCCGAAATCCTGTGATGAAAGGCCTACAGAGATCGCGTACAATAGAAAGGCCGCACTTTTGTCGTAAAGCCTTTATATTCGGCCAATTGTTAGAATTTCTTTGGAGATGATAGATTCCGATAGCTGTAGTTGACCTATTTCATTTTGGTGTTGTCATTCGTTGTATTTGTTATGTTTGGTAAAAGTATCATTTCAAATTTAAATAATAAGGCCGTAAATAAAAATGAATATACCTACAATTTCGAAAAGGGCACATGTCGCATATTTTGTCAAATACGTTTTTTCATATACACGTAGTTTTGAGGCTTACCTACGCCCATTTTATAATAATTCCAGTAATTTTCAATTGCTAATTAACACTAAAATGCATCTCAAAAGTTAATATTTTAAATTTTACACTGCGTTAGTAAATAATCAGTTTTTTTTCATTTCCTGAACATTTGACATTTCCAGAGAGGTGCCCTTTTCGAAATTGCATATTCAAATGTTGAAAAGTTTGTAGATAAGGTATTGATAATTATGGAGGTTCTATTTATATATGTCGTAACACAATAAAATAACAAAAAATGTGTAGAAGCAACAAACAATACAGAAAAACTAATAAAATCCGATAATTTTTTTAATATTTTTGTATTGAAAAACCTACATTTAGGTGTTAACAATAAAATGTAAATCAGAGAACCAAAAACGGATGAAGTAAAAGAAACATCAAAAGAAGAAGCAGAAAAATCTGTACCTGTAGCGCGTTGGATTGGATACTACTGAAGGTATAACCCAAGGATGGTTGACGTCTAGCATGTGGCCAATCGTAAAACTCATGCCAAATCCCTGTGCAGTATGATAAGAGGACCCACTGCGTCGACCACGCAAAATGTGGCATAAGGACATAAGGAATAACACAATAATATTTTAATATAAAGTATAAGAATTTCACTCGACCACTGCGTTCGTTCATAGCCAAGGAACGCGCTATTCGGTGGAAATTTTTCTACTAGTCATCAATCCACATTTTTCTTCATTCGACACGAAGATCCGCTTGTCAGATCCAGACTTTCTGTATGTATTTATGTATGCACATACCGAAGGAACTGAAGGAAAATTGATAAAATGTTTTTCTCTTGTTCATAGGTAGTAAAATTTTTTTTTTTTTTATTGCTTAGATGGGTGGACGAGCTCACGGCCCACCTGGTGGTTACTGGAGCTCATAGACATCTACAATGTAAATGCGCCACCTACCTTGAGATATAAGTTCTAAGGTCTCAACTATAGTTACAACGGCTGCCCCACCCTTCGCTCAACACGAATGCACCAGACGTCTTATCCTTTAGGCCACGACGACTAGCTGTACATACTAATAGTTTTATTTAGTCATTAGGTATTCAACTTCCAGTCGGAAAGACTACATCAAGTTACATCTAAGAATATCGTTTTCGAGTATTTCCGTAAGGGGCTTACCTAAATTTTAAATTATTAAAAAAATAAATTTATTGATTTAAAATCACGAAATTCCCTTTACAATAAGGAAATTGAATAATATAATATATTTTTAGCAACGGCTTAATAATTTAAATAAATAAAAAAAATACAAAAGTGGGTAGGAACGATCGACACAGAATATTAAATCTAAGACAAGTGAACGCTGCGCGCGCTTCCAGCAAAAGTGATCCGAGGTGGCGTGATGTCCCCGCTGGTCGGTCGGTTGCCCCTCCAGATGACGTCACGAGTCCACGTGAGTGCTCGTCGTCAATGGCTCCGCCCATCGACTTTGACTTAAGAGGGAGTCGCCTCTAATACGGCCTCTCCTGACTGGTGGACGTCCACGTTCACCTCGATGTCATGACCGTCTTCAATCTCTGACGATGCAGGACTCACTCTGTGCACAGCGTTGCTATCGGGGTGTTCTATGATATCGTCATAGAAATAGATTGTTTGCATTACAATCATGATTTTGGTACCATGAACCATTAGTAAAAGTTAGTAGTTTTTGTGAGCATTTTACATCACATTTCAGTGTGTTCATGTATAGTAGGCTCTTGTTGAGTTACGTTAGATGTACTGACGACACGGCACTGTTACCATATCGGGTGTATAATATACTGTGAGAGTAAAGTCTGGTTGACATGGCCAAGTTAACATGTCAAGCTAATATACTCGTAACGTGAACTGCGTTACCACGTCACACCTTTACGTGAACTTTGTTACCACGTCACAACATATACGTGAACTATGTTACCACGGTACAACATCTACGTGAACTATGTTACCACGTAAATCTCTGCGTGAACTATGTTACCACGTTACAACATCTACGTGAACTATGTTACCACGTAAATCTCTGCGTGAACTATGTTACCACGTTACAACATCTACGTGAACTATGTTACCACGTAAATCTCTGCGTGAACTATGTTACCACGTTACAACATCTACATGAACTATGTTACCACGTAAATCTCTGGAAGCATGCAGTCAACCCCAAGAATGTTTGACATTACGCGTCACTGGTGACTCAACTAGTGCCTGAACCCTACGAGGACTCGGCCTAACCTGACCTCCACCAAAAATTAAATCAAATCGTGAATCTGTAGACTAGCGTTCGCGAGTCAACCAGAGGGCCCATTATGCCCCGTATCATTATTAAAGTTCCGAGTTTGTCAGTCAGAACTCTGACCATCTTAAGACAGAGCAACGATCTCCTGGCGCACTCGACGTATGAGGCAAAGCAATCTGATGCTAATTGCATAGCATTATAAAGAATATTGGCATACTCTAACTTTCGCGGACACAACGGCTTAAAGTCTTTTACGAAGTTACCCCACGTCCGGTCACTAGACAATCACACGTGTAACCAAGTACGCTCATCACTCTTAAGACAGCCCAAAACTCGTGACAAATACTCAGTGCCTTCCCAGTTAAGGATCTAGCCCATTCTACTTCCTTACACATTGTGTCTATGTATTGCACGGCAGGGTAAAACTTAGAAATAAGGTAACCATGAGCTCGATCTGAATTTACGAATCTAATGGATTCGGTTAACTTCCGTGCTGATGTGGTAGTTGCCTTTTTATTGTCACAACGCGTGGTGGAACTATTTTACATCTATTCTCAAACGCGGGTACAATCGACACGGCGATGGAACAACACGGCGTCCCGTTTGCATGATCACCGACCTGGACAGTCGGACTGTTGTCTAATTGACGTATTGATGGAGTTTGCCGACTAGTAACATTTTGAACCCTTCGAATGCTATTTCCACCCACCGAAACTGAGCATTCAGTCTCGAGCATGTTCTATCGCGTCAATAAAAATAGACCGTAAGGTCGGTTGTGATAAAGTCGTTGAGCTAGTTACTTGGTGATTTATTACATTTCATAAGAGGGTATCCGACAAAAAAAATCTACTTCGCACCAAGGATCGATATCATTAATGCTGGGGTCAAAATTAGAAATATAAAAATGGTTCGACCTTACTTTGGACAATGCACTTAATGCTCCGATGATCCTGTCTGTAGCGTCGTACGCGCGGGACTCTGACGGCGGCGGTGATGTGATTCCCAACGCCACCACGGGTCCGGCGCCACCACCGTCCGCGGTCGAGGGACGTGCGTCTTCTATCTGCGACCCTAGCGGGCTCGACTCACGCGCAACGTTCACATTTGAGTTTTAAGCAATTAAACGCGCCAATATTATTCTCCAATATTGGTCTCGAACATTCGGCGAATGCGAGCGTCCTCCTACCCTGCTTCCAGTTACACGTATATCGGTCATTACTTTGTTAATTTAATGCAAATTTTAAAAATAAACTGTACGCCAGGATAACCCAAAAGCGGATAGGGCACAAGCCCTATCCCACTTCTGATTTTAGCAACGGCTTAATAATTTAAATAAATAAAAAAAATACAAAAGTGGGTAGGAACGATCGACACAGAATATTAAATCTAAGACAAGTGAACGCTGCGCGCGCTTCCAGCAAAAGTGATCCGAGGTGGCGTGATGTCCCCGCTGGTCGGTCGGTTGCCCCTCCAGATGACGTCACGAGTCCACGTGAGTGCTCGTCGTCAATGGCTCCGCCCATCGACTTTGACTTAAGAGGGAGTCGCCTCTAATAATATTTTTAGTGTTCGTACTCTGATCGTCATACGTAGCCAAGAAAGTTTCAAAGTTTAACATTAAACATTTTCTTACTGCACAAAGAGCAAATATCTCATTATTTTGCCTTCAAAGGAGACTTCAGAAAATATTTTTCAAAGAAACATTACGTAGCCTTATATCGTTTCGAACGCCGACTTAATGAAGAGATAAATTTCAAAATTTAAATTTTACAACGATTTCGGTCTAATTCAATGTAACTTTTTTGTTTGATGTATGGATATTAATAATGAGGTTCGATTTCAATCCATGCGGTGCATGGACGCTTGGTAGTCTGGCTATGGTTTACTACAAGGCTCAGACAACGACCCGCGGACCGCATGCGGACCCCGGCAATTATTTAATCAGAAAATAGTTTTGGATATAAATAGTTTGGATAATAGAATTCTTTATAAATACATATAATCAATATTTGGTATAATTTAACTTTATTCTTGTAACATTCCATTCTCATGACATCATTTAGGTAAAAGTGAAGCTATCTTTTACAATATTTTTTTGTTTTTGAAAATTTTGATGTTCTGCGGCCCTCCAGTTTTTGTAGTAAATTTAATTAGCCCACAAAAGTATGTAATTTGGACAGTCCTGGATTATTATATATGAAAACGAATCACCGTTTGAAATTACACTGCTTTACGACAGATTTCTCGCTGTACGCTGTTTTAGCGGTAGGCAGCGGCTTGGCTCTGCCCCTGGCATTGCTGAAGTCCATGGGCGAGGGTAACCACTCACCATCAGGTGGGCCGTATGCTCGTCTGCCTACAAGGGCAATAAAAGAATAATAATAATAATAATGGTAAATATATTTTTCTTGGAGCGTTACACAATTTGAGATGTAACCCCTCATTTTACGCTTCTAGAAAACAGATTTAATCGTTAAACGTCAGTGTCGTGATATCTTCCAAATATTCACGAAAAAGGATTCATATTAAATTAGTTAGCGCAATATTTAAGTGTCTTCGTATGTATAATTAAAACTTTAATCGTCCGTGTCCACGAAAACTCTAAAGTATTGTCATAATGGCAGTGAGAAACTCGAAAACCGTAGTTAATGTTAATAGTTTCAATTATATCTATGACCAGCGAAAATCGATAAGAAGATATTACTTCAAATCAGTGCAGCTAGCTCCCCTGAAGTAGGTATTCTCAGTAAATCTTTATCATGAAGTAAATGACGACTACGATAGAGCCAAGCTCTCGTGGGTACTGCCCGAAGTAACTTATGCGATGCCGAAAATATTTACGGTGTTATTCGTAGTATCTTTATGGATTCCGTTGCTAAAAACTCGTCGGAGGGTAAGGAATAATTCGTAACTTCTGGGGCTACTTTGAAATTGAAATGCAGCAGAATTTTCGGGTCCTAGCTATTGTTCCAAATAAACATATCCGCCCCAAATTGTTGAAATGTAATTTTCGGCCCTATTTTATATTTCAAGTACTCTTTTTTGTATGATATACAGTTTTCGGATGTCTACGGGGCTCTCTCACAAAATAGGAAACTGTGAAAGAATTTGCAAATTAATTAGTGCTTTGATTATCAAGCATAGCAACATGTGTAGCCATAATATGTACAAATAAAAAAATTAAGTAGAAATTTCCTCTTTATAGGACTAACGTTTTCATCAATTATGAAACGGTGCCAAGGACATCTTAATACTTTTAAATAGACGCCTAGCATAAGAAATTGTAGTCATAAATTCTTTAATAGAACTAAAACACAAGTTTATGGGTCTGAACAAAAAGAAAACTACGATAAACTAACCGTTTTTTTTTTTTAAATTGCCACACTCGTTTGAGTTAGTAATAAATCGTAAACAGCACTTGCAGCTCGGTCGGTACAACTAAAATTTATGGAGTTAGCGAACGCGGAACGTAAATTTTTGGAATGAAACCACCGGCATAAATTGTATGCAAACTAATGCAATTTGCCGCAAAGTTTTTAAAGTGTAATGTGTTCGTAGCCCAGCAAAATCACACCGCAGCGTGGAGTTCCCGCCAAAATGGTGGAAAAACGATTCCAACTTTCTATTAAAATAAAAAAAGGGCCAAGGTATCCATTGTATTCAGCCGAAGTCATACAAATACATAGACTGATCCGCTTATAACACTACTCCTATTTTCTTAAGCTAAGCAGAAACGTTTCTACGTCGCCTACTTCCTTGTCCACGTAGGTAGATGAGCATTCAGCTCAGTCGACAGTGAGTAATTACTGTAGCTCACGGGTGTCAGCTTTTTTTTTTTTTTTTTTTTCCTACCTAAGCTGAGAGCCTTGAGAGGCTATATCAGCGTAACCCTAACTTTTGTAGGTGAGCTCACGGGGCTCAAACCTGATGACGTTGCTAACACGAACCCTAGCAAGAGTCGTGCTTCGCAGAATCTACCACCGGATCGGAAACGCGACCCACTGAGAAGATCCGGCGAGAAACTCAGTGGGCTGTGTCTGAGAGTTAATTTACTCGTCGAGCCCTTCGTCGCAAGCGACGGGTTCGACGAGAACGGTGACCGGTGCTTGAAGTACCTAGAAGCACCGTTAGTGGATCGGGAGGATCCGAGATGACGTGGTGGTGTCAGCAATGTCAGGGGCACAGCCTAGTCGCTGCCTCCACTGAAAACTCATCACAAACCTCTACTCCATTCCAAAAAAATCCAACTATCTTTTGATCATATCTTAGAAAATTCATTTTCACAAGCTGATAATGATACCATTAGAAAAGCTATACAATCAGATACGAGTGACGGCTAGCAACATTAACATATAACCTCTACGACTTTAACGTTCTAGTCTCATAATAAAATTGCATTCGTAATAAAATCAATACAATTTTTATAATTACAAATGAACCGGTCAATCTTTATTAGCACAAACTATCATCGTTCAAACTAAAAAGAGTCATTCACGGTCCTTCGAGCCAGATTCGGAGTCGATTGTGTTCTTGGATACTTATAATTTAAATATCGTTGAACATTATTTTACGGGTTGGCTTGTTTGCCTTTGAAATGAATAACTTTTTAAAGTAAGTAATTTAGTTCGTGAATAAGATAATTCCACGATGCGATTCAAACAAAATTTGAGCATAAACTATAATAGTAAATCGATGATGAAACGTCATTGTATTCTAAGAAAACATAAGCGTTGTTATCCGGTTGGTATCCGGAAGATATTTTAATGGTTCTGAGAACATGGTGTATTTTGATAGATTCGTTGGAATGTAATTAAGGCAATTTAAGTGAAATTTTGCTCAACAGTTGCACCAAAACAATTATTCGTTAAGTGCTTCCGTAACTGCTGTGCAAGTAATATTAATTTCTTAGAAATCGTGCTGTTCTTAGGTTAATGTTCGCGTAATAATCAAAATTCAATGTTAATGACTGACACATCAATGTTTAGATTATTTTTTTATATTATTACACATTTTCTTTTTAATTTTGTGATATAACTTAGCACATAATCAGACTCCAATTAAAAAAATTCTAAGTTTCTAATTAAGAAAATCAATAGATAAACAGAAAAAGGTGTCTAAATACATTGCCTATTTAAATATTGAATTTTAGAAATCCATCTTAACGTAATCAAAAATTTTGTCAGATTTTAAATAAAATTTAAACTATCTAATCTATTTTTAATGTTTTCTTAACGATCTTCTATCTATCTATATACTTTACTATAATAATTGCACTACCATTTTGTTATACGAGAACAAATTCTCAGTCTGCTGAAGTAAGTACGTAGTATCTGAACCAAGTTATCGATTTATAAGTTATTTATGCACCAACGGGCTGAAACCCACAGGAGTGTGCTTTCAGCACGCTACAGAACTATACGCTAGTAACGCGAGAGCTACATTTGAGCGGTTAGTGTATTTGATTTAGTCGATAGTATTGCCAACATTTGTTCAAAGCGCTTTCAGAGATTGATGCGATGATATTTTATGGCAATACTTTACTGTATAACTGTTTACGTAATCATGAAATTGCGAGCACATTTAAGTGAATACATGCATTCGATATTGTTATTGGGATGCAAAGCCAGCCAGTACGGGTAGGTACCACCGTAATGCCTATTTCTAGAGTCATGGGCCCAAATTAAATTTTAAAAAAAATAACTTAATCATATTAATCTTTTTTTTTAAAGTTCTCTTATAGGCGAACACCACATGCCCAGCTGTACTTATCATGAACGATTTCAATAGTTATTATTTATTTTTTGGTCTTAAATTTTTTTGGTTATTATAGTCCTAGGGTACCGCGCTATACTTCCTGGTTGGTTACTAACATTAATATGGATTAATATTTTATCTGAAATAAATTAATTTAATAATAATAATAATAGGGCCCTCACAAGCTCCCTCCACTTGATCCTGTCTTGCGCTTGCTCCTTAACATAACTAATTACTTAATTTACTACCTACTACATATTATTAGTACTATACAACACTACTTTTAAGGAAAATAAAAACGACTGAAACTAAAATTTTTTTGTAGAATTGTAGCAATGATAAAAATCTCGTGTGCTTTATTATTAACAATGCAAACATATTTTCGTTTCTTGGACGCTTTATTTGACCATTCGGAGCGCTCGCAATTGTATTGCCGTGTAATTTAGACCAAGGCGACCGTGACTGTGCGGCCTCCCATAGGGACGCGAAAAGACCTGCCAAAATATTCCTGGGCTGTGATTAAAAATGCATATACAGTCAAAGCTGGATAAGCGAGAGTTCAAGGGAACACAATCTTTTTCTCGCTTATAGAGGTTTCTCACTAACCCGAGTTTCTCGCTAATGCACCCTCTGAATTTCATTCCGCGATTTTCCGGATTCAAACGCATTCACTATTTTCAGTTTATCACTTCATAGCCAGTACTTTAATTTTCCGTTTTGACATGATGCAGAACAGAACTTTCCTTCGCAATTGATTAACGATAAACTGAGTAAGTCCGACAAACAGGACGGTACACAGGCACACGTGTCCATTCGAAAAGAATGCGATAAAATAACAACGTTATTTAGTTCCATTAAATAGAATAGTTTCAATATTGACGAGAAAATAATACAAAAACAATGGTAGGAAGTTCCACGAAAGTTAAGAATGAGTCATAAAATAGCACATGTTAAATTTGTAATTTGTTTTGTCATTTGTTCCTCCTAAATAATATAAATAAACAAAGCTCGACTGTCGCTTATAGAGGTATAGGTAAGTAGCAGTCTCACTTACGGAGGTCCATGAGGGAAAAACGACTCTCTCTTACACAGGTTTCTGTTTCTCTCTAATAGAGGTTTTGGGAGCTTAAAATGACGGGTCCTGGCTATTACTCTCACTTATAGAGTTTTCTCACTTATCCAGTTCTCACATACCCAGGTTTGACTGTATTTAATAAATAAAGTTTGATTTTGATCATGAACGTAATTTTGTCGTAAGTTCTTCATAGCCACAGAACTACCACAGATATTTCAAAGAGACGGTGATAATGATAAGCTGTGTGTTAGTGTATTTAAATGCACAGTCAAATGAAAAATGATATCACCCATATGAAGGTCTTTTTTTTTATTGCCTAGATGTGTGGACGAGCTCACAGCCCACCTGGTGTTAAGCGGTTACTGGAACCCATAGACATCTACAACGTAAATGCGCCACACACCTTGCGATATAAGTTCTAAGGTCTCAGTATAGTTACAACGGCTGCCCCATCCTTCAAGCCGAAACGCATTACTGCTTCACGGCAGAAATAGGCGGGGCGGTGGTACCTACCCGCGCGGACTCACAAGAGGTCCTACCACCAGTAATTACGCAAATTATAATTTTGCGGGTTTGATTTTTAATACACGATGTTATTCCTTCACCGTGGAAGTCAATCGTGAACAATTGATAAGTACGTATTTCATTAGAAAAATTGGTACCCGCCTGCGGGATTCGAACACCGTTGCATCGCTATATACGAATGCATCGGACGTCTTATCCTTTAGGCCACGACGACTACAAAACGGTCTGTGCGTACGCCTGAATAAATTTAGCAGAAACCTCATCGTTTGCTCACCGATTATAATTTAGAAATTGCGTTCGTATTGTTATGTTATGTTATATAACGTAAAAATAAAAACCAAATAGCTGTAATACATAACATTTTGTTAAAAAATACCGGAAAGATCTAACGTATTTAATGTATAGTTATGGACTTGAATGTTTGTGAAAAATCAGAGCCAACGAATTTTTTTAACAATGTATATGGAAACAGATTATTTTCAAAATAACGTGTCAAATATAGTGCATTCAATGTTGAAAGCTATAGATAACAGTCTCTCGTAAACTAGGTCATGAAAGTTTGTAATGCAACTTTTGTAAACTTGTTCAATGCTCAGCGTTGTAGGCAATACTACTGGCTGGTATGAGCGCGCTTCAGAATTATTTTGTTTAAAACATATGTATCGATAAATCAATGCGTTCTTAGCACGTACGAGTATACTGGTATTTTTACTGGTGGTAGGACCTCTTGTGAGTCCGCACGGGTGGGTACCACCACCCTGCCTATTTCTGCCGTGAAGCAGTAATGCGTTTCGGTTTGAAGGGTGTGGCAGCCGTTGTAAGTATACTGAGACCATAGAACTCTTATCTTAAGATGGATGGCGCCATTTACGTTGTAGATGTCTATGGGCTCCGGTAACTACTTAACACCAGGTGGGCCGTGAGCTCGTTCGCTTCGTCACATACTTCGCAGTTTTCATGGTGAAGTAAAAATCTAGAAATATTTTTAAATACAATTTTTTTACATTTATTTAGTACAGTCTGGGAGTTACAGAGGATATTGTGATTGTGATCGATCTCTCCAAGGAAGTCCGCTTTTCCACTCAAAAGAATGAATCATTACGTAGATATAATAAAATGCCTAGTCATTATCTTTCAACGGTAATTGAAAAACCGCTTTTAATTCGTATCAATGACAAAAATAGATTCATTAAAAATGAATAACGTTTATCGGCCACAAATTTTAAAGTTGGCCGAAGCTCGAACCGTTCTCTATTAATTAATTAAACAAATTACCGTTTTAAATAATGTGAATGGACAGTTAAGTGAGGTTTTCCATTAACACATTCAGTTTAAAAAAAATACATTTATTTTCACTGGCAACAAGCCTACCTGCTTTTCACTTGACAAACGGTTTGACAACTTTTCGCTTTTAATGTTAATGCTAAATGTGATCACGAGAGTTCACGGTTGGCGATCATTTTGAGCAGAATATGATATTATATCAATATTTTTAGATCTCGCAAACTACCGAAGATATGACGGATTGTTAATCTTATTCTTTGTTAGACAAATAGATAAATTAAAAACTTCAGAGATGTCAAGGGACACCCGGATGGAACGAAGTTCCTTTCGATTAATTAGTGAAGGAATTGTAATTTTTTTTTAAAGTTATAATAATAAATTACGGCATTATGAAGAAGAAAAAAACAATACTATGAACTAAATTACTATTGTTGAAACGCTATCTCGAGAAACTGTACTCATTACGCGGACCAATCGGATACGAGCAATGTCACGCGATAAGCGCCTACACGTTGATTGGTCAGAATGACGGATCTAAAAAGTGTCGTGACAACTTTTCGTAAGAATTTTTTCTGTCTAGCCCCCTTTCACAACGCGCGATAAGGAACTTCGTTCCAATAATAACTGTCGAACATGTGTCGATATACTCATAGTAAATGCAGCCGGGTTAAAAAGCTTTGTTCGTCTGTCAAAGTAAACTAAAATAAAAAAGAGCGGTTGTCTAAGCATAGTCTGTAACTGGCCTAATCCTATGTATATCGGAAACTCTAATTGCGATTTAAAGACGTTCGCCTTAAATTCAAAATTGCATATCACAATGACTTCTTTGAAATTGTATTCGTACTGAAGGTTTTTTTTGTTTCATCTTCTTCTTAATCGTTCCCTCGCAGCGAGGATCGCGACTTAGTTAAAGTATTTATTTCGACAACTTCCATTTATTTTGTGTTTTTAGGTTTTTTTTTCGATAAGTCGAGATAAAAGACAATAAAAAATCTGCTTTAAATCTTAAAGAACGCAAATTTATGTCTTTAATGTCATAGATGAAATTCTTTGACCTAATAAAGTGCTAAATCACTGTATATCATAAAATATTTTAATACAAATATAATCTTACATTGTAAGTGATATACTGTTAACCGTTTTACGATGCTTGTTATGTCAATAATCATAAGTTTTATGTTCATTTTACATTGAAGTCAGAGGTCATTTGTAAATAAATTAAAAATGTTTTTTTTTTATTGCTTAGTTATGTGGACGAGCTCACAGCCAACCTGGTGTTAAGTGGTCACTGGAGCCCATAGACGTTTACAACGTAAATGCCTTCACTCACCTTGAGATTTGAGTTCTAAGGTTTCAAGTATAGTTACAACAGCTGCCCCACCCTTCAAACCGAACCGCATTACTGCTTCACGGCAGAAATAGACGGAGCGGTGGTACCTACCCGTGCGGACTCACAAGAGGTCCTACCACCAGTAATTTACACAAAATGTCAGTTTTCTTTTGATCTTCTTCCTATTCACTATTATTTAAAAGGGTACTACGGATAGATTCGATTTCACAGAGCGAGATATTATGTACTTCGTGTTCGTATTTCTTTTTGATTTCTTTCATTCATTTCTTTGCATGGATTACTAATGCCATATAGGAATCGTCATAAACAGTCATTAGTGAACACGAAAACTGCAATGCATGCGAAACGACAGAAACAATAAATTCTCAATTAAAAACGCGAGATGAAACTGTAAAAGTAGTATAAATGTACAGAATTTCACACTGAAGCTTTCTTTATTACGATATCGCCCACTTTACCGAAGCACTTTATTCGTAAATCAGCCAAGATCAATTTTCAAGGTGCTTTAGCCTCTCACAGTGCACTTTATACGACACCATTTTGGACGAGAACCAAAAACGGGTCAGCTTGTGAAGAAAATGAAAGTTCAAAAAAAACTAGGCATCAGAATATACTAAATGTTTTCATAACTTATTTTCCTTTTTTTTTAATTATTTCAAAAATATTTTGATGCATCCATAGAAAATTTGAAAAAAGTGTCTATATAGCAAAAGCAAAAGGTCTTATATCCTAAATTTGAGCTTTCCAAAGTGAACCCAAAAAAACGATATATACATAATATTCTTCTTCTTCATCGTTCTCTGCTGAGGATCGCGTCCACGTGTGACTTTTCTCCAGTGTTCGATCGTGGGTGGCATGGACCGCATGGTATAGACTCTATACCATGCGGTCTATGCTATAGACTACCACCACTCGCTTCCTTAACCAGATCTGACCATCTTGCTGGTGTTCATAATACATAATACGTAGTGTAAATTATAGATATCGTCATCTATGTATTAATACGTGAAGCAAAAACTTTGTACCCCTTTTTACGGAAATTGGAAACGGTGTTTCCCGAGCGCTATGACATGTCCTTCTTGAAACGAGGCTTGTGGAAAGTATTAAGCGGTAGGCAGCAGCTTGGCTCTGCCCCTGGCATTGCTGAAGTCCATGGGCGACGAAAACCACTCACCATCAGGTAGGCCGTGTGTTCGTCTGCCTACAAGGGCAATAAAAAAAAATTGCGGACGGAGGAGTATGAAATTTTACACAGTTATAGAGAATATAGAGAACGAGTGCAGAATGCTAATTTTTTAAATTTTTATTTAATTTTAATTTTTTTAAATGATGCATAATAAATACATGAAATCAATAGAAATAACATTACACACACTATTTCACACTTACGCATTTAAAGTATGTTTAATATGTTTATTGCTAAAGTCTGTGGTCAAATCGAGAATAGATTAATATTTTTGTCTTCAATATTATTTGTCTATAATGTAGCCTTGGCGAAATCTGTGATTATAGAAGTATATAGTCTTTGACAATAGAACCAATAATAATATTCAAACTATAATTCCAAATAATTATAGTATTATATAAATCGTTCTTAAAATTATTGCACAGAGGCCAAGATCACAAGAAAATGACAAGAGACCATTATTAAAGTTTAAACGGTGCTCTGTTAAGGCCAGGTCCGTCAATGTAAATACCGCAGGTCGCCTTTGACTGGTCGGGGCGACGGTGGACCTAAATCCTTAAGCCAGGATTTGCAATGTCAATTGTGTTTTAGCTTCGGAGCTATTACAGAACCAGGGTCATTCACGTCTTCCGTACGTACCGGAATTTAAATGGAAATACATTTGGGACGTAGACTGGCAACACTTGATTGTAGGTATTTGTGAAACATTTGTTTTTTATAAGAAAAACATAGATTAAATAGGGTGTTTTAAAGGAATTTATTTGCAAATAAACTATTTTTTACGGGATTTTATGACCTGGTAACTAAGACCTTTAAGTCATGTCATATTTTAATATATTTCTTAATTTTATGAAAAATTATAACATGGAGTGAAATGAAATTAAAATGATTAATTTGGGGCATTAATCAACTAGGATGAAATTAAATATAACGAGATGAGATGATATGGGATAAAATTTTATCAAAACGTTCTCACAGCATAGATTTAATATGTATATGTGGGCGCAAACGCCACAATTGGCAATAAATAACATAATAAATATATAGTTTAGTTTATTTACTTATGGATAACGACTTTAGTAATATTAAGACATTGTTATGATTGTTATTCTAAATGATAAAATGTTGTTTTGATAAATATCACAATAATGTAGGGTAGACACCGTAACGCCACAGTATAAAACGGCGGTGCGTGAACAGTGTCGCCTCAGTCTGTCTCAGGCAGTCAAGTCGGTCGGTGGCTCTGTCGGTCTGTCGGTTTTATTGACTTTTATTACAATTATTACAATACACTGGGTTCAACGGAATAAGAGTGATGACGGAACGGCCGCTCAGCCATTCTTGGCGCCGTCATCAGAAGTGGGATCAGAACGCTACTCTCACTGGCGTGCCATGTTCGAATTTTAGAAAAGCTACCGACGCGGTGATGTTGATTATAGGCTGCAGTACCAAAGTGGGACAGGGATGCAAAGGCATTGGGAGGATGATGTTCCCCACCTGCCATTAAAATAAAGCAGATTGAAAATGGTCCGCTGAATGATGAATTAAGAGAAGTTGAATCAGTTGGTAAGAAATGGATGGACGAGCGGTCTCTGCAATCCAATGTGTTTTGATAAAGGTAAAGGTAAAGGTTTGGTAATGGTAAAGGTTTGGTAATGGTGAATCAGTCCTCTAAATGTTAGAGGATCCTGATAACTGACAAATTGACCGTATGGGCAGAGCGATTTGCTCTGCTGTAAAATGACTTACGTGTCTACTTTTATTTTCCTATCCAATTATCCTTCCTAAAACGCTGGCGGGCCACCATGCGAATCCTTAATCCTGGTCTTGTGTGTTGGCTAGATCCCGTATGGGTGATGCCTTGTGTGTTGGCTAGATCCCGTATGGGTGATGCCTTGTGTGTTGGCTAGATCCCGTATGGGTGATGCCTTGTGTGTTGGCTAGATCCCGTATGGGTGATGCCTTGTGTGTTGGCTAGATCCCGTATGGGTGATGCCTTGTGTGTTGGCTAGATCCCGTATGGGTGGTGCCTTGTGTGTTGGCTAGATCCCGTATGGGTGGTGCCTTGTGTGTTGGCTAGATCCCGTATGGGTGATGTGTTGTGTGTTGGCTATATCTCAGTCGGGGCTATGTCTTGTGTGTTGGCTTTAACTCAGTCGGGGCTATGTCTTGTGTGTTGGCTTTAACTAAGTCGGGGCTATGTCTTGTGTGTTGGCTATATCTCAGTCGGGGCTATGTCTTGTGTGTTGGCTTTAACTCAGTCGGGGCTGTGTCTTGTGTGTTGGCTTTAACTCAGTCGGGGCTATGTCTTGTGTGTTGGCTTTAACTCAGTCGGGGCTATGTCTTGTGTGTTGGCTTTAACTCAGTCGGGGCTATGTCTTATGTGAAATAAAACAGCGCAAGGGACGCGCTGGAGTCAGTATGGCCGTGTGGGCGCAAACGCCACAATTGGCAATAAATAACATAATAAATATATAGTTTAGTTTATTTACTTATGGATAACGACTTTAGTAATATTAAGACATTGTTATGATTGTTATTCTAAATGATAAAATGTTGTTTTGATAAATATCACAATAATGTAGGGTAGACACCGTAACGCCACAGTATAAAACGGCGGTGCGTGAACAGTGTCGCCTCAGTCTGTCTCAGGCAGTCAAGCCGGTCGGTGGCTCTGTCGGTCTGTCGGTTTTATTGACTTTTATTACAATTATTACAATACACTGGGTTCAACGGAATAAGAGTGATGACGGAACGGCCGCTCAGCCATTCTTGGCGCCGTCATATACATACGTAGTATAGAAGTATGTTTTTTTTTTATAAGGCAACATTTAATTACCAAACTTATAGCCATAAAATAACTAGTTAAAATCTAATGATGATGATGAATTTTATGTTATATTATTATGAATCGCGATGAAGGTTAGAAGTTTAGAAATATCTAATTTTTTAGTTTTATTTTATCCCCTACCAAATCGTTGGTAGCTTAAAAGGGCTGTTCCAGCTACGTTCTGACGGATTTAACCTATAAAAGCGTAACGGAACTGCGTAAAACCGGTATTTCAAAAATCGAATAGCAAATAAAATTGCTTTTTAATACGCTTTTATTAGGTTCAGACGTATATATTATATGTTAGTATGTAACGGAATCTTTGAATATGATTTTGACCCCCTTCAAAACGTTATTACTCGTTAAACGGATTAACTCGAAATTTGGTGTACTTATTGAGGACAGACGACAATTCTGAATTTCAAAAAAATGGAAAAATTGAATTTCAACAAAAAATGGAACCCACGCTTTTGTTACAATAAAATATTTTTTTCTTATACTATTTTTAATTCAAATTTATTTTCTATTTTTTAGTTGGATTTTCTATAAAAGCGTATTTTGTTAGTTTTTTTAAACTATTATATATTTAATTAATTTTAATATTTGAAAATCTGTGTTTTTAATTCGTCGGTCCAAATGGTACCCGATATTTTGCGCAATGGAAAAAACGAATCACATGCAATTGACCAAGAAGCTGCACAGAATCATATATTTCGCACACTTTACCGGGACCGAGTTCGCATTGAATACGAAACCATCAATATTGAAGAACCGAAGCGAATTGTATTCGTGAAAAATTCGTGATTCAATTCTGTTGGTAAAATCTTAGACGCGGTAACCATGGGAAACAGTTGTGTTGGACTTATCATGGATCCATTAAAACTTAGGCGAATACTTGAAAAGCGTATTATTATAATGAAACTTATTTATTCATACAAAAAGATTTACAAATGACAGTCTGATTGAAATATAATTTACTAACAATTGCTTCCACATCAACGCGGTAAATACTTTAACAATCAAATCACGTGTATTTTACTCAAAATATCCGAGATCTCGAACAAATTTCGTGATAAAAGACGCTAATTTTTTTTATAATTAAGTAAGATGTTTTATTTTAGAAATATCCACTTCGCTCGAATATATTACAAAATAATAATCTAGTACACAGTCATTCCTGAAATTAATCTTCCACAATTGTTTCAACGCTACAAAGTAGCTTTTCTCAAACAAATATAAAAACTATATATTTGATTTTTAAAAACAAAAAAGGACCCTAAAAATCTAACCAACAATTAATTACATCTATTTTTATCGTATTAGTGTTAGTCAGGAGCAAAGAGCAAAGTTATAAAAATATTGTATTTTTATCGGACCTTGATGCGTGTTCAAATTTTCATGTAATTAGGACGGAAATCTATGAAAATGACAATAATTTCGGTACATATGTAGATACATGTATGCCAAACTAATAAAATCGTTTTAAAATGAGCGGTCTGAGGGTGGTTGGTGGACGCATACTGTAAAGCGTCCCATAGACACAACCTTTTTACTGGTGGTAGGACCTCTTGTGAAGAACTCATGCCTCTTAGACTATTAGAACTCATATCCCAAGGTGGATGGCGGCATTTACGTTGTAAATGTCTATGGGTTCCGGTACCCACTTAACACCAGGTAGGCTGTGAGCTCGTCCGCCAACCTATGCAATAAAATCAAAATAAAAAACTACTGAGTTTCTCGACGGACCTTCGCAGTGGGTCGTGATTCCGGTCCTGTAGTAAATTCAGCGAAGCACTGCTCTTGCTAGGGCCAGTTTTACTAACTCTCAGGATGAGCACGTGACCCTACCGACTAGTCCAAGCTGGAATAGCCCTTTAGGCTTTAGGCCTTAGGAGAAAAAACCAATCGTAAGGCGGCTGCGGTGCAATACGTCCAGTGAAAGGAGATCATCATAGATTCTATGACGCCTTTTATTAGCTGAACCTATTTCTGTCTTATGTTACCGCATCCCTCAACGTAATTTCTACAAACTCCAAGACCTCTGATCAACTTGAAGAAAATTTGGACACGTTTCAAGAACTGATCAGGAGACAATAATTTCATTATTTTTCTCTAATATCTTGAGCAGGATCAACGGAATAAAATAATTTATTATAAAATTTTTAGTTCGATTTCCTATTCAAGTGTGTTTGCTAATTTTTAAACTTTATTATTCTTACTTATTAGTTCAGTTGCGTAGTTGTTATTGCGCAATCAGGCCTGGTAGATGGTTACTGATGTCCATGGACATAACATGGACAACGGCATTCACGCTGCGACATCTGGATCTCCGTTAACAACTTATAATGCGGTGTCAAATAGTATATCACCCGTCTAGCTAATAACAAATTTTTAGTACTAAAGTAAAATTCCAGAAAGAACATGGTAGTCCTATAACGCATAAAGCATTCTATTCACGTCCGAACCTGCGAGTGGTCGCATTGACAAGCAGGTACGCTCGGGCTCTGCATTTGCCTACATTTAGCCACTTAGTAGTCAAACTGTGAAGGCTGCTCTTGCTCCGGAGTGCTTAGGATTTCATCTCGTACACCGGAATTTACTGAAGTTTAATTCTTGCTAACACTAAACGTTTGAAGCGCTCTTGAAGTGTTGATCTCGCTTGAGATACCTAATATTCTTTAAATCTAATTAAATACGATTCGAATTTGAACATGTTTTTTATTGCCCTAGGAAGGCAGACGAGCATATGGCCCTAGTTGTCAGCAATGTCAGGGGTAGAGTCAAGACGCTGCCTACTTTTAAAAGATAAAACAGCAGTGGGAATTAATAATAATAACAATATTTATTTACTGAATAAATTTACTTGCATTTGAGATACACCCTGTCTTGTAATCAACACTAATTGTTCTTGCTGTATGGCATTAATGCTTTAAGAAAACAAACTTCGCATGTATTTTGCGATGTCTGTGGTGTCTGGTAAGAACCTGATATCAGGTGAGCCGTATGATCGTTTCCTCATTTACGACTATACTCCTTTCGGGATCGAAATTGTAATATTTAATACCTGTATCATTTACCAGTAACAGAGCGATTATGTGGTTACAACTGAAATTTTACTCTAGCAGAAGTAATTTTACCTACGCCCAATGGATACTTATTCCACTGGCTTTAAAAAAAAAGAGATAATCCTGTCTGCATCTTGGGTCGGCCATTATCCTGGACGCAAAGGCATCGAAGGATTTTTTAATAAAACGATCCCGTATTCTACTATACTAAATAAATAAAAAACCGCAGCTTTGAAACTGGTGGTAGGACCTCTTGTGAGTCCGCACGGGTAGGTACCACCGCCCCGCCTATTTTCTGTCGTGAAGCAGTAATGCGTTTCGATTTGAAGGGTAGAGCAGCCGTTGTAATTATACTGAGACCTTAGAACTTATATCTCAAGGTGTGAGGCGCATTTACGTTGTAGATGTCTATGGGCTCCAGTAACCACTTAACACCAGGTGGGCTGTGAGCTCGTCCACAAACCTAAGCAATAAAAAAAAATATCTCGAAACACGAAGAACATAAGCATAAATGTCCAATTTTGTTATCACTTCCATTTGATGCAATACATTTTCACAGTCTGCCTCGAAAGATATATCGGCATTCAGTGCCAGCCCAGTACTTTATCCACAAAATCCTCACCTTAATCACGGATCTCGAGTTTCGAGAGTGCCGTGCTCCCAAACCGCAGAACCACTGCATTTACGTAACTCTAGAATTGATGAGCAACAATTAACACTCCCTGTTAATGGTCGGCTTATGGTTTTGGCCGATCTGACAAATTCAACATTCTAGTACTGCTCGTATTACTGTTGTAGACTTGAACTAGAGTTGACTAGAGTCTTGAAATGTTATGGCTTCGATTTTTTGGCTTAGATGGGTGGACGAGCTCACAGCCCACCTAATGTTAGATGGTGACTGGAACCCATAGACATGTACAACGTAAATGCGCCACTTACCTTGAGATATAAGTTCTAAGGTCTCAAGTATAGTTACAACGGCTGTCCTACTCTTCAAACCGAAACGCATTACTGCTTCACGGCAGAAATAGGCAGGGTGGTGGTACCTACCCGTGCGGACTCACAAGAGGTCCTACCACCAGTAAAGATTTTGCAAAACAAAAGTTTTCTGACTTTAGTACTATAGAATTTGTATAAATCGTATTGGGATTTTCATTTTTAAACTGTTATAAAAACTGCTATGTGCTTTACGAAGCCGATAGCCTCTTTCTAAAGGTCGAAGTGCAGTATTTATTGTCGGGTACTGTACACCATTATCACATGCTAAGGCAAAAGCTTCAAAAATACAATTTTATATTGTAACTCAATTGGCTTACTTAGGAATACTTAAATGATCTCCGAAGCCTTAAGAACTTTCCAATGGAAGATTAAGCTCGACAATTACTTCTGCGGTAAAGTTTATCCCGATTAAAGTTCCTTGGCTGCAGTTGTGATAATAGCGTTCGGATTAAATATATTGGATGCCGCGAGGTTGTGAGGTTGGACTAGTTGCAGATACTGTTGAGAATATTCAAGTGTTCGTATTTTGAGACACTTAGTGCCTAGACGATGTATATTGCCGAAGGTTCTTGAAATATATAAGATTCTTTTAGAACACGGAATTTATTGTTGTACAAGTCATTGGTACATCGTTTTTATTTATTTTATTGCTTAGATGGGTGGACGAGCTCACAGCCCACATGGTGTTAAGTGGTTACTGGAGCCCATAGACAGCTACAACGTAAATGCCGCCACCCACCTTGAGATATGAGTTCTAAGGTCTCAGTATAGTTACAACGGCTGCCCCGCCCTTCAAATCGAAACGCATTATTGCTTCACCGCAGAAATAAGCGGGGTGGTGGCACCTACCCGTGCGGACTCACAAGAGGTCCTACCACCAGTAAAGATTTGTGGTAGGACCACCATTGATATCTATAAAATGATATCTCCACGTTTGTATAAACTTATTGTTCAAACCGTAGATAAAGTTGAAAGTAAGATTTATTAGGCCAACGGTTTTTAAAAACTTGAAGGTCGGAATTATTGCCTAATTCTTGAAACACTGTCTCCGCTATAAAACACGTTCTAGCATGAATTATACAACAAATAAAATCAATTACGTCAGAGTCTAATCTTTAAAATTAATACTTCCATTCATCTATTCTTCATTTCACCGACGGCCACGTTTTCAATGAGGAGAGGCGCCATTCAGATGAATTCATTAGTTAGACAGACGATGTAATATTTTAGTGAATGAATGGAAGAAATTATTTCGCATCGCTGCTAGGGACGCTGCATTCAAGTATCGATCGATACCTACTTGGAAGCGAGTACTTAAATCGATTTTAAAGCATCTGCTGGGATAATGAGAAAAATATTTATATTACTCAATATGAGGCCTATAAAATCAAAGGCAGCTAAACGCCTTAAATGTCGTAAAATGTATTAACAAGGGCTCTATCTTGTTTAGTTAGTTACAACACGCTTTAGTGTTTTCATGTTATAACAAATGCAGCTAATTCTCTAACAAATTCAGTTCAAAAAAGTTAAGTTTACTCAGTACTAAGTACTAATAAACGAAGTTTTATCATTTAAAATTCAGATTATTAGTAATATTCTCATTCTTTATAAATCTGTTTTAAAATAAAGAATATCAAAGCTATCCGAACAAAGTTATTTCAGCTTCTCAAACCTGGAGCGTTGTTAACACTGGCCCTAGCAAGAACAGTACTTTGATGGATCGGGAGGATCCGTAATGACGTGTTTAGGGCTGATTTTTGTAGTTTACCTGAATATTTGACAGATTTGGATTTAGCTACCTTTGATTTTATAGGCCTCATATGATAAATGTTTGAGTGTGAAGTACGTAAATATATGTATACAAACATCTGTGTCAAATGTTCTCAACATAAGGCACATTAAATCAAATTGTGTATATCAATGAAGTAACTTGTGATGGTATGGCAACAACAATCGAAAAATATGTACCGAAAATAATAATGTTAAAAAATAAAAATATAGTATTTATTATCTGTCGCCATCGCGCGCTTTAGATATGTCGGACCTTTAAAATTTAAATAGGCTTAATACAAAAATTTTGAGAAATGCCAAAAATGTAACTGAAAAATTGAAATTTTTTTAGTTTCGATTTTAATACTTTAAAATATGCGTTTGATTTAAAATTGACAGAAAGAGTACTTTATCCTTTTCTATATAAAAAAGAGCGTGTTTAATTTTATAAATTGATAGAGTACATGTTTATAAGTCATTTCAAGTCAAGAAAATGAGTTTTATACTTTATAAAACTGATTTCCTAAAATGTTTAGTTCAGTCACTTTAATTCTGAACGAGCGATATATAGTTAAGATACTTTTATGGGTTCTTTTTTATTTTGCTGACATACCATGACGAGTAATACCTCATTCGTCCGTGATCACGAGAACTGTAAAGCTTAAAACGTCTGAAATCATATAATAATAATAAAAAAGAGCGATGAAATTGTAAAAATTGTTTAATTATTAAAAATCATTTTTTTTTCTCCTTAGATGTGTGGACAAGCTCACAACCCACCTGGTGTTAAGTGGTTACTGGAGCCCATAGACATCTACAACGTAAATGCGCCACACACATTGAGATATAAGTTCTAAGGTCTCAGTATAGTTACAACGGCTACCCCAACCTTCAAACCGAAACGCATTACTGCTTCACGGCAGAAATAGGCGGGGTGGTGGTACCTACCCGTGCGGACTCACAAGAGGTCCTACCACCAGTAAATTTACTACTGAATATATCGTGTGGCAGCTACCTGTAAACTGAATCGATTTTCGATAAACATTGATCGTGTGGTGGTTCGCAGTCAGTTTAATTGGTCACCTGTCGAGACTGTCAGGGCGTGCAATGAAGCTTCGAAGAAAGCTTTTGAAAACTAGTATTTCGGGAGTCGCTAAACTTTACATCGTGTGCTTTTTTTAAGCCAGTTTATTTATGAAAGTCGAGTATTTCGGGCGGATAGCGAGAAATCATAGATTCGTTTCTGGTCACGTACCACCGCATGTTTTCAATGTCTTCTGAATATGACTGATATTAAAAATTGCTAATGGAATAGGCTAGTAATAAAACGGTGCTCGGAGGGTCCACCAAAACAATTTGTTTGCATTGCTAATTTACAAAAACAATATATCTTACTATAATCCCATTACCCGAATGTGTCGTACCTATAACGAACTGGCAAGGTCGTCACCTGAGTTAGATATTTTTACTTGTAGGTTAGTTACGTTTAGAAAAATGTTCAAGGGCATCCTCCACGTTATTAATAGGTCCTCCTCCGTGCGTCGTATTCCTCAGTTCTGAGGGTCGTGACCTTTACTGAGCACTTTTGTCAGGACTATGTTCTTCCATTCACTTCTGTCCTCCGCGCAGTGGATAGCGACATTGATGCTGGTATTAATAGGTAGGTTAATGTAATTGTTTAATGTATTATATTGTGAATCATTTTTTTTCCTTACATTATTCGTTAGATTAGTTTTTGTTATTGTGTTGTTTTGTCATAATTGTAAGGAACGTTGTTGTACAAATTCAGCACTATATGTCTTGTTTTATCGTGCGCACATAACTTATGTTGCAGGCCAGATTTTGTTTCTTTTTATTTGTGTTTTTTTATGTATCTTTAGCTTGTGATGTGCGTTGTGAGCCTAATAAAATAAATAAATAAATAAAGTTCATTGACTCATATGATGTAAATAGCCTCTTAATGTAAGCACTTAACAGCAAGCGAGCCGTGATCTTGTTCAGCCATCCGCGTTAGGATAAAAAAAAACTTATCATTGGATTATAATACGTTCACGTAGAACTGCTCTAAGATTTGCATACTTTCTATTCTCCTCCTCGATTCATTCGTTTTTATTATTGTTTCAGGTAAGTTTCTTTGGCTGTTCAACACAAACCGTATGCGCCGGAGGTATGTATGTATGTATGTATGTTACTAGTAGTGTTTTATTTATTTACTAGCTTTTGCCCGCGACTTCGCCCTCGTGGAATAGTTACTTTGACATAACGGCAAAATTTTATCCGCCTCTTCATTTACGTAGAAAGTGAAAATATTTTTGAATAATAGAATGATAAGGAGGTACTTACGTGTAAGATACGTACGAAATCACGCTTTTTAACCGACGTCAAAAAAGGAAGTTATCAATTCGACCATAATTTTTTGTCTATGTATGTCACCGATTTCTCGAGAATGCTTGAACCGATTCTGATAATTCTTTTTTTGTTTATTTATTTTATCGAGGCCTTGAAATGCTGTATTTATGAATGATAATATTTTTTTCGGTTTGTGTGATGCTTATTTAAATATTAAAAATAAAATAAAAATAGTGAATGAGTAATTCAAGCCCGAAACGATACAATGACATGGTATTTTGCGGGATATTTACTGGTGGTAGGACATCTTGAGTCCGCACCACCACCACCACCACCAGGTGGCGCAGGCAGATACCACCGCCCTGCTTATTTGCGGTATTTGCGGTAATGCGTTTCGGTTTGAAGGGTAGGGCAGCCGATCTACTGTAAAAACTGAGACTTAGAACTTATGTTTCAATGTGGGTGGCGGTATTTACGCCATAGGTGTCTATGGGCTCCGGTAACCACTTAACACCAGGTGGACCGTGAGCTCGCCCACCGACCTAAGCAATAAAAATAAATAAAATGTTGGTAAGCCCGCACGATCAACCCTGGGCAGTAAGATGTAGAACTTATGTTTCAATGTGGGTGGCGGTATTTACGCCATAGGTGTCTATGGGCTCCGGTAACCACTTAACACCAGGTGGACCGTGAGCTCGCCCACCGACCTAAGCAATAAAAATAAATAAAATGTTGGTAAGCCCGCACGATCAAGCCTGGGCAGTAAGATGTAGGGACTACCGAAGATTAGGTGGACCTTCAACTGGCTTTATCATCTTGGTTTAAAAAAATATGAGATTTTACTTGTCAAACAGCCATAAATATATTGATCATCATTCTAGTGTATGTACATACATTCGCTTAATGCAAGCTTTCATTGAGCCTCATTACAGTCGCACCCCCTCTATTGGAAGGCGTCACGTCTAGACGGCTAATTTTCAGAAGATATTTGACGAACTGCGTTATGATTTAGTTTTGAGACGGATTTGAATATGGGCGTTCCAATTCATTTTATACATAGACATTCTCATTTTATTTTCATGAACCCTGTTTTCTATTTTATTAAACTTGGTATGTATTATTGAAAAATCAATTTAAAAAGTAATAAGTCCGTAATAGCTATTGGCTGCGTGAGTGCACGTGAGTACCTGTAATTTATAGGAGCCACAGGAGCCTTCTCTGGTTTATGTCATGCAATCATAATATTTTATGTCATAATGACAGATACAGCCAGAAGCTGCGATTGCTGAATCCGCGATTTCAATTACCATTATATTATATTGCAGCCAAGTTTATAATACATGAGAGCTTTTTACAAAAGTTACTGAGACCTTCGATTCGCGGATACGCAAAATAATTATTTGAGATTAGCTGACCCGGCAGACTTCGTAGTGTCTCAATCGATAAATAAAAGACCGACGGGGGACACATCAAAGGAAATTGTTATTTTTATTTAATTCCGAGCATTTTCATATTTATCTACCTTTTAAACCTTCTCTGGACTTCTACAAATAATTCAAAACCAGAATTCGCCAAATCGGTTCAGCCGTTCTCGAGTTTTAGCGAGACTAACGAACAGCAATTCATTTTTATATATAGAGATTACGACCTTAAGTGCTAAATTTTCGTACGTTGCCACTTAGGTAAATTAATTTTGGTGCTACCAAGGAAAAAAAAACCAACTACTCTAAGCAAACTCAAAACGTATTTCACCAAAAATACTCCCTAACCCTGTTTAAATATTAACATTTCGCGTACGCCATTTCCGTAGAAATATTTTTCTCTTTCATTTTTATCGTTCTATCCTTTTTACTCTCTTTCCTTGCTTTATTTACATAATCAAAAATAATTGTACATTTCATAAAAATAGCATGCTGTAGTTTTTAGTATAGTTCAAGTGTATGTAGGTCAGTAATAAATAGCTTATGCCTAACCGAGCGAGCTTTTAAAAACATAACGGCAAGCTCATACTAGTATTTATCACTTAAATAGAAACCAAAGACCATAAATGAAATTGCAATTTCCGCTAAACAAGGATTCAATTGCAAATCGCCCAAAACATTCGTAGCCGCTTAGCAGCTACACCTGTAGCACGTAGACTCGTAGCATTCGTAGCACGTCTACGGACTCAGAAATCGTTACGTACTTTTCCGAGTAGCATCGCTTTAATATTTTATTTAATTTTATGTTTTCCTTTTTTAATATTTGAAGAGATTTTTCCGTAGTTTTTTCTGCAGAATATAGATGGCTTAACAGTCCAGTAGTCAGTTCTGATTTTACGAGCTCACAGCTCATCTAGCATTAAGTGGTTACCAGAAATCATAACACGAATATCGTCGCCCAAAGCTTAACATGAAGATGAAGTATTTGTATGGAAGATCTTTCACCGAGCGGTTGATGTTACTCGGAAGACCGACACGGTCCAAATGCTATTGTCCGGAACTTATATGCAAGCTTATCTCGAAATGGTCGTTAGCTAGATTCAGGCATCTGTCAAATATCTTGTGGTTTGTCGTAGCTATAGCTACAATAGTAATACTATGTGCGTCACTCATTTTTTTGAGTCGCCACTCATTATCTTCTCAGAGTATCACAATACCTTTGAACGTCTCGTTAGTCTTAGTATTGCTGGCTACTGAGCCTCAGGGTTTGAGTTCGATTCCCGGTCAGAGACGATATTTATGCTAGGTATTTAGTAGGGTACTTGTTCTTTATTTATTTACGCCTAGTACCTGCAAAGCAGCCGTTGAATGTCCAATTTTTATTAATTTATATTTCCTTTGACCTAAATAACTAGACCAGTGATTCTTAAACTTTTTTGTCGCACCACACTTTTTCGATTCGAAATTTAACGGCACACTAGTAAAGAAATAAGCTTTTTTTTTTTGGTCAAGAGGACTTCCGCCCTCCCCTGGGGATGGAGGGCGGGGCATGTCGGAGTCGAACTGACTAAAACCTCCTGTCGCTCAACAACCCGCGTCCGAACCTCGCATGAGACAGAACCCACGAAAAGGCAAGGGGGGGAAAGTGAAGCGTTTAGTGCGGACAGCAGTTTAGTACAACGGCTGCCCCACCCTTCAAACCGAAACGCATTACTGCTGCACGACAGAAATAGGCAGGGTGGTGGTACCCACCCGCGCGGACTCACAAGAGGTCCTACCACCAATAAAGACTAACTATCTAATATTACCATGTAACCTGCGTAAAATCGTGTGATAATAGTTTTGGTGGTAGTATTTTAAGAGTTTCGCGGCACACAAAACCGGCGCTGGAGTTGAGAACCACTGGACTGGACAGCAGAATAACTAAACGGCAGGGTTTTTGAACCACGTTAATACCGCTGACGTTCCTAATCGCTCTAAATAGGCTTAAAGGGCCGCGATAACCTTCCAGAATTTGTTGTGTTTTTTGTTGCGCTTTTCCGCTGACTGACTCTGATTAAACACCGCCTGTTGCTCCACGTTTAAATACACAGTAGATTTATATCCGTCCCGGGAACGAGAACAAATACAATTACATTTTAAATAGTGTTATTTAAATTTTAATTGAAACCGTAATACAGAGATGAAGGTTTTTCATCATGTCATATCCCAAGGTGGGTGGCCGTGTTCACGTTGTTGCTGTTTATGGGCTACGGTAATAACCACTTAATACCAGGTGGGCCGTGAGCTCGTGCACACATCTTAACTCCACACGGCCTACCACCAGTATTAGTATTCCAAATAGAAATACACTTTTGGTCACAGTATTGGCAATACGTTAATAATATCGATGTTTTATTCTTATTTTCTCGAGTGGAGACCGCGCAAAGGAAAACGTAACGTGTGACACCCACTGACTAGGTGGTGCGATGACCTCCGAACAATAAACAATATATACCACACAGAACAGTCGTCACACAGTGGAGACTTTGATCTCATATCTCCAGATGGATGACGGCACCCACGAAGTGATGTCTATGGACACTTAACTCTAGGTGAGCCGTGAGCTTGTCTGCACTATGAGAGAATAATAATACCACTCATTAATCGATTTCAGTAGTGCAATTTTTTAGGAATAAAAATTATCGACTAGATTTTATTATAAATGGTCAGTCGCTGCAGTACAAATCAGTTAAAAAAGATTTTAATCTTTAAAAACTTCTTAGATTTAAGTATGGCACCTAGTACTAAATAAGGGATGGATTTATACACGGTGCTTTTAGGTACCTCAAGCACCGGTCACCGTCCTCGCCGAACCCGTCGCTTGCGATGAAGGGCTCGACGAGTTTCTCGCCGGATCTTCTCGGTGGGTCGCGCTTACGATCAGGTGGTAGATTCTACGAAGCACTGCTCTTGCTAGGGCCAATGTTTGCAACACTCCGTTTTGAGCTCCGTGAGCTCACTTACACGTCAAAGAGAAGCTGAAATAGCCTGTCAAGGCTATCAGCATAGACAGAAAAAAAAAAAAAACAGCAGCGAAATTATTTAAGTCGATAAACATTTCACTATTTATTCATTTTAAGACGTATGCTGTTAGTAGTGGCCCAGATACATAGTTTCTAAATAACCAGTAATCAAAGTTTTTTTAAATCATATAATCGAATAAAAACGTATCAGAATATAGAATGCTCTAACTATCGAAATCTGAGAGGCATCTAATAAGCCGATTTCCGTAACCGAACACTTAATGCAGAGTCGTTGAGCGCTTAGGAAACTATCGGGTTGCTTGTCGTCCGAACCGGAGCCAACCCTCGTCGGGCCGAGCTCGCTGTGTGCAAACAGACCGCAACCAATTTCCAAGCAAACGTCCCGCCACCAAATCCAATAGGAAACGTCATAATCATCTGATAGGTGCGGCGCATTGCGCCCACCTGTCGCCGCGCGTGCGTCCCGTGTGACGTCACGCGAGCCGCGCCGGAAAACTCCGAGGGACCACGACCCGACGTCCGCTCACCGATTGATCCAAAAAAGCCCTCCAGCTAATCAAATAGAGAAACTTTCCTAAATAAATATTTTAATGTCCTCCATCGTCTCAGAAGTGGGGGCCTAGACGCGCTCCAGCTGGCAAAATAAAACTGGAACCGCTATGGTTGCGCGCCCCGAACGCGTGTCGCCTCGGCTTCTTATCTAGTTCTTAATCCAAGATAAATATTACATCAATCGGGGGTGGGGAGGGGCGGAGCACGCAGGCGCGGGTCGCTTCAGCCCAGTCGCGCTCCGGCCGCGCTGATAGTTGCATCGTGTACTCGCGGCCGCGTCACCCGCTCGCCGGCAACTCGCCCGCTGCCATTCCCACGACCTCGCAAATACGTGTTACAAGTAGAGCTCACGGTAACCGCCCGCGACCGACCACGGATCGATCTCGCCCGGTGTACACATTCGAGCGGCGGGCTTCCAGCACGTGCCATCCCGTTGCGTAAGTCGGGAATGCGAGACTTGTCGAAAACGAACCTCATCTCCTATTGACACGCGAGAACAACAAACGAACATATCACTTATATATATCGATCATATATTGCGTGTTTATCACAAATATTTCGCTCATTTTACTGTGGCCGGATCGAGTCTCGAACTGTAAGTGCTTAGCGCGTTCGGAACTTGAAAGTGACTTTCTTTTTAGCGGAGTAATCCGAACCGCGCCCGCGGTTTTTCAACCCTATACGCAAGTGCTGGTTGACCTTAAATCGGCGCTTGTCGCAAAGGGCGGCGCGGCGCCTTATTTGTTTATTAACCTAAGAAAATAAAATTTCGTGTAGACGATTGCGCGATCGACGGAGCCGGGTCCGTCGAAGCGTAAACTTCGTTTATTTAGGCACGTCCTTAAAATTTCCTCAAACATCGTCGTGTAATCTTAACATTAATATTCAAGAGGTATAATTTTGAGCGATGGTAACGTATAATTTATTTCACTAATACTGGTAGCAGTGCTCCTGACGTACTTGAAGCGATTAACCGGCTCGATTACTTGATAATAAATTTCAGCGCGAGCCTTAGGGCGGTTTTACATAGAACCAGTTTTTTTTAACTACTGTTTATGTAATTAACGGAATACAAGGACAGAATATTGCTTAATTTAAATAATCATTTGTAGGTATGGCCCCTATGGTCTTTTTAACTGTTGATTTATCTAATTGAACCAACGTGACTTCTATTGAGAATTGGATTTTTTAAAACAAAATAACTTTCGCAACATTAATGTACATTGCTCATTAATTACGGAACATTTCAATTGAATATCATGTTAGTTATCTCCGTGAACACCTAAGTAATAAGTAGATTGATCATGGTGTAATTTAGGCATGCTTCACATACATATGTATGCATAATATATATATGTGATATATGTTTTACTGGTGGTAGGACCTCTTGTGAGTCCGCACGGGTAGGTACCACCACTCTGCCTATTTCTGCCGCGAAGCAGTAAAATGCGTTTCAGTTTGAAGGGTGGGGCAGCCGTTGTAACTATACTTGAGATTTTAGAACTTATACCTCAAGGCGGGTGGTGCATTTACGTTGCAGATGTCTATGGGCTCCAGTAACCACTTAACACCAGGTGGGCTGTGAGCTCGTCCACCCATCTAGCAATAAAAAAAAAGTAAGATAACAGTAGTGAAAGTTTTATATTTACAAACATCCCTACTCGCAAACAATCCAATAAAGTTACCCATAACGTGTTCAGTACTAATTTTGGTATTCGCGAATCTTCTATATAACTACAAATATTACTACGGTGTTTTTTTTGTTATAATTACCTTTTATAATTTATTTCAAACGTTAATCGTACAAAATATGCTCCCCTGGCAATGGCTAAATATCGCTTTTAATAACCGAGAAACTCTCCCTGTACATTTCTTATTTCTTTCAAGAATAAATAAAATTTATCGTGGTGGCTTCTGCACATTTACCTAATTTCAGCGTATTTATATTCGGAGCGTCCACTCGGTCTTTTAATCGTCGCTAATGACTCCCCTGCTAATTAATGACGCTTGACAGTCAAGAAAAAAGAGAACTTTCCCAGGAAATATCGTATTAGCTTTCTTACGGCGGCCGATTGAGTGCTATTTCCTTTTTTTTTTTTTTAAGTGTCGTCGATCCAAATTTTATTTTTCCCCTTGCCCGAACATCGTTCGACCGTATCACGTTATTTGAAAATTCAAATCGCGAAAAATTATCTCTGTGATGTCATTGGCGCCGTTCGAAGCGGCAGTATCGTTAACCTCGTTGTATGAATGAAGTTAGCTAGCCCAATGTCACTACATAGTATAAAACAAAGTCGCTTTCTCTGTCCCTATATCCCTATGTACGCTTAAATCTTTAAAACTACGCAACGGATTTTGATGCGGTTTTTTTTTCATAGATAGAGTGATTGAAGAGGAAGATTTATATGTATAATAAAATCCATTAAATAGTGGAAAAATCAATAATAAATTACAGTTTCCGAAGCGAAGCGAGGGCGGGTCGCTAGTAATTTTGCCGTGGCTCGATATCCGACAAGCATTTTTAGTTTCATTTTATATTTTATTCAAAGAATGTTTCATGTACATACTTTTTTTCCATTCAAATAGATAAAACTAAGATCTTCTCAATGGGTCGCGATTCCGGTCCGGCGGTAAATTCTGCAAAGCACTGCTTTTGCTTTTGCTGGGGCTAGTTAGTGTGTTAGCAAATTCTCTCAGGTTGAGCCCATGAGCTCACCTACCCGTTTACACGTAGCTCGAATAGCCTCTTAGACTACGCGCGGGTAGGTAGGTAAAACAAATTTTGACAAGATCAGCAATAAAATATATGTCAGTTTATCCACGTTGATTAAATTTCATTGGCGATCCATAGATAGAAAACAAGTGAATGGAAATTAAATTAAAAGATTTTTTAACTCTTATCTCAATCTATCTATATACATATATAAAAATGAATTGCTGTTCGTTAGTCACGCTAAAACTCGAGAACGGCTGGACCGATTTGGCTAATTTTGGTCTTGAATTATTTGCGGAAGTCCAGAGAAGGTTTAAAAGGTAGATAAATATGAAAATGCTCGGAATGTAATAAAAATAACAATTTTGTTTTTCCTTTTATGTGTCCCCCGTCGGACGGATTTCTTTTGTTTGTTTTAAGTTTATTTTATACAAAAGTTTAGGGCCTTTTATTTATCGATTGAGGCACTACGAAGTCTGCCGGGTTAGTTAGTCTTTACATAAATTCTTAAAAATATGTGAAGCACAACATGAACTCATCGAATTACAGAATAACTTTGTCGAATCATTAGGGTCTGTCTAGCACTTAGCAATATGTTTATCCCGAGTTTCCCGACAAAGCTAAAAGTTGTTGGTAACACTCGCCCAACAGTGGAAACTAACGAACTAAATCGGACTGAATTGATGTGGGGCTATTTTAAAACAAATGTTTGCTGAGTGGACTCTGACTTAGGGAGACAGATGGAATGATGTTATTTTTTTTATATGATTTTGAAAAGTTTGAACAGAATTCAAGAGTCTGTAATGATATACATATTAAAGCACTTGAATAAGAACAAATCTTCTGTAAAATGTATTTAAATTTAGAAATCCTTTATGCGATAATAAAATAAATGGTAATTTAAAAAAACCAATAAATGATTTTGTACTTTACAAGCGAGACACGACTATATCGATGTTTTCAACTTTTTAAAATTAATTTCATGTATTACATGAAACAACGAATAAGGAAACAAATAACGGTTTTATTGATATTTGTAAATAAATAATAAGATCAAAATCAAGAAGAAAGTGAAACTCTAAAAAACTCGATTAGCCACCACTATAGATCCGTATAATAGCAGTTTTTTTGAACAGTAGATTCAAAATCAATGTTAAAACCTAAAATTAATAACAACTCCCAAAAAAATTTGTTTCGGAATGCATAATACAGTGCTAATTCCAAATAATCAAATAACAACTTGGGTCGTTTCTAAGAATACGGTATTCTTTACAATTTACAAAATGGATTGTATTGTTGTAATATTGTCTTGAAAATAATCGGAATCAGTTTCAAATTACAATCCATGTAGTTATATACATACATCTGTACATATAGATAGAGCACAACCATTCGTTAATACTTGTAATACTTATAATAAACCCGTGCTGAACATCATTAAATTTATTCGTCATTTTGCTTAAATTCTGATTGGCCACTCTGTGATAAGTGATCTCACCTCATACGGTGAGATCGTTGGCGACCTTTTAGATTTTGAAGATGAACTGAATTATACTTCTGGATTGGAAGCCAATGTAGAAAGGTAAAAAGAAATGTTCCTTGACAATGTATTTTATGAGCGCACCATCTAAAGTCACCAGCTTTGCATAAAGTCCGCTACTACCTTAGATTTGAATTCCTTCAAATCGAATTACATGTAACTTTCCTATAACACGGTATTTTACAACACGGTTCCACTCTAAGAAAAATTTCCCCGAAACCCTTTTATTATAAAACGGTACAACTTCTACAACACGACAACGCGACGATTTTTGATTCAAATTATTAAGAAAATTACATTATGCTCTATGAACATACAATATATGGGAATAATAGAAGTTTTACTGATTATTTTTTATATATAATAGATAAAAGAATAGTTACAGGCATAGTTGAGCTGTTTTATTTGAAAAAAAAAAAAGAAACTCCTTTATGTACTGGCTTCTAGTCTCATATAACACGGTTTCGCACAACACGGGACTTTGTAGGGACGTGTCTACCGTGTTATAAGAGTGTTACCTGTACTTAAGATGTCTTCTGTATGTAAGATCAAATTACATTAACCTACACCTACAGACTGTATAAAGAGATTCGTTGAAATTGCATCCACTCTCTAGAAGAACTTTAGGGCTCTTAAAATTAATAAGATTCACTTTGATCGTTGTTTGGAAGAAAGCTGACTTAAAGCAGTGCGGAAAGTAAACGCAGTAAGTATTTGTACGACGGCTCTCATATTATTATATGTATGATCCGCCATACAATATGATATAGTTATCGAACTTATATCTAAAGGTAATTAGCGTCAGGGAACTCTGTTCCATAATTATGCTTAGTTTCGGAAAGATGTAACATTTGAACGCCATTAAAGTTTTTTTTGGTGATCTTTTAAGGTATTTTTATTTTATTGCCCTTGTAGGCAGACGATCATACGGCCCACCTAATGGTGAGTGGTTACCGTCGCCCATGGACTTCAGCAATTTCAATTCACCAAGGACAGAGACAAGCCGCTGCCTACCGCTTGTTTGCGGCTACATTACGTTTTACCACTAACCCGTCGATGTTGGCAGGCGATCGCAAAATGCTGGTATATAGCTCAGAAAATGCTGCTGCCCAATCTCCGGAGAATCCTTTAGTCGCCTTTACGACTCCCATGGGGAGAGTTAGTGAGGTATTCTAGGGTCGGCACAGCTACAACCTTAAGGTTTTACTTTACGAGGGCTGCACTAAAAGTATCGGGAATGGAATATTTCCACTGTTCCGGTCATATTAAAATCTTTTTAATTGAAAACTCCTTGGTTTTAAAAATCGAATACCATTTATTTATTTAAAAAAAGATTCTCGGTCTTGTCACGAGGTTTTGTCAAACTTGTTAAGTCGTTGAGAAAATGGAATTGACTCGAGAAAATTCAAGAGCGATGATTTATTATGACTTTCGAAGTGGTTTAACACAAAAACAGTGTGTTGACCGGATGATTTCTGCACTTGGTGATGAAGCCCCATCCAAAACCACAATTTATCGCTGGTTTGCTGAGTTTCAACGTGGACTTGTCAAGCTCAGTGATGATCCCCGTCAAGGTCGTCCAAAAGCTGCAGTCACCCAAGAAAAAGTTGATGCTGTGCGTAAGCTGATTGAGGAAGATCGACATGTGACATACCGCGAAATTCAGGCAACTTTAGACATTGGCATGAGTCAAATACAAATAATCTTGCATGAACAATTAGGTGTAAAAAAGTTGTTTTCCCGATGGATACCGCATTCGCTCTGTGAAGAGCAAAAAGCAGCTCGCGTTACTTATTATTACTTGTGCGTCAGAACTCTCGAAAGATTCCACGCAGGATCCTCAAATGCTGTATACAACATTGTATCAGGTGACGAATCCTGGATATACGCGTACGAACCCGAAACAAAAAACCAGTCACGAGTTTGGGTGTTCGAAAATGAGTTAAAGCCAACAAAAATTGTTCGTTCACGGAGTGTTGCAAAAAAAATGGTGGCCACGTTGTCTCCAAAACCGGCCATGTTACGACTATTCCTCTTGAGGGACAAAGAACGGTCAATGCAGAATGGTATGCTAGCATTTGTTTGCCACAGATCGTTTCTGAACTCCGTAAAGAGAACTGCAACCGCCGCATCATCCTCCATCACGACAATGCGAGTTCTCACACCGCGCACAGAACAAAAGAGTTTTTAGAGCAAGAAAACATAGAATTATTAGACCATCCGCCGTACAGCCCCGACCTAAGCCCTAATGATTTCTATACTTTCCCTAAAATAAAGAATAAATTGCGTGGACAGAGATTTTCATCACCTGAAGAAGCTGTGGACGCCTACAAAACGGCCATTTTGGAGACAAGGGCAATAAAAAAAAAAAAAAAAAAAAACCCCAACTTCCGAATGGAATGGTTGCTTCAATGATTGGTTCCATCGTATGGAAAAATGTGTCAAATTTCGCGGAGAATACTTCGAAAAGCAATAAATACATTTTTAAATAGTAATGTTGTGTCACTTCGTTAATTCCCGAAATTTTCAGTGCCGCCTATGTAGTATGACGGATAGGCTGGCTCCAGGGTGTTCTTAAAACGTTGACGTCAGCGTCGCTGACGCCATTCTCCTCATCATTATTTTTTCTCTCCATAGTGACGGTAATTAAGAGTCACTTTTCCAATGAATTCCGTTTATTGCATTTTTTTTATTTTTTTATTGCCCTTGTAGGCAGACGAGCATACGGCCCACCTGATGGTGAGTGATTACCGTCGCCCATGGACTTCAGCAATGCCAGGGGCAGAGCCAAGCCGCTGCCTACCGTTTAATACTCTCCACAAGCCTCGTTTGAAGAAGGACATGTCATAGCGCTCGGGAAACACCGTGGAGGGGAGCTCATTCCATAGCCGGATGGTACGTGGCAAAAAAGACCTCTGGAAACGCACTGTGGATGACCGCAGTGGCTCCAGGTAGTACGGATGAACTCTACTCCGGTGGCGGGCGGTGCGATGGTAAAAACGAGATGCCGGTATCATCTCGAACAATTCCTCAGAGCACTCCCCATGGAACAAACGGTACAAAATACAGAGGGAACCGAAGTCCCTTCGCAGACCCAGAGGCTCCAAACGATCCGTGAGAATGGGATTATCGACAATCCGAACGGCCCTCCTCTGTATGGAGTCAAATGGAAGAAGCTGGTATTTGGGAGCCCCGGCCCAGAGATGGGAGCAGTATTCCACGCGAGGCCGGACTTGTGCTTTATAAAGCATAGCGACCCGCCCTCGCTTCGCTTCGGAAACATTAAAACACACATGAAACCAAAAAAAAAAAAAAAAAAAAGTGTGTGTGTCCGCTCCGACGCACGACTGGAGTTTACTGGATATAAAAAATTAAACGAAACAATACGAGAAATAGTTCTATATTACGACAACACGATACACTACAGATTATTAACAAATTAACGAGACACAAAACAAACGACTAACAAATATATGAAAATACAATAATGAGAGAAACGCGCGATCAGTACGAGGCTTTGTGGCGGACTGCCGGCGCATGTACTAGCATGTCACACGAAATGCGCATAACGCATTTCGTGTGACATGCTAGTACGATTTTGGTCCCCATAATTTTCATACCCCGGGCCTATATATGTAAATCGATTCTAAAGGAGTAAACTCCAAAAACCGAATATCTATACTAATATTATAAAGCTGAAGAGTTTGTTTGTTTGAACGCGCTAATCTCAGGAACTACTGATCCGATTTGAGAAATTCTTTCAGTGTTAGATAGCTCATTTATCGAGGAAAGCTATATAACACGGTAAGACCAATACAAGTGGAGTACCAATAAAAAATCTTTCAAAACATTTAAATTTCTCTTTAACATACTACATATAGTTCAAATGTATTTTCACTTTCTACCTAAATAAAGTGGGGTTAAAATTTAGCGTTATGCCAAAGTAATTATTCCATGCGAACAAAGTCGCGAGCAAAAGCTAATATTATAAATAAAGGCACACGGCGGCCTAGAAGAAAATTGATTGTGGTGTCAACGACCGCCAGTCTGGCGTCCCAGGAGGTAAGAGTAGTGGGGTTTCATAGTCCGTGCCAATCTATCTACTTACCATACCTCATGCTTCAGTTGAAGCCTGTATAACAGTGAGCTATTATAATCAACTGGATTCCCCCAACTAAAGAAGTACAACGATTTCCTTCTGAACAATAAAATAATAGACATTAATTTCAACAGTGACTCGAACTCAGAACCCACAGTGCACCAGTCATGCTTACTAGCTAAGTTTGATTTTTTAATAAACTCTAAAATTTTCGAATCGAAAAAATTTGACTGGCAAATTTCCCGGAAAATAAATTCAAAATACGTTTTTGATATTCGTGATAAACCAGTTAAGCCAGATCAAGATTTAAAAACAATCAATAAATTGGCGGATGTAATCATGAACTTGCCAATGCTGACTGGCAACTGTGGCCAACAGATGTGACACGTGTCCAGTTTGAAACATAGATTCGTGTAAATCGTATAAACCGAAGAGAATGGATACTTCGCGCCAGAAATATTAAAGGCGATAGCTTTAAGAAACACAACATTAAGGATTCGTTCAGATTTTTTATTTTCTTAACTCTTTTAGGTGTAACAAGACTTGGTTGCTATTATTTTATTACAGACTAGCGACCCGCCCTCGCTTCGCTTCGGAAACATTAAAACACAGATGAAACCAAAAAGTGTGTGTGTCCGCTCCGACGCACGACTGGAGTTTACTGGATATAAAAAATTAAACGAAACAATACGAGAAATAGTTCTATATTACGACAACACGATACACTACAGATTATTAACAAATTAACGAGACACAAAACAAACGACTAACAAATATATGAAAATACAAAATGAGAGAAACGCGCGATCAGTACGAGGCTTTGTGGCGGACTGCCGGCGCAGCAGCCCGGCGCGCATTTCGTGTGACATGCGCATAACGCATTTCGTGTGACATGCTAGTACGATTTTGGTCCCCATAATTTTCATACCCCGGGCCTATATATGTAAATCGATTCTAAAGGAGTAAACTCCAAAAAAGTAGCCTATGTTCATCAGGGACAATGTCGGCTTCTAATGGAAAAATAATTTTTCAAATCGGTCCAGTAGTTTCGGAGCCTATTCGAAACAAACAAACAAACAAATCTTTCCTCTTTATAATATTATATAAAGCAAAAGCCTTTGATAAAGCAAAAGCCTTTGATTGTGTACAACGATAAAAACAGAGAGCTCCACCCCAGCCGGCTGCTTGAGTTGGAATTTACTTGCTTCGGCAGTATATATACTAAAATTGGAACGATACAGAGTTTTATGCGACAACGGTCACTCGAATTTATAGTAGAAAGTGGGGCTAGTCGTCAATTCTCTTGAATATCGTCTTAAACAGTTGTTGACATGCGTAACATTAAGGAAACAGTTTACTTTAACTATTTTTAGCTAACCAAATAGTGACGTCGTGCTGGCAAGTGTATATTATGCAAAATAAATAAAAAATAAATAATCTTGAACAAATCACGCACGGTCGGTCATCCGGCCCCAAATTAGGATTCCCTGCGTCATGGGTACCAGAGACTGACATACATACTTATTTACGTTTAAATACATATAGATAATGATGATTCAGACAAAAAGCAAACAAAGTGGTTGATGACACGAATGTATGCCCGAGGTGGGAATCGAACCCACGACCCTCGGCGTAACAAACAGTCAGGGACGCTGATTACTGCATCAACGAGTCAGTCAAATATAAATAATACCTAATGAAAAGTTTTATTCCCAGGAGGCAGTACAAAATGCTTTCACGCAGTTTGTAGAATCTAGATCAGTAGAGTTCTATCGCAAAGACATAAGTGACCTTATCCTGATATTTTAATTACATAAATATGAATATCAATTAATTATTCAGTACAAATCGGCATTTGCTTATTTTAACCCCTAATACTACCTAATGTATCTACGAAGAGAAAATGTAATCAACATGATTAAAAGAATGCTGTTTTCTTCTGAAATTAACATCGCGAGTACCATTAACATACTAATGTGAACATTGCGAAAATAACTGACATAACAAAAAAAACATTCAACATTTGAAATTTCCTCTCGCTTGCCTAGTGTGAAATGACTTGCGTCGGAAACTGTCTGGTGCAGTGCATTTATGAACGCCTATTGTTCTGTCGGACTTTATAAAATACACTACCTTGTTGATCGAGTTAACGTCTCAGTGTGTTGGCTCTTATTAATTAATGATATATTTTTTTTCAATCGCGTAGCTAATGAATCATGTCAGGAGTTTACTGGTCGTAGGACCTCTTGCGAGTTCGCATGGGTAGGTACCACCACCCAGCCTATTTCGGCCGTGAAGCAGTAATGCGTTTCGGTCCGAAGGGTGGGGCAGCCGTTGTAACTATACTGAGACCTTAGAAATGATATCTCAAGGTGGGTGGCGCATTTACGTTGTAGATGTCTATGGGCTCCAGTAACCACTGAACACCAGGTGGACTGTGAGCTCGTGCACCCATCAAAGCAATAAATAAATAAATCATACTCATGGGCAATTTCTTGTCGTTTAGCAGCGCTACCACGACTTGGCTGTTACCACGAAAACTGTAATACTGTAAAAACTGTATACGAAATGTCCTTCCTCCTTGCGTCGATAATCCTCATTGCTGAGGGTCGTGGCCTCCTCTAAAAACTTTCTCCTGGATTATCCTGCGCCACACCTGCCTCCTATCCTCAGCTGTGTGGCTGAGGTACTATAACGAATTTTAATACAACACTCTGTATAATAAATACTCAGGCCGCAAATTTTCTAAATCGACGTAGACACTCGTTCGATAAAAGATTCCTATAAAAAAATCAAATTGCACAATTTAACGGTTTAATTCTGTCGTCGCGAAGTAGTAATACTTTTCTCTTTAAAGCATGGTACGGTGGTTGTACAATACCATTGAGCTATGGGTCAAATAGCTCGGGGCGAATGGCGTGATGTCTATGGGCTACGACAACCGCCGGTGGACCATTAAAAATTTTGTAAACCACTTGATGAACGAAAAGAACTCGGTGCTGGCTATGACTATGCTGGACATCCATAAGGAGTGAGTGATATTACGTGTCTGCAGTCAAAAGCAGAAACGAAGGCTTATAGTTTCTTCTATTATATCCTTCTAGCTTATATTACGATATGATATAATATAATATGGAGGGCTGAAAGGCAATTTTTGCTACTTTACAGGAGAGCAATTTGAAGTTTTAAAATAATCAAAAAAAACTTCTTCAGCCATTTGAATGGAGTAAACTTAATTGAAGTTCAATTAAAAACAACGGACTGTTGATGCTAATGCCAAATAAAACGGACCTCTAATTGCAAAGATAAATGTCGCGTATTAAGCTAAAAGTCGCTTAAGCCGACGCCCCTTGATATTAATTCACAAGAATGAAAGTCACCGTATATTTTCTGAGACCTTTTAGAGTCGTTTTACAAATAGTGGTTGGACTTTAAACTTATCTTCTTCTTGCCAAACTAGGCAGACTAATTACGCCCTCTGTTGGCGAATGGTGGAGTCCAAGAACGTAGCCAAACCGCTGGCCAACCGCTGCCAATAAACAAATAGAACTTAAACTTATTCAGTAAATGGAAAATTATAAACTAAAAGAGAGATAACAAACGAATGTTCCAGAATACGTTGCCGACATAAACCACGTGCATTCTCATGCGAGCTTACTGCGCACTGAACCATAAACTGTTGAATTAGTTGCCTGCTTACGTCACGAGTCCCCATGGCTTTACCATGATACACGCTTTTACGAATTTAGTAATGCAGCCTAATATAACGTGAGTAACAGCGGTAGAGCATTTATTTAACCGACTTCAAAGAAAGAGGAGGTTCTCAATTCGATTGTTTTTTATGGGAACTGTCATTGAACCGATTCTGTTAATTCTTTTTTATTTGAAAGCTGGTGCTTCTAATGTTTTCGAGTAACAGCAAAAATAAGCGGGAAGATGATATTGTTTTGCTCAGCTGGAACATCTTACCACTGGTGCTTACGAAATGGTTTCTGATATATTAGTAAATTTACTTAAATAACACTTAAAGTTGGAACAGATATGGATGCACTTTCTCTCAAACGGAGAAATTAATAGTTTACAAAATTATTTTTGCGATATTTAGATGAAACACTTTCGGACAATAACTTAGGAACATAAAGTTAAAGTTTAATCAAAAGACCTTGTCTATTTTTCAAATAAATAAAAAAAACTACCATTGCTACAGTAAGTGATCTTATTTGAACGATAGTTGGCGAATATTGCGGTATTTGCAGATGTTTGTATAAAAACACTGCATACAGTTCTGGCCGCTTGCCATGTCGACGTGGGAATATTTGCATTTACATAAGCTTGAAGCGATGCCCGTTTGCTTGCAAATATTCGTGTTCATTTTGCACTCGGTGAAAATGTGTAGAAAAACTAGCGACGTTTAACCTCTGTCTTTAGCGACCCAATCGTGTCCACCGCTCAAAACTTTGACTGTTTGCTTCTAAAGTCTTCGCTTCACATTTCGATGATGCAAGATATAAATACATCGGTAGGCAGCGGCTTGGCTCTGCCCCTGGTATTGCTGAAGTCCATGGGCGACGGTAACCACTCACCTACAGGTGGGCCGTATAGTCGTCTGCCTACCAAGGCAATAAAAAAATTTACATGAATTATGAATTTAATGTCTAAGATATGGTCTTACAGGACCCGGCGATTAATATTGAATGAAACAGTCTGACCGCATATTACTGCACTTGAACAACTGATGTCAAACTACGCATATGACGCTGCCTAGTGTGCGAAAGAGATAACGCTCTACGAAGACGAAATTAGCCGATTGTCTCTTTCCAAAGGTCGATGTGCAATATTTAACGCCGGGTACTGTACTTCGGATAGGTACGGGTCTCTATTTATCTTCGTTTTTATGTGTCCACGTCAGATCTCTCTTATTAATTTATTAGATCTCGAATTCTAACGGTATTTTCATCTAGCCTTTTATCTATTTAGACACTATTACTCTGAAGCGGGAATTAGCTATACATAATACACGCCACTTCTGCTTACCTCTGCGTCCTACAGTAAATTTTCTGGTTCCTGTTTCAGCAAAAGAACTCATTTTATCACCTTTGTTGGTTCTTCGACATGTATTGCCTGAATGAGCACGGATAAATTTCAAGTTAAAGCTTAAATTGCACAGAGAAATAAACAAAATTTTTGTTTTGATTTTGTTCTTTTTTTGTTTTGTTGTTGTTCTTTGTTATTCTTTTGTTAATGCACCTAACATACATTATCTCTGCACCACCCTATGGTCGACTGGAAGAGAATGCTCATGGCATTAAGTCCGCCTGTGTCCAAGTATTGTTTTGTGCATAAAGTATAAATAAATAAATAAAATAAATATTGAAATCCCAATTAAAATAACGCCGTACACTTTGACATAATTTTAAATGCGTACACCAGAATAGAAAGCACTTTGTAGTACGTAAATATGAAAGTTCGAGAACTTTAGCCCGGGCGGTCGCAACTATGAAGTAATGAGATCAGTTCCGCGCATCCCTGAAGCGTCACTTTGCGGTGCTTTTGCGGTGTCTGCTTTAATACAATGAGCTTTTGTGAGAATGGAACTCTGCGTACTAAAGCACAAAATTATATCTGATCTAATGACTTAGATATAGATTCTTTTCTTTATACATTTCTCTTTAAGCGGTAGGCAGCGGCTTGGCTCTGCCCCTGGCATTGCTGAAGTCCATGGGCGACGGTAACCACTCACCATCAGGTGGGCCGTATGCTCGTCTGCCTACAAGGGCAATAAAAAAAAAACGAATAATATTTGAATGGCCGTTGCTAGGTTGTTAAAATAATTACTTTGGAGTTCCTTAATTTTCTATTCACTTTTAATTCAGGATTGAGTTTTAAATTTAACTTTCGTGAACATGCGTATTATGGTCAAAGGGTAATAGAGTAAATGCACATCGGTAAACATCACTAGACCACCCAAGAGCCTGAATATCGTAGCTCTCTTTGACTCCTGAGGTCGACACCTCTTGAAACTAAGCCTACACAGGAAGACGTACTACATAATGATCTGACAATCTAAAATACTGAAAGCCACTCGCCATTGTCCGTAGATACTATAAACATTAAAATCCTTTTTTTTTTCGGGTAGAGGGCCGAACCTCCTACGAGATCCCCGCGCAAAAGGGGCGCGCGGGGTATGTGAGACTCAACGATCTGCATGGTGTTGTGAGCAGACCGCGAGCCCAAGGATTTTAGGACCCACCCACTAAACGTCTCCCCTGCACTCTTACACCCGACGTCCGATCCCCTCCGAGGTCAGAACCCGGATGAGGTAGGGGGGCTACCGCGGTCAACACTACAAACAGACGGCGCGGCTCACCCCAAGGACGCCCAGCCGACGGAGCCTTCGAGACGAATCGAAGGCTTTGAAACGTCGGCCGTCTCGGTACGGCAGCCCGTCGGGCCGCCCAGACCGTGCCGCTGGTGTCCCGGAATACCCCGCTGGACCAGAACCAGCCTGCCGGGTCGGGACGCGATACACCGTCGACCGGTCGCTCTATTCACTCCACGGCAGCGCGCTAGAGTGCTGGTAGCGCGCCGCGGGGCCTCACCCCCTCAAGTCGCCCCTTGACCTTCACCGGGGGGAGGCCGCTACCTACAGGGGCCGGGACGTACGGGCGTATTCCCGCCTCCGGCCCCCGGCTCGACGGCGACGGATCGGTGCGGAAAGGGAAGAGCTCTCCCTCTCTCCTCCGCCGCCTCCTTCTGCGATATGGTGGACTCGCAGAAGTCGAGCATCGCCTTCCAGGACGCGTCGCTGCCGAGCATCGTAGCCACGACGCGCGGCAGCGAGAGGTCCTCTCCTATGACCGCGACGAGGGCGGCGCGTTGCTCATCGAATCCAGAGCAACGCGCCAATGTATGTTCCGCTGTGTCTTCCTCGTCGCGGTCCGCGCAGTGGTGGCACTGCGCCGTCGGTTCCCTTCCGGCTATCTTATGCAAGTACCGGCCGAAACATCCGTGGCCGGTAAGCATTTGCGTCAGCCGGAAGGTGAGGCATCCGCGGTCGCGGCCCACCCAGTCCGCGAGAACCGGGCGGACCGCCTAGACGGTACGGAGGCCGGCCGACGGGTCCGCCAAGCGGCGAGACCACGCCACCAGCACGGACCGCCGAGAGTGGAGCCTCCGCGCTCGAATTACACCTTCGCCGGGGCGCCCTTCCCCCCTAGATCGGAGGTCGCTACGCCACCTGTAATCGGCAGCGAGCGCCTCCGCCTCCAAGTCCCAGGGTGGCGCCCCGGCGAGCAAGCACGCCGCCTCGAAGGAGACGGTGCGGTATCCTCGGATCGCCCTGACCGCGATCGCGCGCTCGCGGACGTCGCAGCGCGGCGACGTTCTGGCGGGTCAGGACGTGGCACCATACGGGCGCGCCGTATAGTGCCATCGACCGCACCACCCCCATGTAGAGGCGGCACGCCACCTGATCGGGACCCCCGACGTTTGGAAGCAGCCGGCTCAATGAGCCGGCCGTCGCCATCAGCCGAGGGCCCAATTTTTCGAAGTGAGCGCGGAAGCTCCACCGACCGTCCAGTTCGAGGCCGAGGTACCGAAGACCGGTCACCCCGACCCCGACGCGGACGCCTCCGATCACGAGCTACAGTATCGTTTTTTTTTATTGCTTATATGGGTGGATGAGCTCACAGCCCACCTGCTGTTAAGTGGTTACTGAAGCCCATAGACATCTACGACGTAAATGCGCCACCCACCTTGAAATATAAGTTCTAAGGTCGCAGTATAGTTACAACGGCTGCCCCACCCTTCAAACCGAAACGCATTACTGCTTCTCGGCAGAAATGGGCAGGGCGGTGGTACCTACCCGTGCGGACTCACAAGAGGTCCTACCACCAGTTAAAAGCAAGCGTGAAAGCATTGTTCAATATTTCGTATTTTGTTTGTTAAACAACAGCATTATCGTTATTTATGGCTATGAATAGTGGTTTCCAACTCATTAACTCGTGTCGAATCCTCTGTAGTTTATTTGAAAGAACGTTCGCACAACACATCGCGTAGATTTTACGAGAAATTTATTTAATGTTCGAAAACTTGTAAGAATTTCGAAATTCTTTGAAGTTATATTAAACATTTACTGTACTGCTTATTTGTTTAAATCGTTGAACACTCAATACAGTTCCGTGTTCGTGAAATGTGAACGAACCTACAACGAATTAGGGATCGGCTGCTAGTCACCGCACCGGATTTTATCGGCGCAATGAGATATGAAATGAAATTCGGTGGGTACAAACACGAGCACGCGATCGCGTCGGCCTGACCTTGTCGGGTCGTATTGACAGGCGACAGCTTGTCAACATTTAGTGAATTCAAGTGTTTGCTCGTGTCCGTAAAATAACACTCAATTTGGGTGAAGTGGATCGTCGGACATTGACTTTGGTGACGTGTGCTGCTCCTCACTGAAATTGTGTGATTGAAACAACCTAAATTAAACAAAGAAAGTAATTGAAGTACTGTTCTTTTTCTGCGTAAAGAAATGTATTTTTTTACGATGAATAACGTCAGCGACACGAAAACCTTGAAACTAATTGAAATAATTGAAAAATGCAAACAATAAAAGCGATAAATCCTATACTATCCTATCCTAAAAGGTTGTAATTGCCTGCGTAGGTGTTACAATAGGGAATTAAATATGATACCATAATTACTGCTTGAATTTAGTGTTCTAGTTAGTTGTCAAAGCATTAGTGCAAAGGTCTCGCGCCGCGGTCGGCTGCGGTCGCGTAGCATCGTCCCGAAGCCTCATGTCAAAGGAGATTAGGTCCGTTTACACAATCGACTCGATTCCGGATTACACGGTTCCCCTTCAATCCTCAACGGTTCTCAGATCTGGGCGCGTCTCATCGGTGTATGATTCGTGACGATGGCGTGGGGATACTGGTCGGCGTCGTCGGTGATGCCGGACCGCGGGCGCAGTCCTCGCCGGGCCGGCACCTCTGCCGTGCACTCGCATTCCAACCCGCCCACTGCAAGAGAGGTGATGGAGGCTCACGATGAGAGCATCCTGCACACGGCCTCCACCAGCGCTCGCGATAGCAGGGACCACTCCGCCTCTCCTCACTCGTCGTCGAATGGCGGTCACTCGCACCACCAGCACGACGTACGGCACGCGGTGCCCGCAAGCGCCTTATTCGGTGAAAGTTATGGAGAACTGTCTAGAAGACCCTCGTTAGATTTAGGTTCGGTGAGAAGTGCGTTAGCCTCGTGCTCCGGTGGGGGGACGTTAAGTGCGGGATCGACGTTGACCCGAGGCGGCACCCTCGCGGACTACCACTTGCCTCCGACCCCGTGTCCGCACCACCACCGCGTGTACGTGGACCACCACAAGCATTACGAGCAACCCATCCAGCCGGTGCACGTGGGCGTGGGTCACCACTCCCACTCGCACTCGCACGCTTCGAGCAGGCACCACACCGACGACGAGGACGACCTCGAACCCGCATACGCTACAGGTACCGCTCATAATATTACAGCATTATACAAACTAAGTTTAACGATCATGAAATGTTGTCTGTCACCGAATTTATAGCTGGCAACATTGACAGTTTTATGACCGTATATATATTTTATCTGTTTCCATTGAAACGACGCAGCTGTAAATAGGTCATATGCAATGTCATATAAAAAGTGGCTGTTTATTAAACGATTGATATTACGTCATAAACAACAATGAGATGAGCCGGCATATTATTCAGGAAAATTACATGTGCCTGTAACAAACAGTGAAAATCATATAACTTTTGTTTGATTAAAGTAGAGGTATTAATTGTTCTGTTGCGAGTATTTTGTTACATTAATTATGAAAGTTTTCCGTCTTATTCCGTTAATGTATTTGTAGCTCTCGGTGCGACCCAGTTTCCGTGTCCATTCATCGCGGACGGTCAGTGTTGCCAACTTTGTAAAAAATCCGTCTCGAAATAAGGTTAATTTATTGCTACAGCTCTTTAAGTGCACTTTTGAATTGCCTCTTGCCTCATTCAGCGCATCTACTTTTCATTAAAAAAATATTTATTATTCCCGTCCCTCCTGAATACAAACTTATTACGCAAAATGGAATAAAACGTAAAAAAGTATTCCATATAAAACAGCTTTTGTGTAATATAACTCACAAAAAACGATGCTTCGCTGATATAATACGTGTAATAAACACGTTGTAAAATATTACCGAGTTTATTTCTAGTGAGCGTCATCCATTACGAACACAATATGTAGATAAACTGGCAACATTTAGCGCGGGTTTCATTTAGCGCGTAATGTACTGCGGCACCCTCTCGCGCCTCATAACAGTAGACTACTATATTAATGTTAACATATTGTAACTAAAATAGAACAGAAATATTCACTAAAATACGTTATGTATGTATTTATGTATTGTGTGCGTAAGTAAATAAAAAGACCAAATTTCAACAGAAAAGATATTTGACATTTAATTTTCTGTCTTGTGGTTATCGGTGATATGAATACGAAATTGAACAAACTGCCTTCAATGTCACATCAGATCTGCGTGCAATGAAACGCAATTGTCAATTTTTTATTTTATATAAAGTTGGCGCGATATAAATTAAAGTGAAATATAGATATTGTTGTATTAGTATTGTAACAACAGATAAATAATAGGCGTCAAATTAAACTGTTTCCGTCAAATTAAACTGTTAGCGTCAAATTGAACCGTTTCCATCATGATCTGCTTCTTGAGAAAACCTAAAAATTGGTTAAAACAGCTTACGGTTCACGATTGAAGTGGCTGCATATACCACAGATTGTGCGTTTGAAAAATCAATGATTATAATAATAATATCACATACTAAACGAGTGTACCTCGCGTCTTAAAACTTTGAACGGTCATATCTCGTATTTTGTCATTTTAAATTACGTATTTCACAAATCATGTTCCTTACCAGGGGGTAGGTATTCTATGAATTATGTTTAAAAAAAACGAATATTTATGAAAATGTATCCATTTCGTTTCTTGTAACAAACAAATTTCAATTAATTATCCTCTAAACAAATATTTTAAATGTTCCTTAAATTGTACCGTAAAAAAACTAGCAAGTGCATTTTACCATGAAAGGCCCACTGAAAACTTCGATAAATGCAATAAATGTTATGTTAATGCACAACACAAAACATGGGAAACATGCAGTCAGAGTGTGGTAAGTGCTTATGAATGAATGGGAGTTGACAGTGAATGTAATTAAGCCGTTTCATTCAACCGCGAATGGAACTAACAGTCGACCTACATACATATATTCGTTGAACGAGATTTTCAAAGATTTTTAATTGAGTTCGTCTTGAATGTCTATGGCATTTTTAGGCCGCGTTGACAATTTAAAAAGTAACAATCTAGGATGCCTCGTGTTTTCCCTAAATCTAGGAGAACTCCTAAAGGACTGGAGAGCTGTGTAAATATTGTAAGACACCAGACCGTGGTAGCTTTTTACTGGTGGTAGGACCTCTTGTGAGTCCGCACGGGTAGGTACCATCACCCTGCCTATTTCTGCCGTGAAGCAGTAATGCGTTTCGGTTTGAAGGGTGGGGCAGCCGTTGTAACTATACTTGAGAACTTAGAACTTATATCTCAAGGTGGGTGGCGCATTTACGTCGTAGAAGTCTATGGGCTCCAGTAACCACTTAACACCAGGTGGGCTGTGAGCTCGTCCACCCATCTAAGCAATAAAAAAAAAAGCTGGAATTCTACTTTAAATAAGAGGCTTGTTGTGAGATATCAAACCAATTCCTAAACGCATTCGATACCTGTAATTCTAAAATGTAGCTATCTCGCTCTTAACTCAACTTCCGTCTTGTCTTTTCCTAACAGTGTTCGGTTAAGTGTGCGCTCCTATATTAAATAATACTTATTAGTTAATTAAGTGTTTTAATCCATATATGAAAGTGGCGACGAGGATTCTAACCGAGAAAAGCAAGTACAAATTAATAAATCAAGGTCATACACTAAATAATTATAGCATTTTAATAAATAAAAATTTCAACAAGGCTTCAGTGTGAACTTAGTTGCGAACGATATTGAGCCGCCATGATCTAAAGGCAGTCCTAATGTACCAATGTACCCTCAAATTTAAAATACAATGTTTTAAACTAACGCGTGATTAACTTCAAGGATATCTACCTTCGATAAGCAATAATCAGATTACATTATTAATTCATGTCGAAAATAGAAGAAAAAAACGACGATCTAGACTATTACGACATAGAAAACTCGGATCTTGAACAACCTGATATAGTGACGCTAGTTAAACAAGGCAAACGCACATTTATATACAAGTGTAACAAACAACAACTACAAAATATTCTTGAGAGTGAAAACGTAACTTATAAATCGGAAGTAACACTTGATCAACTACGAAAATTAACGAGTGATTACTATAAATTAAAAGAAACTAACAAAAATAGTGCTCAGTTATCAGCCAACATGTCACTTATATCAAATTTGAAATCCTTTGATGGAGAAAAGTGGTCAGTGTTCCAGGAACAGTTAGACTGTTTCTTTATCGTTAATGAAGTGTCCGATGAAAAAAAAGTACCACTATTAATCACTAAGTTAGCACCCAAAGTTTATGAAGTCCTCTCGTATTTATGTAAACCAAAAAAACCACAGGATCTAAAATTTGACCAACTTTGTTTCAAGTTAGCAGCAAAATATGATCAAAAACTACCATCAGCCATTGAAAGAGCAAATTTCAGACAGCGGAACCAGGCACCGAATGAAAAAGTAGAAGATTACGTTTTGGAACTGAGGAAACTTGCTGCAAAATGTAAGTTCAAAGATATGGAGGACCAAGTCAAAGAGAAACTAATGGACGGAGTGTCCTCAAAAATGATAAAGTTTGAATTGATGAAGAGTGCTGGTGATGCAACACTAGAATGGTGTATTGAATTAGCCCGCACTGTTGAAGCAGCAATATTACAAACAAACGGGGCCACAAATGAAGTTTCGGAAATATTTGTCTACAAATCAACCAATAAAACACCACAACAGCAAAGAAATACCTACCAACAAAAAAATCAATGTTACTGCTGCGGAAAATGGAACCACCTAAAGCGGGACTGCAGACTCAACAGAAAATATTGCTCTGAATGTGGAATTCAAGGACATATCTTCAGAATGTGTCCCAAGAAGCAAAGAAAAGTAAATGTTCTGCAGGAAGATAACCAACAAAAGGATAAAAATACAGATAATGAACCCACTGAGTTTGAACCAAAATATTATGAAACATATGCTTGTAACACTGTGAGTAAAATACCACCTTACTACATAACCATAAAAATGGAGGAGTGTAAGCTACCATTTCAACTAGACACAGGCTCAGAAGTGACAGTAATCACGGAAAAGGACAAAAATGACATTTTAATAAACCATGTACTGCAAGATTGTGACATAATATTTAAAAATTTCGATCAATCCACAACAAGGCCACTAGGCATAGTTCATAATATATCTGTAGAATATGGTAACAGAAGTATTTACTTAAAAGCTTTTGTAGTAAAAAATAAGTCACCCCGCATAATAGGCAGAGATTGGCTAAACGCCTTAGGTTTGTGGCCACCGAAAATAGGAAAAGAATTTGAAATTTATAATAATAATATTTTAAATGTTTCAGATGCACAAAATAGTATAGAAAAAAAAATTCGCAGCAGTATTCAGCCCAGGCTGGGGAAATTTCAAAGGCGATGTCATAAATTTAGTTTTGAAAAAGGAGGTAGAACCCAAGTGTTTACCAGTGAGACGCGTACCATATGCTCTTAAGGACAAAGTAAATAATGAAATAAAAAGATTATTGGACAATGGTAGGATCACAGTAGTAAAACACAGTAAATGGGGCACCCCTGTAGTACCAATTTTAAAATCGGATGGTTCAGTAAGATTGTGTGGAGATTACAAGTTAACATTAAATAAGTGTTTGGAAGTAGATCATTTCCCTTTAACGCATGTTGAAGACATTATAAACACCCTACAAGGGGGCGAATATTACTGCTGAATATACTGAATTAAAAAAAGAAAAATGTAAATTATTTACAAAATGTTTAGAAGTATTTGGTTTTAGAGTAGACAAAAATAAAATTAGTATTATTAAAACTAATATAGAACCTATTCTAAATACACCAAGGCCTACTAACCTATCATTATTAAAATCTTTTCTAGGAAAAGTTAATTATTATTCAAAATTTCTCAAAAATCTAGCAACTTTGATAACACCATTGTATGAATGTACTAAGAAAAATAAATTCCTTTGGACTGATAAGTGTGAAAAAGCATTCCTAATAGTCAAGCAGAAATTAGCGAATGTTTCTAGCCTTCAGCATTATAATATTAATTGGCCTTTGATATTAACTTGTGATGCCTCAGAAACAGGATTGGGGGCAGTCCTATCAAATAGGAATGAACAAGGTATAGTTCAGCCTATAGCTTTTGCCAGTAAAAAATTAAATGATACAGAAAAAAAATATGCTACTATAGATAAGGAAGCAATGGCTATAATATTTGGTATAACTAAATTCTATAACTATATATATGGCAGACACTTTGAGTTGGAAACAGACAATGCTGCATTAGTACGAATATTTGGCCCAACAAAAAGTATACCTAAAATGGCAGCAAAAAGGTTACAACATTATGCTATATTTTTGTCCGCTTTTAATTACAGGGTGCGTCATATTAAAACATGTATGAATCCGGCAGATTATTTATCAAGAACTGTAACAAAATTTGAAAATAATTGTATAAATGACCATTCCTTAATTGTAAGTGCTAATTCAAGTAGTATTTATCATGTAAACAATGCTGAAATAGAAACATTAGATTGGAAGAAAATTCAAAGTGAAACAAAAAAAGATGTAATATTGACTAAAGTAGTTCGCTATATGATGGATGGTTGGCCGCATAAAAAACAAATAACTAAAGAAATGAGGCCATTTTATATTAGAAAAAATGAACTAAGTATTGACAGAGAATGTTTGTTTTGGGGGTTTCGTATTATTGTACCACTATCTTGTAAAGATCAGATACTATCTGAAATACACAAAAGTCATTTTGGTATTGTGCGTATGAAAGAAATTGCTAGGTCATACTTCTGGTGGCCTAAATTAGATAGGGACATAGAATTAGTAACACAGACTTGTATGATTTGCTTACAAAATAGTAAGACCCCACCAAAAACTCAAAAACCATGGCCAATACCGCCTGGTCCATGGCATAGACTTCATGCAGATTTCTTAGGACCGTTTTACAATAAAATGTATTTAGTAGTAGTTGACAGTTATTCTAAATGGCCGGAAGTATTTGAAATGAGTAATATCACTTCAAACAAAACAATAGAAGCTTTTAAGAATATATTCTCAAGATTTGGGTTACCAAACCACTTAGTAACAGACAATGGTAGAAGTTTCACTAGCTCTGAATTTAGGGATTTTTGTAAACGCAATCAAATAAAACACACATTCTCAGCTCCTTACCACCCAGCCACAAATGGGGCAGCTGAGAGGTTTGTAGGAACTTTCAAAACAGCTGTTACAAAAATTTAAGAAAACGGTCACACCTTATCAACAGCAATTAATATATTTTTAAATGACTATAGAAGCACACCCCAGAAAAGTACAGGGGTAGCACCATCAAAACTTATGTTGGGGAGGGAAATAAGGAATAGATTTAGTTTGTTACGTCCACCACCTATAGAGGAAAACATGAAGAATGTAGTCAGCAAAAGGAAGATAGGAAATAGAAAAACTAATTTGATACTGGGGCAAAAGGTTATGGTTAGAGACTATAGGAAGGAAGCTAAGCCATGGGTCCAAGGTGTAGTACTAGCTGAGTTAGTGCCAGGTCTTACATATATGATAGATGTGAAAGGTCAAACATGGAAACGGCACGTCGACCAAATAGTTTCATGTTCACAGTGTGATGATTAAAAGCAATATACATTTGTGTAGTTAAGAGGTATTGTAATCTATGGCTGACGGCATTTATGTTTATTATAAGTTGGGGAGAGTGTGAGATATCAAACCAATTCCTAAACGCATTCGATACCTGTAATTCTAAAATGTAGCTATCTCGCTCTTAACTCAACTTCCGTCTTGTCTTTTCCTAACAGTGTTCGGTTAAGTGTGCGCTCCTATATTAAATAATACTTATTAGTTAATTAAGTGTTTTAATCCATATATGAAACTTGTCCTATTTAAATATTGAAACTTATCTATCCCGTTAGCTGACAAAATGCTCTACCAATGACACGCTCTGTAATCAATGTTTGTAAACGTGAAATATAAATATTTTTTGCGGTTGAATTTCGGCTTTTTTATTGTCATTAGATTATTTCAGGATTTTCGAAGACATTACATATATCGTGGTTACGGACTACTAACTTATTATTCGTTGAGTTTTTAATATTATGCCAGTTACTGTCTAATTTTCAATATACTTTGAATGTACATTTGACTACTGCATATCACGGCCTTAACATATTAATATGGCATGTGTGTATTAATTAAAATTATTAACTCAACATTAGATTAAATATAAAATAATATAATGTTATATTCTGTTTATTTACATATCAACTCTTTTTTTTTTGTACAATGAAATTTTGAAATAATTCTGAAACTGTTATAACGCGCAACAATAACCTTCAAAAACCGTCGTGCCTACATTAACCTTGATCCGTATGCGTCAAATAATATTCGAAAACTAAAAAAAACAATTCGTTTTTATACAGGGCAACACTCGCGAGCGTGCCCATTGTCGAGCCGACCCTTTGGTCAATCGTTATGTTTTTAATTAACATAACACACTTATCGCTGCGATTATGGAAAATAATTTAAAAAACACCCTTTATGATTCCATTTTTACATGCTGCGGGTACTTTCTTTTTTTGTTCATGTTATTTTAAAGCTGTATTAAATTGTATTTTCTTAGGTTTTGCCGAGTCGTAGATACAATTAAAACTGTTTTTTACGGCTTAATTATTTCGCTAAGACACCTGAGTCGTCCTTGACCACGAAGACTGTAAAGTCAAATTCTTTTAAATTTCAGAAATATAAAATTAAAAAAGTTGCGAATTTAAACAGTCAAAATACTTTTAATGATGTGTCAAATATGTAAAAAAAATATTGAAGGCTGTTTTCAACGTTACCCTTTCGCCTTCTTTCAAGTTATTATGTCATTGTCTCAAAGTTGTCACTGGTTAATGACTGTCATTTTTTTAAAGATTTTTTTGGGAATGATTTTTAAATAAATTAAATTGGTATCGTTCCACACTTAATATCCTGAACTCTTAATATGCTGGATTTGGAAATAAATATAGCAAATATTTGTAACAGAGAAACTGATTTCGAACGGGAATCGAACACGGATCATCCACGAATACATTCTAGACAAACCAATATTGATCGACCACTACTAAAAATACCTGTTTTTATAGTTATTATTACTAAATTTGATGCGGCTTCTGGTTTTACGTTGTAATCCAGAAACATTTGCACAATGAATTTTCTCAGGATAAAAAGAGTTTACGTCAATCTCTGACTCATAATCCACCAGTCCCTTCCTAAGTATAATGATATTTAAAATGACGAACCAGTAAAAACACTATCGTATTTATCATAGCAGATATACCCTTCGTCACGTAAACGTTTCATTTACCGTGACAAAAATATATTACTGGTGGTAGGACCTCTTGTGAGTCCGCACGGGTAGGTACCACCACCCTGCTTATTTCTGCCGTGAAGCAGGTATGCGTTTTGGTTTGAAGGGCGGGGCAGCCGTTGTAACTATACTTGAGACCTTAGAACTTATATCTCAAGGTGGGTGGCGCATTTACGTCGTAGATGTCTATGGGCTCCAGTAACCACTTAACACCAGGTGGGCCGTGAGCTCGTCCATCCATCTAAGCAATATATAAATGAATTTCTGTTCGTTAGTCTCGCTAAAACTCGAGAACGGCTGGACCGATTTGGCTAATTTTGGTCCTTAATTATTTGTGGAAGTCCAGAGAAGGTTTAAAAGGTAGATAAATATGAAAATGCTCGAAATTAAATAAAAATAAGAATTTTGTTTTTTCTTTGATGTGTCCCCCTTCGGACGGATTCCTTTTGTTTGTTTTAAGTTTATTTTATACAAAAGTTTACGTCTTTTATTTATCGATTGAGGCACTACGAAGTCTGCCGGGTCAGCTAGTAAAAAATAAAAATCCAATGTATTCAAAAATGTCATAAACCAAATTTCATTCGTTAACGCCTTCAATTGATTGATTAACATCCAAACATACAAAAGTTTCACATTTGTAATATTAGGATTGAAAGACTTTTCTTTGCGTATCAACAAATTTTCTTTCAGTGCAGCTTCTTCATAAGCAAATAGTCAGTTAATTTACGGTTTACATATTACGGTGTCGACGCATTTAATGGGCGAATAATTTGTTATCCTCTATCCCTCTTGCGGGCCGACGCAAACCAATTAATACGGGGCGCCTATTTGAGACGTTGATCTCGCCGCTCCGACCCTTTGCTTGATTGGCACTCCTTTCAGATGTTCTCAGAAAAGTTTTCAATAAAAAAAAAACAATTTCGACTTTTATCTATATTTTGGAAATTAGGAAGCGCTTTTTGGCGGGAACGCGAGGAGTGAAGGTGTGTGATTTGTTTTATTTTGTCTATTTAGTGTTTCTTCAGATTTAAATTACCTGTGAAAGTGCACAAATGTGGGAAAATAAAACAAAGCCGCTGGACGTAACTTCTCAGGATCGTCCAAAAAATTCACTGAAAAAGTCTCAGTAAATGACCATCAATTTACTGAGATTATATTTCATCCCATATCATCTCATCTCATTTCATTTCACTTCATATTATCATTTTTCATATATATAAATAGTATATATCTATAAAAGATTAGGCTGTATGGTATGAAACCTTTGGCTTTTCACTTGGAAAAATAAAACTACTGCTACTTTTGGAAATTAGGGTTTCATCAATTAATTCGAAAGTGACCGCTGATATTTTGACACTTCGGTGTAAGTACGTTATTATTATTGACGGCCATTTACGATATTTTAAATAAATCTATCATAATATAATAAATAACACAGATATAACATAATAACACAGAAATAACACCAATGTTTCCTTGTTAAAAAATAGATAGAGTCTTTTCGAGCTGAAGATTTTTCAAGATTTCGTCGGATAACATTGAATCGAGGGCTCTTTCGGAATATGCAAATTGTAAGGTGCCGCACTCCACAGCTAGTGCTCTTCGAACTCTTACCTCCATAGTAGATACAATGTTATCTCTTCAAAGTGCTATTCTTGGGCTTAACACTTCGCGTGTGCTTTTCGCAAGTTCCAATAAGTTTTTATCAGAACTATATATGTCTGTATGTATATATATATGTGTAGTTCGTGTATTAAAATCTACATATTCGCTGCAGAAATAGATAGGACGGCGCATCGCCCTACCACAATTGATAATTGTAAAACATTCATGTGTTTGTTTCAAGAGTAAGGTTGATCGCGTTTTTAATACTACTAGTGGCCCCGCAGTAGTCGAAATTCGACTTTAAGCAATTTAAATTTTATGTTTAAACATTATTCATCTATTCTCAATTTGACCACAGACTTTAGACACTAACAAAAGTTTGACAATTGACAATAAAGAAAGAGTTTATTTATATAAATCAAATACATGGTGGTGTGTGTAATGTTTTCTTTATTAATTTAATGTATCTTTTATGCATTATTTAAAAAAAATATTCGCATTGTGCACTTCTTCTTTATATTCTCTATAAGCGTGAGAAATTTCATACTCCTCCGTCCGCGCAATTTTCGTAAAAAAGGATACAAAGTTTTTGCTTCACGTATTAATATATGTATATACTATTAAGATATTCACCTCACTGAAAATATACCAAAGTAGACCGAATTTTCATCAACCCGCAATGGAAAGCGTACGCTGCACTAGAGTGTTAACCCCACGCTCTGTGGATAAACGCTTTTCATTGCGGTCAATGCTTAAAACGTTTCTATAATTAAATTAGTCGCCGCACTTTTTAAGCGCCAATATTGATTGCTATTCGAAAATTTTATGTCACTAATAAACTCGACACTTGTATTTCACATGTCCCACATTCAAATTGTTGCGGGTAGACGTCAATAGAACACAAGTCATTTGACAGATGCCTGAATCTCGCTTACGACATTTTCAAGATAAGCTTGCAATATAAGTTCCGATAAACAATATTCGGACCGTCGATCTACCGAGCAATTTCGTCCGTTCGATGGAAGAGTTTTCTTTTATCCTTAATTCCTCAAAAAAGTACTGATCAAAACAGAACAAACTCGGAATTACGTTTGTAGAACATCATTAGGTTCCGAAGATACTGACAGCGTGCCCTCTTTGAATAGCTAGACTAATTCTTTGTCCAAGGTAGCTGCCAGCTCTTCGGTCTCCTGTGATGTCGACTAACCTTTTTGATTATTCCTTAAAAAAGCCTTATAGTGCTAGGACCCCACGGACCAAGGGTCTCGACACCGAATGAGACAAAACCACATTCGGAGCCTAGATCTCTGTATTTGCATGCTTTGGCTTTTTCAGCCGTTTATTCGTCGCTTGCGACGAAAGGCTCGGCGAGTAAATTAACCCACAGACACAGCTCACTGAATTTCTCGCCGGATCTTCTCAGTAGGTCGCGTTTCCGATCCGGTGGTAGATATTCTGCGAAGCACGACTCATGCTAGAGTTTGTGTTAGCAACATCGTCAGGTTTGAGCCCCGTGAGCCCACATGGTCTCTCTAGACCATCAGCTTAGGGAGAAAATAAAAGCGCGTTCAGTGTGCTTAGTGCGAGTTTTTTAACGTTCTCGATAACGTTAAAGTTAGCTCATATTTGTATGGAATGGGATCGTTTGCCTACATTTGCCGCTAGGGGCGCTGTTCCAACTGCATACTAAATTGGGTTAACTTTTACGCTATCGAGAACATTCAAAACTCGCACTAAGCACACTGATCGACTCGAATTCGTCGTAAACGCGCTACGTGGTTTATCCTTCTAATTAAAATCCGCTATTTGTGATGGACTCTGTACCCGCACGATTCGGAGAACAAATCGAGAGATAAATTCGAATTCTGCAGCTTTTTATTCGTTTTGGAACTAAATAAATAAAATAGAAGTAAGAGGGATTAGGTTTTCTTAAAAGATTCTAATGAAATTTACATCCGTCGTCGGATTTAGACCAAATTTTTTTTGTGTGCGCGTTTCGTTAAGGCGCATGTATGTAATCATTTAAGTGGCAATATAAACAAATATATTTAGGTTCCTTCTATTTTGTATCCTAAAAGGAAGAAGAGCACACGGCCATCCTGATGGTTAGTGGTTACTATTGTTAATGACCATCGGTTATCAATAAGGAGAATGTGTGCGTTCATCATTCACAGAATTAACATCAGTAAAAGCGTTCCGATTTGAAGAATCAGATAGTTGTTAAGTAACGTAGTAAGTAAGAGTTAAGTAACTGCTAGATGAGGTTTTTTTTTTGATAACGCCATCTTGGTTAGTTGCCCTCAATTAAGAAAAATAGTATTATTATTCGCCAATAGATGTCGGGAAGAGTTAATTATTGAAAACACGAATAAAACACCGTTTTCTGAAAATAAATCGTAGCTAGATCGATTTATCGCCCCCGAAATTCCCTGTATACTAAATTTTATGAAAATCGTTGGAGCCGTTTCCGAGATTCAGAATATATATATATATATTAATATACAAGAATTGTGTGATTAACGTTTGTGATTAACGTTTTGTTGGTTCTGTTAATCTTATACCTTTAAACGAGCAATTCTTATATATATATAATCTGAATCTCGGAAACTGCTCCAACGATTTTCATAAAATTTAGTATACAGGGGATTTCGGGGGCGACAAATCGATCTAGCTACGATTTATTTTCAGAAAATGTTGTTTTTTTTCATGTTTTTAATAATCAACTTTATCGATAATCAACTTTATGACTCTTCCCGATATCTATTGGCGAATAATAATACTATTTTTCTTAATTGAGAGAAACTAACTGCTTTAAGGACACAACAAGATGGCGTTATAAAAAATAACCGAGTAAAGCTCGGTCATCATCTATTTGGTATTAAACGAGTATGTAGGAATTCGAGTGTCTGAAAGATATTAAACCTAGAGGATTAGTGAAGGCGTGAGTGATGACGTATTCATGTCGAATGTGAAAATGTCGATAGGCCGGTAACACTAGTCCACACTTCGCACGTTCATTTTATTACAAAGAACAAAACCGTAAATAAAAAATAAATAAAAACAATTTGGGAAAACACAAATCGAAAATGTCTAACAATAGTTTCAAGACAATGTCTTAAAATATTAATTGTATTATCTTATTATCAATAACTTTCCTATGGATTTTCGAGCGTATGTTAATTTAAATAGAAAATAAATAAAACAAGCATTAAAAATAGTCGGTGCGTGAGTTTTTTTTTTTTTTTTTTTCTTAATTAGGTTGCACGGTTTGTGCATTTAGCCACATATAAGGTAAAGGTAGGGAAACAGGAGAAAAAGGAAATCGTAAAATTAAAAAGAATGGTTCAGGTACGTTACGCGCCAGTTAACGTGGCGTGATTGTCAGTAAATAAAAAAAATATATCGATAATGCGTTCGTATACGAAAAGGATGCTTCAGTAATATGATGACTGATTAGGTAATTAGTACTTGATGTCGCCAGCGCGTATCATTGCTTGTTAATAATGACTAGTTACTCCTTTTCAAATTATATCTACTTGATAATTTACGAAAACTGTAGACGAACTTTAATTATTCCAGTGAAGAAAACTTTTGCGTCTTAAATGTCTTAACTTTGACATTTTGAATACAAAATGCCTTTGCTAAAATGTTATTCGTAAAAATGAATTAATGTTTTAATTAGTTTTTTTTTTTATAACAACAAAGTAGGTACCTATTAATTTGTTTTTTATTTTAATGGATTTTATGTATATATCTTCATTTTTAGCTAATACAACAAAATTCAGTTCTGCCACACATTATAATATTTTGAATTAATTGGTCTCGTCCATACAATTCGGTTGGAGATTAAAGAATAATGGTACCGTTCGGAAAATGAAGTCAAGTCGTGAAAAGTGCAAAAGCTTTTCATTCAATACAGAAAAACATTCAAGTACTCTAGAAAGACGCCTTTTTTCTCGCCGATAAAGAGATGTTTGTAAAGAGAACTTAGCGGGCTTTCGTAATAAAATTCTTAGACTCTGCTACCTATATAAATTTTTTGGGTAGACTTAAATATATTTTTTACAATCTTAGGCAAAATGTTTTCTTTGTATCTGTTAGTTAGTTTATTTGTTTGCTCTGTCTATGGTATGATATGGTTTTGATATAATCTACTTTTTTTTTCATATAATTTACGTTGTCAGCAATATATATTTTCTTAAAAAAAATTATTGCTCTTGTAGGCAGACTAGCATACGGCCCACCTGATGGTGAGTGGTTACCGTTGCCCATGGACTTCAGCAATGCCAGCGGTTTTTCAATATTACAAACAGACGCTCCAATTTTATTTATATGCATATATAGATATAAGGAGAATAAATACGTAAAATGAAACCGTAAAAGTACTTTTAATTCTGTCTACGACTTGAGACTACGACATTAGATTTGTTTTTTTCTCTGGACTTTACTGATTTGTATCTACAGTTGTCTATAACTGTAAGTAAAAAATATATTTGCAATTGGATGCATTCCCAATCTTTTATTCGAAAAGAAAAAATGGAAATCCTAAGCAACCAATAACATAAATAATATAAGACGCGTGTGAGCTTCCTAATTACAGTCGAAATTAAAATTAACACTTATTAAATTTATGAAATTCTCATGAGAATTTAACCAGAAAGTATTTAGCGAAGCTTTGTTCTCTGCGTAAAGAAATGAACCTTTTTAGAAAATTCTCGAATAACTTCCTTGAGTACCAAACTTTTGAACGTTACACAACATTGTTCTCAATGGACCTCCGAGAATATTTCGAACGTTTTTGCAAAAATAAAAAGATAAATTTGTCTCGCAAATTTTTCGAAAAAGTGCTTTTTTTACCTAAGCTGAGAGCCTTGAGAGGCTATATCAGCGTAACCTTAACTAGTAGGTGAGCTCACGGGGCTCAAACCTGACGACGTTGCTAACATGAACCCTAGCAAGAGCCGTGCTTCGCAGAATCTACCACCGGATCGGAAACGCGACCCACTGAGAAGATCCGGCGAGAAGCTCAGTGGGCTGTGTCTGAGGGTTAATTTACTCGTCGAGCCCTTCGTCACAAGCGACGAGTTCGACGAAAACGATGGCCAGTGCCTGTAGTACCTAAAAGCACAGTTAGTGGATCGGGAGGATCCGAAATGACGTGTTTGAGGCGACGTCGACTGCTTTCCATTCTGTCCGCAGGATTGGGAACGTAGTTACCGGCGGACACGATGAGAGGGTTCTCGTGTCGTGCCGCTTTATCGAAGTGGGAAAAAGTGCAGTAAAAAGCCCTACTATTTGCTTCTATGATATGTTATAAATACTAAGAGTATTCTTTGTTAAAGTCTTTTATCTCCATACAGGGAGTAATCCTTTAAGAATGCATGTCCAGGAGCGTAGGAAGACGAATAGCGAAGGATAAATTAGGTTTTCGGTGAAAGAAAAATGCGAATTTTACAACATACTACACCTGTTTGTTCCTGCCCTTAAAATGAATAAATGATCCTGGAATACGACTCCAGCATCATCTAACAGGTCCATTTGTAATTCTAACCAACACCCGACATATGTAAAAAAAAACATGTCGGTACATACTCACACACACAAAACATTCATGAGAATCTGCCCGGCTCGTTAATTCAGCTTAGTGACACACACACGTACAGAAGAAATGGGTAAAAATATTGAAAACTCCTAAAATGTTGATGTTCAAATGAAGCTCTTCTCGTCGTCACGGTACGTCATGCCCTTCTTCTTCGTCGCTTTCTTCATTGCTGAAGGTCGTGTCCCTGAAACTTGATCGTAGCCTGTCTCGTGAGCTGTTCCCATCTCGTCCGGTCCTCAGCTTCTCGAATGGCGGTTGCGACTGGCAGCCCAGTTAGAGCAGTTACTTGATCACACCAACGGCTAGGTAATCGGCCGCGGGGTCTCTTTCCTTCTACTTTGCCCGTCACAATAAATTTTTTTTTTGCCCTAATACCATTTTAATACATCATTATAATGTAAATCTGATTAAAGGTAAGGCTGGGTGGCTCTCCCGTGCCCCTTACGTCACGACAGTAAGTCATTTATCAAGTGGAATGCTCTCAAAAAATACATGTAATGAAAACGTTGCCTCTTTCAATACGTACGTACGTACGTAGCCGCCTGTCTCATCCATCATACGGACCGGTGATTGGAGAATATAAGATTCATTTTTATTATACGTAAGTAGGTGTAGTAGACTCGTCTCATAGTTTCACTCGCATTATTTTCGGAGAGTAAACCCTGGTCGCATTAAATAAAGGTTCTCTAAGCAATATTTATGTGCTTAGTTTTAGCGATGGAATTTTTAAGGCAATCCTCTTCAGGGCGTGTCTAGTGAAGTGAGCTAATCTGGAATCTGGATACTAACCGTTTGGAGAGAGAGAGGAGAGATTTTTTTATTGTACACTAAAAAATAAATAAACAATGCGATACATTACATACAAAAAAAGCACAATTGGCAGTCTTATCGCTAAGAGCGATAATTTCCAGACAACCATAAGGTGGACAAGAATCATTTGGAAATGAATTTTTTTTTGGAAACGAGTTTAGGTGTCCACTGACTTCGGTTGTTTGGAATAAACCGTAAACTCATCCGTTTGTCAATAGGTATTCGTTTGCCATTGATAGTGATTGAAAAGGTCGACAAAACCTCTGCGGGTTATATAGCCGATAATGTGACTCGATTTAACGATAAAATGAGTATTTACAAAGAATGGAGCTCTTGATCAATCAACCCGCGATACCTAGTGGATATACGAAATATGACATACAAAATTGAATCATAAACATGTCAAAAGAAGTGTTAATTTAAAATAGAAATACCAAAAATGGTCATAGAATTTTTCGGCCAAGTCCACTCGTAACAGTCACATAGTGTAGTGTGACTGTTGGCGCAGTGCCCGGTATTCTGATTGCATTATAAGCTCGGATCATTTTCATTTACATTACTTCCAGTTTCCAGTGGTAACCAACTACTTTCTGATTATTTTTTTATTGCTTAGTCCGGTGGACGAGCTCACAGCCCACCTGGTGTTAAGTGGTTACTGGAGCCCATAGATATCTTCAACGTAAATGCGCCACCCACCTTGAGATATAAGTTCTAAGATCTCAGTATAGTTACACCGGCTGCCCTACCCTTCAAACCGAAACGCATTACCGCTTCACGGCAGAAATAGGTAAGGCGGTGGTACCTACCCGCGCGGACTCACAAGAGGTTCTACCACCAGTAAATCGTACGATTTAAAATCTCGTTTCCTTTGTTGGAGAACGCAATGTTTGGTGGACAGGGAAATTTTAAGTTATTCCCTTGTCTCATGCCTACGAAGGTGATCTTGTGTAAAACAAAGATTTTTCTCGAAATATTTTACTTTGTAACAGATTTCAATAATAATAATAATAATAATAGAAACCTTGAAATTTTTCATAAAGCGAATACCAATCGAGGAGGTTGCCAAAAACTTCACTAGTAATACTAAAAGAGCCGGCTGGAAAGTCGGTTATGTGCTATTGCCAAATTACCACAATCCGCTTGTAACCGGTAATAGAGTTTTAGAACATATTAACATATTTTATAGAGAATTCGATGTTTTAAGAGTATTCTGTGGGTAATACTGGTTTACTGGTGGTAGGACCTCTTCTGAGTCCTCACGGGTAGGTACCACCATCCTTTTTTTTTTTTTTTTGGTCAGGAGGAAATCGCCGGACTTCCGCCCTCCACTGGGGACGGTGGGCGGAGCATGTCGGAGTCGAACCGACTAAAACCTCCTGTCGCTCAACAACCAACGTCCAAACCTCACATGAGACAGAACTCATGAAAAGGCAAAGGGGGGAAAGTGAAGTGTTTAGTGCGGAGCACATCTCTCCCATCACCCTCCCCCTCGGGACGCCGGACTGGCGGTCGTCGGCGCCACGACCACCAGCCCTCTCGGTCGGCAGGCTATCCGGAGCCCGCCTAGATGGCGCCGGTTAGAGTGAGCTATCCTACGGAATACCCCGCTGGGTCAGAACCAGCGTGGGTCGAGGATAGCCGGCCTTCCATCACCCGGATGCTCTTGCGTAAAACGCGTGCAGAGCAGCTTGCACGACGTCTTCTTAGGTCCCCCTCGCCGGTCCCCAGACCGACATATGAGGGGGACCCGTAACACTTAGAGGGCCAGGTCTTGGGCGAGATCCGCCTCCCTGGCCCCCGCTCGACGGCGGCGGGCTTGCGCGTCTCTAACGCGCCCCGCCGCCTCCTTCTGCGAGATGGTGCACTCGCAGAAGTCGAGCATCGCCTTCCACGACTCGTCGTCGCCGAGCATCGATGCCACAACACTCGGCATCGACAAGTCGTTTCCTATTTTTGCGACGAGGACACGGCGCCACCCCTCCCATGCGGGGCAGGCGACGAGCGTATGCTCTGCCGTGTCCAAGTCGCAATCACAATGGTGGCACTCTGCCGTCGGCTCGGCTCTGATCCGGTGCAGGAACTCACCGAAGCAACCATGCCCAGTGAGAACCTGCGTGAGCCGGAAAGTGAGGCGTCCTCTGTCACGATTCACCCAATCCACAAGGACTGGGCGAATCGCCTCGACGGTCCTACGACCAGCCGAAGGATCGGCCAGCCGCCTGGACCATGATTCCAGCACGGACCGCCGAGATTAGGCCCTCCGCGCTCTGACCACACTGGGGCTGGGACGCGCCACGCCCCGGGCACGAAGGTCAGCCCGCCACTGATAGTCAGCGGCGAGCGCCTCCGCTTCCAGAACCCAAGGCGGCGTCCCAGCCAGTACACACGCCGCCTCGAAGGAGATGGTGCGATAACCACAAAAGACCCTGACCGCGATGGTGCGTTGCGGCTGTTGCAGCAGCAGGTACCACCACCCTGCCGTGAAGCAGTAATGCGTTTCGGTTTGAAGGGTGGGGCAGCCGTTGTAACTATACTGAGACCATAGAACTTATATCTCAAGATGTGTGGCGCATTTACGTTGTAGATGTCTATGGGTTCCAGTAACCACTTAACACCAGGTGGGCTGTGAGCTCGTTCACACATCTAGGCAATAAAAAATAATAATAATAATAACCGCTAAACTTTTAGACGTTAGTCATGCAGTACTTCATAAATTTGAATTTTTATTTTATTATTACTACATTATATTTTCCATTGAATAATAGTTTCTTGCTACTAGTTATTTCTGAATACATTTAAATATTACGTATACATAGTGACTTTCCTCAATATCTGAGCGAAAAAGAGGGTACTCAAATTTAATCATTGCCTTTGCCTAAAAACAAACAATATTAAATTATTCTTAAACCCATCATTAATCTCACCTTTCACAATAATAACAGTCTGACGTCACAAGACAAAATATCGTTTCAAATTGAAAAATATATTTATGGACCGTAATACGTCACGTGCTATACGCACGTTCTGACATAAAATGAGTGTAATTAGTCGGTTTCATGCTCACACTTCGCATGTCCATTCTTTCACGCCCGATTCTTATCTTCTATGGTCTCCCTAGTCTCTGGCAATGCTAAGAATAGAGCCAACCCGTTTTCTATTATTATGAATTTATGTTAAGGGCATTATTATATTTTTTATTTTTATTTGAGAAACTCGAAAGGATATTCTTTCTAGAGCCATTCAGTATTTTTATGTTTTTTTTTTAGTTTAACGTGATTATTTGACGGGAGATTAGTGACGTGAATCCCTAATCGCTGAACAATTCACAGCAAGACTTGGTTCGCGCGTGAGTGTGGACACCGCTCATTCTCAAACTTATAGGCGCAACGGAGTCAACAGCTTCCCGCCTATGACGAGTCACGTACAATTTACAAGCTGGCGACGTTTGCACAATGGGGACGCCGTGACGTCACACATTGTCCGCGCTAGTTTGTACTTTGCGTGTGATGTGAATGGAGATTATTCAGAAAAAAACATTCAAAGTTGCTTGAGGCAAATACAAAAACGAATTTCATGATATTACGAAATATTAAACGAAAAATGTTCCACATGTAATTTAGGATTGTATAATGGAGATATACGAAACAAGAATTACGGTACTCAGACCTCAAATATATTTCACAAAGACGCTGGGAGCCTCCCGGGAATCGAAACCAGATGCTGTCTACACCAAGTGAGCCATTAACTCCTGCACCCATCAAAGCATTTCAAATGGAATAACAAAAACCGTAGCTCGTAGCTACCAGCTACGCACGAATTTACGAATGCTACGAATTTCAAAATCTAAATTAAAAACCTCTCTCTTCCCACTGATAAATCATGTTTCACGAAAAACAAGAAAAAAAAGCTCTGAATACGTTTGAAAAAAAAGAGAAAAAAAATCGCATTCCAAAAAATTTTTTTGAAACGCAACCCACCGAAAAGTTTTCCGCGCTCAAACACTCGGCCGCGCCACAAAAGCGACAACAACTCGTTTACATTACCGACATAACAAAGGAGCGTTTACGAATTATTAAGGACATTACACGGTGAAGCTTCTGAAAGCTACGCCGGAATGAAAACCGGCTTTATCTGAGGCCCACAATGGCCGATACGACCGCAAAAACTATTCAAGGCTTTATCAAAACGACAGCAACACCTGTTGGGGGGTAAACAAATATCTTATCTCGGTATTCAACGGTAGAGCAGACACTAGGTGATAGGGGAATGCGAGTCATTTCACTTGTTTAGGAAAATGTTGCATTCATTAGCGGCCTTTGAATGAACGCGATTTGTTGTGGCCTGTGGACTATTGAATTCTTCCGAAAGTGATTTGGTCGGCAATTTTTATAGTGCTCTTATAGTAATGAAAATTGAACTGTGTCAGTCATACTTTATAGGGAAAAGGTTTATTTCGTTTACACAATTCTTTATAATTTTTCACTAAAGACTTCACAAGTTAAAAATGTTATATACGTGCTGTCCAATTAAATCTGCCCTAAATTACCGAAAATAAATTTAATTAGTAAATTTTATTTAATTATTTATGTTTTTATAAGTCAAACCACTTTACGGTTTGTTTGAAATTTCATAATTTGGGGCTTAGCAAGTTTTTATTAGCCTGCTATGCATGTATGTTTATTTATATGTAACGGAATCTATAATATAAAAGTCAATTTTACCGATTTCAAGAGGTCCGTTTAGTTTGTTTTGCACATAGATAAAGAACCGACACCAAAACAATAATTTTAAAATTTCACTCTAATATAAGCGGTCATCGTGTTGGTTCAGCTCCTAGGTAATGCCCCAAACGAAAACTTACCCGTAAAAAGTCATAGCCACTGTATCTAGTTCGGATATAATCATCATAGCTTTGTATCAAATGGCGCCATCATTAATGCGGATTTGTGCTGTGAGAACATATGATGGAGAAGCTCGCGAATCTCCGGACTGCTTTGGTTAATCGCTTCTACACGACAATGCTCACACAGCACAACCGAGGGTCTAAGCCACAAGAGCTAGGGTTGAAAGTTTTGCGACATTCACCATACTTAGACCTTGCGCCGACAGACTTCAACTTTTTCCCAAGTTTGGACCGCTTCTTTGGCAGGGAAAATATTCAATACTCGAGAAGCAGTACATAAAGCCTTTGAAGTGTTTTTTAACTTCCGTACACCTAACTTCGTCAAGAAGGACGTTGAAAAATCAGTACTACGCTGGAATAAAAGATATTTATAAAAAATGAGTCAAGTTTTTGTAAACGAAACAGCAATTTCGTATGTAAAGATCTTTTTTTTTATTGCTTAGCTGGGTGGACGAGCTCACAGCTCACCTGGTGTTAAGTGGTTACTGGAGCCCATAGACATCTACAACGTAAATGCGTCACCCACCTTGAGATATAAGTTCTAAGATCTCAGTATAGTTACACCGGCTGCCCTACCCTTCAAACTGAAACGCATTACTGCTTCACCGTAGAAATAGGCAGGGTGGTGGTATCTACCCGCGCGGACTCACAAGAGGTCCAACCACCAGTAAATAATCTATATATATTCTATATATATTTCACTGGTGGTTCTGCCGTGAAGCAGTAATGCGTTTCGGTTTGAAGGCTGGGGCAACCGTTGTAACTATACTGAGACTTTAGAACTTATATCTTAAGGTGGGTGGCGCATTTACGTTGTAGATGTCTATGGGCTCCAGTAACCACTTAACACCAGATGGGCTGTGAGCTCGTCCACCCGTCTAAACAATAAAAAAAAAACTACCATCAGTTCAAAATCCGTTAAGCAATGGGAAAATTGAGACTTCCCGATACTCCAAGCGCCGATGGGCATTACCCCTGTCGTAATGTCCCCGTACTACCCTGTAAATACCAATCAAACAATTTCTGAAATATTCCAAAGCATTTATTCAGATTCGTAAACTCGAAAAACGTCGTACCTACCGTAAACTTGTAAAACATTTTATCGTGACCAATCTCGTCGCGAAACTCGAAGCGGACAATGCGAAGGGACAAATAAAATACAAGCGAACGGTCTCGTAAAATTGTGTCTCGAAACATCCAAAGGAAATACTTTGGAAAATTAATGAGTACAATTTCGAACGAGATCGACCGGTCGCGTCGGCGCGATCTATAAACGTTCTGTGTTGTCAGAACACATTGCAAAAAGTATCGCAAAAATAGCGAATATATTAACACTGTGAGGGAGTCCATATAGAGTCCCTTCTTTATTTCGCCGTAAAGTCGTGTCTTATGTAATTAACACCACAGTTGAAATAATAGAAATTTTACTGTTGTAGCGGCATAAACAATTCTAGGTATATATTAGTTATTAAAAATATTATATTTTATTTTTACGTTTTAAATTTTCGGCGGTAAAAAGGTCCCGTGTCACAGACTATCTTCTTTTTCCCACGTCTCGTGCGTTCCGGCTACGCATCATAAAAAGGTGGGTTCCTAAACGCCACAACTGTATTGAAAAAGCACAGATGGATGACGTATAATAAAAACTTAAAAACCGAATCGAGACGTGAAAGGTTATTTGGTTTAAGCGACATTTTTACAATTTTACAGGAGAGCCATTTAAAGATTTAAATTTGGATAAAAAACCGTAACAAAAAAAAACTTCTTCAGCTATTAAAATTTGAATTCCCCCCATTCAAATAGAAAAACAATTGAAGTTCAATTAAAAACATAGCATTGTTGATGATGATACCAAATAAAACGGACCTCTAATCACAAAGATAAATGTCGTGTATTAAGCGAAATTTCACTTGAACCAAATAATCATCCCTCCAAATTAACCATGTACGGAAAAAATATATCACCTAAAAATAAGTTTACAAAACTTTATGTGAATAAATATAGAGAATATTGTACAGATTTTTTTACTTCAATTTAGGGAGACGAGCATATGGCCTTCCTGGTTGTAAGTAGTTTTTTTTGTGATTGAAGGATTACTGGTGGCCCATAGGCCTTTCCAGTTTCCATAGGACAGATGGGCGAGCAAAGACAGCCAGGAGGGGTGGGATTTGCTAACAGTTGCCCGAGCGCCTCTAAAGAAGACCTAACAACTCAAGAGCAGCTGCTTCGCGAATGAATCTACTACTGGATCGAAATCGCGACCCGCTGAGAAGATCCGGCGAGAAACTCAGCGGGCTGATGCATGGGTTAGCTTGCACGTCGAACTCTTTGCCGAGTTCGACGAGTACGGTTACCGGGTTCCCTAAGCCTGCTTCTAGTGTTAGAGCTGAAGGCGTCTAATGCAAGATTTCTTGGATCTGATAGATCCGTAAGGACGTAGTAAGTAGTTACTGTCGCTCATGGACATCAGCAACGCAGGAGCACAACCAAGCCGCAGTCTACTTATAAAATATAAATAGGTATGCTAGATGTATGCAAAAGTAGATGGCATAGTTGCCGGAATCAGCCAAAGACGGACGGACGATCTTATTATAATATTCCACGATTATTAATTGATATAGTATTTCATATTACAATCAGATTTTTATAAATAACTAGCTGACCCGGCAGACTTCGTTGTGCCTCAATCGACAAATAAAAGACCTAAACTTTTGTACAAAATAAACTTAAAACAAACAAAAAGAATCCGACCGACGGGGGACACATCAAAGGAAAAACAAAATTGATATGTTTATTTAATTCCCAGCATTTTCATATTTAACTAACTTTTAAACCTTCTCTGGACTTTCATAAGTAACTCAAGACCAAAATTAGCCAAATCGGTCCAGCCGTTCTCGAGTTTTAGCGAGACTAACGAACAGCAATTCATTTTTATATATATATAGAAGAAGAAGACTAGCCGTGTTCGCCCGCTTCGCTGGGCATTTAAAATTAACGTTATTATTTATTGTCATTATTATTAGGGAGTCCAACAAGCATATAAATATTAGCCTATCCATTAAGTACATGTATTTTCTACATGGATACCAAGTTTCAAGTCAATCGGATACATGGTTCAATAGTTATAACGGAACATCCGTAAAAACCACTGTAGATTTATATATTAGTATAGATGTTTGTGTCTCGCCGATTTTTCTGTGGTGAAACTGCATTGCTGAACGGTGGTAAAGACTATACGACAACGCCTGAAAAAACCTATTTAAATTGAACTTTATTTAAATAATACAAAATAATCGTAACATAAGAGAATGTGTAAAAGCATCTCTTAATTGGTTACAATGAAAAACCTCCAACACTAAATAAGTTGTCAAATTTTTTTTTATTGCTTATATGGTTGGACGATTTCACAGCCCACCTGGTGTTAAGTGGTTACTGGAGCCCATAGACATCTACAACGCCACCCACCTCGAGATATAAGTTCTAAGATCTCAGTATAGTTACAACGGCTACCCCACCCTTCGAACCGAAACGCATTACTGCTTCACGGCGGAAATAGGCGAGGTGGTGGTACCTACCCGTGCGGACTCCCAAGAGGTCCTACCACCAGTGAAAATACGAAAATTGTTCTTTTTTTCTTTTAATAGTTATCTTGATTGATGTTCGCGGGTAGTAGACATATGTGAAACTACGTTTAGGGATTAATCTTGTGTTTTTTATTGTCATTATATATATTTTTAATACTCTACAGTTTCCGTAGTGAAATTACTTTTAATTTGTAATATTAAAATAAAACCGTTCGCAATTCTGCGTAACAAATCTGAACAGAATTTTGGCAACATTTTCGAGCTCCTGCAAATGGGGTCGACGTTGCCGGCCAACGAGTTATTAGCGAAGGTACGGATGGCTAATTACTGAAAGATAATTGTCGTAATAATTGCCATGGCAATGGATTTTTTGGATATTACGGTCACGATAAGCTTCAGGGAGGGATCGAGATTGAATTATGAGAAAAACATATTTTTATTATCACTAGCTGGAAGGTCGAAGTGAAATCAACTTCTTATGTTTGTTGAGGGCTGGGTGCTACTTTTTTTTATGTTTGAGAAGTTACTGGTGGCCCAGAGGACTTTCCAATTTATTTATACCAGAGCAGGTGGATGAGCAAAGGCTCAGCCAGGAGGTGTGCCACCTATTTTCATTCTTAAAGTCTAATGTATCGTTCGTCATAGTCACAGATAACCCCGGGGGTTAACTGTGGTCATAGTTAATACCCCGGTCGTCTATACCTCACGACGACCTCTCGTTTTGATATTCGAAATAACAACTTTTTTTTTATTGCCTTTGTAGGCAGACGAGCGTACGGCCCACCTGATGGTAAGTGGTTACCGTCGCCCATGGACTTCAGCAATGCCAGGAGCAGAGCCAAGCCGCTGCCTACCAAAACTGCAACAAAACGCGATATTAAACCATAAAAGTTGTTTAAATTAAGATAATTATTATTTTAAAGCAACCAGATTCTCGACCGCACATCGCACATGTATGGAATAAATTTAAGGTACTACAAACCTGCATGTATTGCGTACGGTACCTGGGTACAGTATACGTAGATAGGATATCGTCCGGCTTAAATTCACCCTTGAATAAAATATTGAAGGGTCCGTAACGTTTTCACGTGAGCAAACTCCGAGTCTCGTTTGCCGGTCACACTGAAACGTATCGCGGAATACTAAAGACTTACTCAAAATTTATTAAAAACAAAATACAAAAAAACCAACCATAAACTGAGATCTTATTGGTAGGTTTATTACGATTCGTTTTTAAGTTAACCGTTTTTTTTCTATGTTTGTTTATGGTTTACAGATTATGCATTGTCGACCGGTCAATTAAATCAGCTGTCAGATGTCACGTTTGTCTTCTACCGAATCATTCCGGCAAATGGTTGGTCGTAAGCTGGAACTCATTGGTATCGTCGTTGTGGGCACATTACACAAAAAGTCTACCTACAAGTCATAATTATTGCCATCCATACGAGACATCTTCCTTTATGTTCCAAGGTTCGATATCCTCTTCGCGATATACACCGAACTTTAAATCAGGAATACAAATTTCGAACCACCTTTATTCTTAAGGCTTTTTGCACGGCCGATTTTTTTCTCTCTCTTCGCTCTAGTATGAAAATAAAACAGTAGGGTAAAACCCCCAGAGTCAGCCCCGCACCAGTACTCAGCCTTTATATGCTTTATTTTGGTATAAATAGTGCTGAAATTGATTTACACCATTGAAATAACGTTTAATCCAATCTATGCTCTCTTATTGGTTTCTATGCACATCTAGGAACCAATACCGTGACAGGTTGATCATCTGTACTCGTTCATTTCCACTGCCGCCAACGAAATGATAGGATGTGTCACTTTTGCTATTTTTTTCTTAAGGAAAAGTGTTCGAGGTTTTGGTAAGTTTTTCTATGAATTTGTTGTAATTGCTTGTAGATTTTTATGTTATGTTGTTGTATAATGTATTTTCTACGATAACATTAAGCATTAGAGGCATTTTATATGTTTATTTAGTTTCAATTTAGGGGGCCGACTTCTGGGTTACGATTTGTTAAGATTGATCCAGAAGTCAGCCGCAAGGGGCTGACTACTGGTTTTTTACGAATTTCTTAGAATTCGTTCAAATTAACACAGATAATAGTCCATAATATTTGCTTTGAATTGAATATAACTCTTAGATGACCATAAGGTCATTTTACTAGTAGTCAGCCGTGTATAAAAGTAAAATATATGCTGAGGGCTGACTAATGGACTGTTAACTCCTATAGTCGGCCGTTAGTTCTATTGTATAATATTGAAATTTAATGCCTTCTAATAAGGATCAAATTAAAATCTTTTATTCTAGAATTTCATCATGTCGAAACGACCAATCCACCAGTACAAAGAAGAGCAGTTGTCACAGGCTATGGCCGCGATCAGAAACGGGATGAAGATTAGAGAAGCTAGTCGAGTTTTTAGCGTACCACGAGGCACTCTACAAGATCGCCTGCATTTAAGAGTCCCAGAAGCACCTCGTAAAATGGGACCAGACTCAGTACTTACCAAAGAAGAGGAGACTGCCTTGAAAGACTGGTGCATAGCTTTAGCAAAATGTGGATTCCCTTTAAAATGTGATGATCTCCTTAATACCGTCCATATTATTATTTCCCAAGAAAACAGACCTAACCCATTTGTAAATAATAGGCCAGGGAAGAAATGGTACCAGTCATTTCTTAAACGGAATCCGGAGTTAAGAGAGCGGACACCTGAAAATATATCTAAGGGTCGAGCAGCAGTAACCGAAGAAGGTATTCGGAAGTGGTTTGCTGAACTACTGAAGCACTTACATGATATAAACGCGACTGATATTTTGACTAACCCAGACCGAATCTTTAATGGCGACGAAACCAGTTTCTACATATGTCCCAAAACAGGAAAAGTTATTGCACCCAGAGGATACAAAAATGTCTACAAAATTATTAAAGGCAAAGAAAAAGAGGCTGTTACTGTTCTTTTATTTATATCGGCTTCTGGGAAGACTTTGCCTCCATGTGTAGTCTTTCCCTATGTAAGACCGCCAAAAGATGTTATAAATAGTATGCCTGCTGGATGGCTGTTAGGAAAGTCAGAAACCGGGTGGATGAAGTCAGATATATTTTACGATTATATTGTCAAAGGATTGAACAAATGGGTGGAAGAACAAAACATTCCAAAACCAGTTCTCGTTTTTGTTGATGGACATAAAAGCCACTTAACACTGCGACTCAGTGAATATTGCAATGAAAATGGTATCATCCTTTACGCACTTCCACCAAATGCGACACATTTGATTCAGCCTGCAGACGTAAGTGTTTTCAAACCTTTGAAGTCAGAATGGAAAAACACAGTGCATATATGGGCAACTCAGCCAGAAAATATTAATAATGTACTGACAAAATCAACGTTTTCTCCATTGCTTAAAAAAGTTTTAGAGAATGAAAGTTTACCTGTAACCATCAAAAATGGTTTTCGTAAGTGTGGATTGTACCCTTGCGATCCAAACGCCTTGGACTATTCAAAATGTGTACAGAACAATTTACAGAAACTTCAATCTAATGCCACCAAGAATGTGAAATCTCCAGGCAATAAAATAAAAAACAGACATTTTGATACCGCCATCAAGATAATTAATAAGCTCAGTAACGAGTTGGAAAATGCTGGAGTGGACGCCAAAATCGTAATCGATGTTTTAAACACAGCAAAGAATGTGGTCGGTACTGAAAGCCTAAATTCTACAGCAAATTCAATTAGCCAGGCCGTCCAAATCGATACCTCAAGTTCTATTGACCGTATACATAAAAAGCAACCAAACATAGTGCCAGAATCAGTTGAAATTTCTGATGTTAGTTTGCCAATTATAGGGGATTACACATTGGACAATAATTTCATTAATTTAACCGAAAGTGAAGTACCCTTAAATGACTTCGAATTCATAACAAACTTTGAAGTCCTGCGACAAAATCACGAAGTCCAGGAAACAGGAGCATCTGAATTTAATACGCAAGCAGATAATAACTGCGTCAAAGCATGTTCTCCAGCTGAAAAATCAGAATTAATATCTAAAAAATACTCGATAAATAGAAATATTGAGACTGAAACAAATACTGACCAAAATAAAATTGAGGGTGATAAAGAAAATGAAATAAAAGACGAATCACTTTTAGAAAATAATAACTATATTACGAAGAACATAATAACAAATATAGACTCGAACCTAAACCCGACCAAAACTGAAATTTTACAAGAAAACAATATAAATATCCAAAACCAATTTAACAAACCCAATTTAAAAACAAACAAAATAACTGTCTTGTCCAATATTGTTGTCAAATCAGGAAATATATCACCCGTTTTATGTAAGCATTTAACCTTGCCCAGTGTATCTAAGACCACAAAAAAGATGATATCAATTAATAGAATAGGAGCCATTTCCTCTGATGAGTGGAGACAGTTCGAAAAGCAGAAGGAAGAAGTGAAGGAACAGAAAAAGAACGAAATATTGATTAAAAAGCAGAAAAGAATGGAAGCTAGAAAAAAGATTGAAGAAGAAAGACAAAAGAAGAAAGAAGAATTACAAAAAAGGAAAGCTGAAAAGTTTTTGATTTCCAAAAAAAGTAAAAGGAAGAAGAAAAGTGCGACATGCACAGTAAACAGAATAAGATGCGATTTGTGTGAAGAGGAATTGACTAGTGACACAGAAATAAACGATTTAAAAAATATTGGTTGTGACAATTGTCCTGCGTGGTATCATTTAAAATGTACTATATTTGCAGGTGAAGACTATGAAAATGTGTATAATAAAGAATTTGTATGTCCAACGTGCAATAATAAGTAAAAGGCTGACTATAGGGTAAGACATGGCTGACTTGTGGAGAAATGAGGCTGACTACCGGTGAAAAGTGCCATATTTTGTTTAATGTTGATTTTTTCTATAATTCTAACATAATTATATATTTTTTTTTGTCTCCTTAATAAAAATAATAAACAAACTTTCTGTTAAAAAAATCTTTTCATTTATAGTCCCTTATTTTTAAAAATACAGGTGATTCAAGTTAAGATTCCCACTAAAAGGCTGACTACTGGGTGTTTTACCCTATTATTAAACAATTGAGACCCGATCACGTTCCGCTGTGACTATTTATCTATTTATTACACTTAACGTAAAATTACATTGGCGGACTTGATGCCTAATGCATTCTCTACCAGTCAACCAAAGATAGTGCAGAGTAAATAGTGGTAGGTGCAATGAAATTTATATTAAGTTACAAATACAGACACAAAAAAGTATATATATAGGTACACAATCACATATACACATACATGCATACATACAGATAATAGTTACATATTAACGAATCGAACGAAAATGTTCCCGTAAATTTCCCAAATAAATAAAAAATACATATATACCATATACTGAACAATTACGAATCCATAAATAAACAGTCAAATAGGGCGAGCCGTTCTCGAGTGTTTCTCGTTGTGAATGCATGTAATTGATCCTTCGATCAATAATACTACTAGATTCGCGATTAGCGCTCCAAAAACGGCCCGAAAAATAAGACCACAAATAAATTTGTGGTCTTATTTCAAATTAGTATGGTCCAATCATAGCCAACACTAAGACGTCAAAACGCTGCAATGCGCGTTCAAAAACTGAGTAAAAAACCACCGTAACACCAAGGTTTTGGAAGGAATATCTTTTTTTGGTAAATTTATATTATTAAGTGTTTTTCATAAAATAATAAACACAATTATATTGTAAATAAAACAGAATTTACGAATATTGTAATTGTTTGGCCAATGTTTGCAACAAGGCACCAACTATTGTAACAAACATCACCTATTCTTGGACAGGGAATGCATAGAGTAGTTTTGTTATTTTATAATGTTATTTTTGTTTGTAGATTTCCTAGTAGCCCCTTGTCGCTGTGCACAATGGATATATATTGTCGCGAAAGAAAGAGAAGAAATATAGAACCCTTATAAAAATTCTAGAATTGTTCAATGGTGGTGGCAAATCAATGCAAAAAAGTATTAAAAAAACTTTATATGTATGTGTAAATATTTTAAGCGTATATGCTGAAAAGGATTTGTTTTCTGGGGGAAACGAACACAGCCATAAAATAAGCCTAAATTAAACTGATTATAGAAAAATTCATTGATATAAGATTACATTATATTTGTAAAAAAAAACCGCTCATATAAAAATGACTTCTAAAAGACAGCTTTATAACAAACTGAATCTGTTTAAAGGTAATTAAACCTACATTATTGTTTTAATTACTTCTGTATAAAGAATACGTGGAAAACATGTTTCGTGTTTCCTTTCATATTTTTTTTACTTTATTCAATTTTATTTTTTATCACCTATTTGTTGTAATAGCGGCAATGTAAAATATTATCTACTACTTTTTTCAATCGGTCAAAAATAGTTGCGACCATACAAAACAAACCTAAAACAAATATGTATATTCTGCAACTCTATGTCTTTCAATACTTACTGTGTTCTGAGCATTGAAATGTAATACCAAGAACTACATCTAGTTCCACAATACAATAAGCACGAAATTTTAAACAAATATTTTTAACCTTATAAATTAGGATTTAAGTATCATTTTAGAATAAATATTTTTGTACTGATGACTTTTTATGTTCAAGTGACATTTTAAATTTATTCCATAATATTCTTTTTCTGACGAAAGGACCTAAATACATATATTTTGCAATGGTAATTAAACTTTATGTTTAAGTTTTAAGGTTTATAATAAACTGAAGTCGTTAACATTATTAAACTTTTTTCTAAGAAATGAAGATGTTTTCGTGTCTGCAAACGTGGCCACTGGAGCGTCTTATTTTTGTTCCTGATCCTTAATCTAGTACTATTATTGATCGAAGAATTGATCTTTATAAAACGAATAACTCGCGTCGAAAACATCGCAATACCACAACGTAATAAGAACCAAACAAGAAACTGCCGTAACGAATCTTCTGCCTTTATTAAAATAGTTGTTTAATAAAGGCTCGCGTAACTTCTCCCGTTGGCCTTCTATATTGCACAAGTTACGTATATTGTTCACAGACATCGCTAACCTAAAGGCTAGAAAATATTATAAATGACAAGACTTTTGAAAATAACGTCGTATTTTCCGTTTCTAATGGCTCAGTTAAAGGAACAAGGCCTTTGTTGGCCGGGATATCGTGGAAAGATGATCTCCGGATCATCGCCCAACAAATTATTTTCCCCTACCTATATGCTGGTAGCCTAAGAGGCTATTCCAGCTACGCCCGGACGGGTAGGTGAGCTCACGAGCTCAACCTGAGAGACTTTGCCAACACTAGCCCTAGCAAGAGCAGTGCTTCGCAGAATCTACTACCGGATTGGAATCGCGACCCACTGAGAAAATCCGGCGAGAAACTCAGTGGGCTTTGTCTTTGGGCTAGATCGCTCGTCAAGCTTGACGAGAACGGTGACCGGTGCTGGAGAGGTCTAAAAGCACCGAGAGTGAATCCGGGGGATCCGGCAAGACCAGACAGGCAGTGCTACGTAAGATTCGAACTGACCACACTACCGAGTTTGCGGGTAATTGCGGGCGATACGACCCCGTCAGCTATCTGTCGCGGGCTATCAGACAATCATCCATCTACAGAGATCTTTGACGATGGCTTCTAATGCCTCGAATACTTGATTAAGTTAACTTATATTATCGTTAAATGCATTGAAATACAAAGATTAAACAGTCAAAATAGATCAATGCGCCATTCTGTAAGTTTTTTGTTGCAAAAAAATAACGGCAACGCCTTTCCAACCTGCGACCTACTAACAGCCAGGTTCTAAGATCAAACGTATTGCTAATATGTATAAATCTTAAATTATAGATAACGACATAATAAATGGGGATAACAATGGTATAAGGGGATGAAATGATGGAAACAGCTTTTTATTACACATAAACTTGTACGAAGTTATAAGTCTTAGAACAATTATTAAATATACCAAAACTAGCGAGAGTTTGCTACATGTAAGTGGCCATCCGTGATCGCATGTGTAAGTGTGCATAATGCGCTACGAAATTGTAATGCGTCATTAAAAATCTTCAACGAGAACACCATTAAGACATTTCATCACTAAGGGTGGATTCGACCAAACAAAAGTAAATCTTATTGTTAGAATAACTCGTCAGTTAATCGAGATTAAATCAATTTTACGTTTTACCATCTACAATTCTAAGAATAGTGGGCCTATTCGGGAATTGTTACTATACCGCCGTTTCGCACGGAATAACGGAGCTATTCCTAGAATAATGTAATGGCGTCAGTCAGTCTAATCATCTGATTTCTGTCATTTCATAAATATTTATTCTGTTTTAATTTCAAGTCAACGCAATGTACTAAATTATTATTAATAGTCTGGCATTGTATAATGCAACGTTTAAACGAAAAAAGATAAAACCACACGACAAAACTTGACAATTCCCTCAAACAAACAACAAATAAAATTAATACGTTTGACAGTTAGATACCTTCTTACATAACAGCTACTTTTTCACACTAATCGGCAAAATCGAGTTGACGCAATGTATGCTCTTACACTATGCCGTTTTACGACAACATTTATTTGCCGGATTTTATTTTCGTTCACCATTCACTCTGCTATTCGCGTATTCCTAGCGCAAGTATACTATCGTTTACATTCCGATAGAGGCACCCGTCACGTGCGGACGTGCTCATCGTCCACTCGATCGCCCGGTCTTTGTTCGCCCGGCTTTTGTTAGCCCGGCCATTGTTCGCGCGGCCTGTGTTCGTGATACATCTGCCGACCAAGTGTGTTTCCTGGAAGCTTTTATTTGTTTCGTTTTAGTTATTTTTGTGTTCGTGGAACATTTGCCGACAAAGTGTTTTCCTGCAAGTATTTATTTGTTTTGTTTCTTTTTGTAATTTCTGTTTTGTTGTGCTTTTTCTTTGTCCTGTAGTAATCGCGCCGCATTGCCACCTGTGTTCAATAGAACCGCTCAGGTCCGAGAAGTTGGGGCCTCGCCGCAAGGCGAGTGTTTTCAAGACCCGGGGCCGCCCCACCTGGGTACTCAGCGATCATGGACGCTGTATTCGCGGAATTCCTCCGACTTCGCCACCCACAGCTCGCCTCAGAGTTTCTGGCCTTCAAGGCCAATCACACTGCGAGCCCTCTCGAGGACTCCGCCGCGCTCGCTGCTCCTGCGTCGCCTGTACCTGCGTGCAGAGCTTCTGCATTGAGCACCGCAGCCTCTGTCGTGCCTGCCGCTCCCGTGTCGCCTATACTGGCGAGAAAAGCTGCTGCGTCGTCCGCCGTGACCATCGTTTCAGCTGAGCGATCATCCGCGGCCTCCGTCGCGCCCTCTAAAGCACCTACACTTGCTCGTAGGTCGCCTGCACCCGCCTCCTCGTGCTCCGACTCTGACTCGGACATGGAGGTCGACCTCGCCCCCGCCTCATCGACGGATGGATTCACCCTGGTACAGAAGGGTAAGAAGCGTGCCGCGGAGTCTCGAGCTCCCGCGGCCGCTAAAATTAGCAAAGCCGTGAACGCGTCGCGCCCCCGCCCTCAGACTCCCGTTGCGCCCCCAGCCCGTGCCACTCCGTCGCCGCGTCCGGTGGCTCAAAATAAAACCCAGACCCCTCCCCCGGTTATCCTTCAGGAGAAGGCAGCTTGGGATCGAGTTTGCCTGGCCCTTAAGGCCAAAAATATAAATTTCACGAATGCCCGTAACCTCGCGAACGGCATTCAAATTAAGGTTCAAACACCCGACGACCATAGGGCCCTCTCTTCTTACCTCCGTAAGGAGCGTATAAGTTTCCATACGTATACGCTCCAGGAGGAACGCGAACTCCGTGCCGTCATACGTGGCATCCCTAAAGAGTTGGATGCCGAACTCGTCAAGGCCGACCTTCTGGAACAAGGCCTACCAGTAAATTCAGTGCACCGCATGCACACCGGCCGCGGTAGGGAACCATATAATATGGTTCTAGTCGCCCTCCAGCCTACCCCCGAGGGTAAGCAAATTTTTAACATACGGACCGTCTGTAGGCTCTCCGGTATCGCCGTCGAAGCCCCCCATAAAAAAGGCACTCCTAGCCAGTGCCATAACTGTCAACTGTACGGGCATTCTTCCCGTAACTGTCACGCGCGCCCCCGATGCGTCAAGTGTTTAGGCGATCACGCTACGGCCCTATGCACTCGCGATCAAAAAACCGCGACGGAACCGCCTAGCTGCGTCCTGTGTCGAACACAGGGTCACCCCGCAAATTACCGCGGATGCCCCCGAGCCCCGAAAATAAATCGCCGCGTCGCCCGACAAAACCGCCTCCGAGCTTCCCATCCAGACATCAAAGCCTCGGCACCCTCTGTGTCGCAGGCTAAGCCAGCGTTCGTTCCGGCGCCGGTGCCCAGTGGCTCGGCCTGGGCGAGACCGCTGCCGTACACGAACACGGCTACAACTCCCTCCTCCGCGATTCGTCCCGCCCCCGCGACTCGTCCCACCCCCGCGATACGCCCCTCCCCCGCGAATTTCCCTCCGACAGCGTCCGACAATCTTGCTCTAGCGATCGACTTCTTTCAATCGATTAACTTTGAGCGCGTTAACGCTTTAGGTGACGCCATTCGCGCTGCCTCCACTGCACAACACTTCATCGCCGTTGTGCAAGAATACGCTGACGTATACGCGTCGTTAAATACGTACGTCCTCCCCTCGCTCCGCCGGTAATCAATGGCGTACATAAGTAGAATAAAGCCCCTATCCGTAACGATAGGATTTTTTAACGCTTACGGCCTCGCAAATCAACGTGATCAGGTTTGTGATTTTTTGCGTGACCATCAAATTGACATCTTTTTGGTGCAGGAGACCCTGCTTAAGCCCGCGCGCCGCGACCCTAAAATCGCGAACTATAACATGGTTAGGAACGACAGGCTCACTGCTCGTGGTGGTGGTACCGTCATTTACTATAGACGAGCCCTGCACTGCGTCCCACTCGACCCCCCCGCGCTTTCTAACATCGAAGCATCAGTATGCCGAATCTCACTGACTGGACACGCGCCGATCGTTATCGCGTCCGTTTATCTTCCACCGGATAAGATCGTTCTAAGCAGCGATATCGAGGCGCTGCTCGGCATGGGAAGCTCTGTCATTCTGGCGGGCGACCTTAATTGTAAACACGTCAGGTGGAACTCGCACACCACAACCCCGAATGGCAGGCGGCTTGACGCGTTAGTCGATGATCTCGCCTTCGATATCGTCGCTCCGCTAACCCCGACTCACTACCCGCTAAATATCGCGCATCGCCCGGATATACTCGACATAGCGTTATTAAAAAACGTAACTCTGCGCTTACACTCGATCGAAGTAGTTTCAGAGTTAGATTCAGACCATCGTCCCGTCGTTATGAAGCTCGGTCGCGCTCCCGATTCCGTTCCCGTCACGAGGACTGTGGTGGATTGGCACACGCTGGGCATCAGCCTGGCTGAATCTGATCCACCATCGCTCCCGTTTAGCCCGGACTCTACCCCGTCTCCTCAGGATACCGCTGAAGCCATAGACATCTTAACGTCACACATCACCTCGACATTAAATAGGTCATCGAAGCAAGTTGTAGCGGAGGACTTCCTTCACCGCTTCAAATTGCCGGACGATATTAGGGAACTCCTTAGAGCTAAGAACGCCTCGATCCGCGCCTACGATAGGTATCCTACCGTGGATAATCGTACTCGAATGCGTGCCCTACAACGCGACCTAAAGTCTCGCATCGCCGAAGTCCGAGATGCCAGATGGTCTGATTTCTTAGAAAGACTCGCGCCCTCCCAAAGGTCTTACTACCGCTTAGCTCGTACTCTCAAATCGGATACGGTAGTAACTATGCCCCCCCTCGTAGGCCCCTCAGGCCAACTCGCGGCGTTCGATGATGATGAAAAAGCAGAGCTGCTGGCCGATACACTGCAAACCCAGTGCACGCCCAGCACTCAATCCATGGACCCTGTTCATGTAGAATTAGTAGACAGTGAGGTAGAACGCAGAGCCTCCTTGCCACCCTCGGATGCGTTACCACCCGTCACCCCGATGGAAGTTAAAGACTTGATCAAAGACCTACGTCCTCGCAAGGCTCCCGGTTCCGACGGTATATCTAACCGCGTTATTAAACTTCTACCCGTCCAACTCATCGTGATGTTGGCATCTATTTTCAATGCCGCTATGGCGAACTGTATCTTTCCCGCGGTGTGGAAAGAAGCGGACGTTATCGGCATACATAAACCCGGTAAACCAAAAAATCATCCGACGAGCTACCGCCCGATTAGCCTCCTCATGTCTCTAGGCAAACTGTATGAGCGTCTGCTCTACAAACGCCTCAGAGACTTCGTCTCATCCAAGGGCATTCTCATCGATGAACAATTCGGATTCCGTACAAATCACTCATGCGTTCAACAGGTGCACCGCCTCACGGAGCACATTCTTGTGGGGCTTAATCGACCAAAACCGTTATACACGGGAGCTCTCTTCTTCGACGTCGCAAAAGCGTTCGACAAAGTCTGGCACAATGGTTTGATTTTCAAACTATTCAACATGGGCGTGCCGGATAGTCTCGTGCTCATCATACGGGACTTCTTGTCGAACCGCTCTTTTCGATATCGAGTCGAGGGAACCCGCTCCTCCCCACGACCTCTCACAGCTGGAGTCCCGCAAGGCTCTGTCCTCTCACCCCTCCTATTTAGCTTATTCGTCAACGATATTCCCCGGTCGCCGCCGACCCATTTAGCTTTATTCGCCGACGACACGACTGTTTACTATTCTAGTAGAAATAAGTCCCTAATCGCGAAGAAGCTTCAGAGCGCAGCCCTAGCCCTAGGACAGTGGTTCCGAAAATGGCGCATAGACATCAACCCATCGAAAAGTACTGCGGTGCTATTTCAGAGGGGAAGCTCCACACGGATTTCCTCCCGGATTAGGAGGAGGAATCTCACACCCCCGATTACTCTCTTTAGACAACCCATACCCTGGGCTAGGAAGGTCAAGTACCTGGGCGTTACCCTGGATGCATCGATGACATTCCGCCCGCATATAAAATCAGTCCGTGACCGTGCCGCGTTTATTCTCGGTAGACTCTACCCCATGATCTGTAAGCGGAGTAAAATGTCCCTTCGGAACAAGGTGACACTTTACAAAACTTGCATAAGGCCCGTCATGACTTACGCGAGTGTGGTGTTCGCTCACGCGGCCCGCACACACATAGACACCCTTCAATCCCTACAATCCCGCTTTTGTAGGTTAGCTGTCGGGGCTCCGTGGTTCGTGAGGAACGTTGACCTACACGACGACCTGGGCCTCGAATCAATTCGGAAATACATGAAGTCAGCGTCGGAACGATACTTCGATAAGGCTATGCGTCATGATAATCGCCTTATCGTTGCCGCCGCTGACTACTCCCCGAATCCTGATCATGCAGGAGCCAGTCACCGTCGACGCCCTAGACACGTCCTTACGGATCCATCAGATCCAATAACCGTTGCATTAGATGCCTTCAGCTCTAATACTAGGGGCAGGCTTAGGGACCCCGGTAACCGTACTCGTCGAACTCGACAAAGAGGTCGACGTGCAACCTAACCCATGCATCAGCCCGCTGAGTTTCTCGCCGGATCTTCTCAGCGGGTCGCGATTCCGATCCGGTAGTAGATTCATTCGCGAAACAATTGCTCTTGAGTTGTTAGGTCTCCTTCGGAGGCGCTCGGGCGGTTGTTAGCAAATCCCGCCCCTCTTGGCTGAGCCTTTGCTCGCCCACCTGTCCTGGTGAAACTGGAAAGGCCTTCGGGCCACCAGTAAATTTTCAATCATAAAAAAAAAAAAAAAAAAAAACTATCGTTTACTTGGAAAAACGACTATGGATTTACTCGAGATTAAAATCATGGAATAGGCTATTCCTCGTATAGTTACTCGTGTATAAATTTAAGTTTGGTCGAGTCCACCCTAAGTGCATCAACGTCAAGCAAAGCCCAACCCGTACGTACCGACGTATAATTCTATTTTAAACCCGCTCGATCGATCGGCTCATCGCAAAGCAATACATCACGATGGGTCCGCCCCTTTTCTGTTCCTCCGTAAAAATGCGGCCGTCGCCTTCCGAAGCCTTCGGGAAATTTTATCAATCGCTTTTTTTGCCGATATCATATTCGTCGTGGACGACCTACTTTAAGGAATCTTCGCGTCAACTCGAACTCATCAGTCGCCGAGGTGGCTTCGGTTACATCAGCAAATGCTTTTGGCGTGACATGGATTAATTTGTGGATACATTATATTCCGCTTGTGATTAGCACGCGGTTTTGAGGCAATTGACAACGAAACCAACAATAATCGCACGGCATTCCCTACATACGTATCATTCAATTTGTGTATGTATATGTATGTCTGTGTGCATATAGGTGGATTGGTACACCGCGCCTAATTAATTTCCAAATGATTCTTGTCCACCTGATGGTTGTCTGGAAGAGATCGCTCTTAGCAATAACACTGCCAATTGTACTCTTTTGTATTTAATGTTTCGCATTGTTTTTTAGTGTATAATAAAGAACATTCTCTCTCTTTCACTCTCTCTCAATCCTTATCATAAAACTGCGATGATAATAGCCTTGTATGGCCACAAAATTTGTGGTGCCAATCTAGAGATTAAAGCCCAGGGCCCAAACAAAATCTGTTCAACCAAAAAGCCGTGCTTAGCTTTGCCGTATAGCTTTGCCTTCAACCCCGTCTGACCGGATATAATTCGTCTAATGCGTCGGTGGGACGAACCTAAAGCGCCCACATAGACTGAAGAGATTCAATTAGATCCACCTGAAGCTTTTGACTGACTATAGAACATATGTGTTGAATAGTATTTTCTACGGTTTTCGCAAGTCGCAAACAGAATAAAAGCTACTGATACGGCTTAATCCCTCGTTGTTTTTTTGTTTGAACACTAAATTAAAATGTGTTCAGCGAGCTAAGGCCTTTGTCGTGTCTTTGTGTCGTGTATAATCTATACTATGCTAATCCACCTGTAATTAAATTAGCTTTAAGCTAACTACTCTGTAACTATAGCATAATCTGTCTCTTAAATTTTTTTTAAGAGGGAAACACTTCCGTTTCCTTATTTCATATTTTAACCCTTGACCGTACTTCTTTATTTCATTATTTTATCAAAATACAAAAAAAAAATCTCTAAACAAACTATTGTACAAATATAAAATAAAGTCTCGTAAGCAACAAATTGTATCACCAGATACACAGTGTTTCAATAAAAAATTAAAATGATAATATTTAGTTGATTTGAATTTTGAGTTCATCTTAATCTCTCATGGTGCTCGCCAAAATTGGTGTTGTGCTTTGAAATTATCAACCATCGTCCGTTTCTGTGGTAGTCCAAGAGAACAGACATCGCGTCTCATCGCGACAGAAACCGCCCAGTACGGAGCAAGGTGTCCCCAAGTTTTTCTGTCCACCAGAGATTCATCTCATGAAAACCTAATAGTATTCTTTTTAAAATACCTAATTCTCTTTATATATATTTTAAAGCACTAAAGGACATCGGAAAAAATGGCTGGTTGTTTGAAAGGAGTTTCGGAGGCAATTGGGATATTATCGTATATAACAACACACACAGCAACAGCAACAATTGCAATACCAATTGTGATAATGTATGTAAACGATATTGCGTGCTTAGTCTGTGGCATGTGAAAATCGAATTAAAAATTAAATTTGACATTTATATTGTCACAAACAACAAACAAAAGGAAATCATTTCGAACAGCCACGAATTAAATAACATTCTTGAATTGAAAATAAAATGTAGCTATTGTGTGTTTGTTAACGAGGAGTTGCTACCTAATTGCTTTACAATTAGTGACGGTGCCATCAATCAGCCGGCGTGAGCTGAATTCAAACTTTCTTTTAAACACGCGATTGATATTTAATTTACAACCTTTGTTTAACAAATTCCACTGTAAGTTATGTTCTACTGTGTCTGCCTGTCGAACAGACTTCTAACTACAAGCAGCAATTTAGAAGGTCACACATATGCGCCCCTTAATGAAGACGTGCATATTATTATAAGACACAAACTATAAATCCTTGAAGAGTTATTGTTAAATATGCAACATATCGTCGTTGTCAAACCAAAATCTGCTACGTGCACTTTTTGAGATTTTTACTTTTTGACTTTTTTGTATAGTTCACAGCCCTTTCTATCGTATAAAAAAAACTATTATGTGTCTATAGCTTTAATATTTATCTATAGCTTTCATTTGATATAGCTCTTAAAGATTCACTTTCATATAAAATTTTATACGAAAATGTTTTTACTCGTTAATTCATAATAGAGTTTTTGCACATACCAGATTTTGGTTTGACAGCGACGATATTAATTATCGAACACCGGGTTAAATTTAATATCCGTAAGTAACTTTGGAGCAAGCTCCTCAAGATTTTTCACTGAATGAAGCTAAATTAAATACTCTTTTTTTTCTTTACAGGTAAGCAACAGTTTTGGTCCCAAAGGGCGTTCGAAGACTAAAGGTAGACTGTGTTTTACTTTTTACCTAACTTCAGAATGGAAAATTAGATTTTTCTTTATGTTAAAGTAAATGTATTTTGTAACAATATGTTCAACGGAATTCCTACGTTTATAAATAAATATTAAAAACACATTAGATAAAACGATATATATTATCGCCACATTCATGACAAGAGAAGAGTTCATTGACCACTTATATCCAAAAACTATTTCCTTCGTACCCTATCAAGAAAGGAGGTCAATTGTATTTGTAATGACATATTCCTTTTCAAATATCGCACTATAGTTTGACTGATATCCGAGTCGGTAATAAGAAGAGCCACAGCCGCAATTTATTATCGCTGGAAAAAAAAAGTTAACAATATAATTTCAAAAATAGCATTCGAATTCTAACAACAAACACAGATACACGCAATCAGATTACAACCCTATATAAGACACACATAGAAACGATGCGACTCATAAGTTGTTACTATCTCAGACGTGTGCGGATTTTGTGAGCGTTAATTAATATTGCGGTGTGGTACACAGCGTTAAACCGGTCATGGATGAAAGGGTCTTTTATTGTGGGAACCTAGCAGGGTGACGGGTTAAACCGGGCCAAGCAAATTGAAGCTATTTATAAATATAAGTAGGCAAAGCGCTGCCGCAATATCGGAACGACAGACGTTCTACTTTTTTTTTTATTGCTTAGATGGGTGGACGATGTTAAGTGGTTACTGGAGCCCATAGACATTTACAACGTAAATGCGCCACCCAACTTGAGATATAAGTTCTAAGATCTCAGTATAGTTACAACGGCTGCCCTACCCTTCAAACTGAAACGCATTACTGCTTCACGGCAGAAATAGCCAGGGCGGTGGTACCTAGCCGCGCGGACTCACAAGAGATCCTACCACCAGCAAAGGCACCACTTCACAGGATGAACGCCACGCTAACCATCTTAGGACGTAAAGCCGAATACTCATATATATATATATAATACTATATGATGACTGTGTCATCCATTAACATAGGCAGAAGGATAAAAGTATAGGTATAGTAAGGATAAAAGACAATAAAAAGTGTTAGCTGTACATGCGGCTTCATCAAAAAAGGACTTTCCAGAAGTAAAATAACATCAAAATTTTATATTAAAACAAATATTAATAACTTATTAAATTTTCATTGAAGGCTTTCGCTCCACGTAAATCCTATTGCCAGAAATTGCCAATAAAACGAGGATTATCCTTTTCCTTTACGATTTTATTTAGTCAAAGTAAAAGCCTAATCAATTCTTAAAAGAAACATTCTTTTCGTGTTGCTGCTTGTTGCTTATTCTTTAATGTTTTTTAGGGTTGCTCTGTAGATTAATTGTTACTAGAGGTGCCGCAGTAGTCGAAATTCGACTATAATGAATTGGAATTGTAAGTTTGTACACTATTATGATTGTATTTTATACTTCTATAATCACAAATTTCGCCAAGACTACACTATAAAAAATATTAACAAAGACAAACAATATTTAATCTATTCTCAATTTGACAACAGACGTCAAGAACAAAAGTTTGACAATAAATAAATAGTATGCATGCCTGTGTGCGTCAAATACATGGTAGTGTTTGTAATGTTTTTTTTATTGATTTAATGTATTTTTTAAGCATAATTTAAAAAAATATTAACATTCTGCACTCCTTCTCTATATTCTCTATAAGTGTGGGAAATTTCATACTCCTCCGTCCGCGCAATTTTCGTAAAAAGGGATACAAAGTTTTTCCTCCGCGTATTAATTTTACAATATACTCATACACACCAGTCTAGACGAAAAGGAATTATCTAGGCCTCGAATGAGGTTAATGCCTAGGATCCGCCGGGATCTAGGTCAGACAGTCCCTTTCTGCATTATCTAGGTATTATAAAAGTTTTGGGCGTCGTTTAATTGAGGTTTCATGATCAACAACCTGAAATGTGACCTGAATTTATTGTGGAATATTTTCATGGCCATTTTGAGCCAGGCTAGTTACCAGATTCCTGTCGATCTTACCGCGAAGCTCCTTTGGGGCCGATTTGAAGATAGGGCAACTGCTGTACGATTGAAATTTCAATCTCGTATCTGAATGTAGACGCAGATGAGAGCATTTACGTTGTTCCAAACACTGCTTACCCCCTGGAATTTACTTTTTACTGGTCGTAGGGCCTCTTGTGTGTCCGTACGGGTAGGTACCACCGCCCTGCCTATTTCTGCCGTGAAGCAGTAATGCGTTTCGGTTTGAAAGGTGGGGCAGCCGTTGTAACTATACTGAGACCTGATATAATCTCTGAATGCACAATATTGTTCTGTAAGGGAGCACATTCTCCGGTGCATTCCTAAATAGTCTTTTACCACTCAGCCACGCGAAGGAATGGAATACTAACATTTTACTATCGTCAGCAAAAATCACTTATTTGACGCAAACATCCCATGAAATCCAGAATTTGACACTAATATGGTGGAGGTAGCGATCATCACACTTTACAAGGCATTTGACAAATGCTTGAATCTCGTCAACAACATTTTCAAGATAAGCTTACATGTATACAAAGTAAAAAAAAACAAGGTATTTGCAATTACACCCAGTCTGTGAAAAGTCTTCCCTTTGTCGTTACCCTCCAAAAGATGAACACAGCTATTTAACTAACATCACGGCGTTGGTTTCATTTCACTATCGGCAATTACAGGCTACCTAGATCAGCGGCTCTCAACCAAACCAGCGGCTGTCAAACGTCTGTCAAATTGTCGCTAAATTTATCACAATGTGATATTTTTCTCTAAGATGACCCGGTGGAAATCCATCTCCGGGGTAAATATGTTTACTAGACAGTAACTGTACAACGCGGCAGATCACTGTTACGATGGACCAACCAAATATAGGCAGCTCTAAAGAAAGGCCGCAGAATGAGAGGAATAGCGACGTCTTGTGAAGCGCACCACCGTCCGACCTGATGACTACAACCACAAGAAGTGTGCAAACGACTGAGAAGAAGAACTGTAAAACTGCTTAGTTTAAAAATGTTGTATGTAAATATTTACGAGTGACGCGAATTTTTTTAAAGTATGTTATTGCGTGAGTGAAAAGTTTGAGAGCCGCTGGCATAGATTATAAAAAATCTTATTACACAACGCAATTGGTATGCGGTTAATTCAAACGAAACTAATCAAAAAGTAATTTGACACAAACGCAAAGTTTTATGTATTTTTTTTTTGTAATACATGTTGTTGGGGTGTTCTTTTTTATTAGTTCTGTGTTCTGTAACCGATGTTACAATTTTAAATCTTTTCGATCACTGAGCAAACACTAAACTTGTTAAACTTGCTCTGAGGAATTGTTCGAGATGATACCGGCATCTCGTTTTTACTATCGCACCGCCCGCCACCGGAGTAGAGTTCATCCATACTACCTGGAGCCACTGCGGTCATCCACAGTGCGTTTCCAGAGATCTTTTTTGCCACGTACCATCCGGCTATGGAATGAGCTCCCCTCCACGGTGTTTCCCGAGCGCTATGACATGTCCTTCTTCAAACGAGGCTTGTGGAGAGTATCAAGCGGTAGGCAGCGGCTTGGCTCTGCCCCTGGCGTTGCTGAAGTCCATGGGCGACGGTAACCACTCACCATCAGGTGGGCCGTATGCTCGTCTGCCTACAAGGGCAATAAAAAAAAATTTAAAAATGATGACATCGAAGATCTCGTATCAATGAAAGTTGGTCTCATTTCAAATTACCTTAAAGTAAATAGGAACGAATGGCCGAAGGAAATTCAGTGAAGCTAGTCTTGAAAGTGGAGATTTCATAAGCCGGATGCAACGAGACGTTTTATTGCGAGTCTGCGGTGCAAGCGATGAGAGATATGATAGCGGGTTACCATTTTTGTCACCATAAAATAGAGTTGATTATTGTTACGCGTTGGGGTTCGAGATAAATAAAATTCTACCGAAGTACAAATTAACACTGTATTAGCACTTAAAACACTTAAAACACTCAACAAACACTTTAAACTCTCAATTCATTTCTTCCGCTTCGCTTCAGGTGATCCGTTCGCTGATTCACTTCGAGTAGTTCCGATTACTAACTGACTGCGTGCCATCTCTGCAACGCTTTTATAGTCGATACCACATCTCTAGAATTATCGAGAATATTCCACACATTTCTAGTATTGTGTTTCCGCTATCTGACAATAGATGGCGTTGTACTTCTGGAGCGTTGTAGGTGCTACTAGATCCTTCGATATTCTTTCGACCATTCGGCGTAACATTATTTTAACACACGTGCCTACTAAAGCATCTGCAAAAGTATAGTATTTTGTTTATTAGAAAAAAATACATGAAATTACGTGACTAAGATCTAGTGTAAAACTTCTATTATCAGAACTATATAATGAACCCATGAATGAAATGGCCACTGCTGGACATTTGTAATTCCTCAATCAATCAGAGTTTGTGGAGAGAGAGTACGACGATACGACGAAAAGTCGGAAATAGTATAAATTGATAAAAAAACGCGTGGTTAAATCGTAAAAGTATATTTCATTATTATATCATTGATGTAACAACAATAACTGTAGGTATCTACCTACCGCTACCTTACAAACTTGAAACCGGCGCCGCGATGCCCGGGGCTCCCAGCGTCGTCAGATTTGCATAATAATGCACATCGCATTCCCAACGGATATTTAATGAGAATCCTCAGACTATACTGCTAAATTATTTTTGGCATTGAATACTCTTGAAACAACTTTTATAGTAGGCAGCGGCTTGGCTCTGCCCCTGGCATTGCTGACGACCATGAGCGACGGTGACCACTTACCATCAGGTGGGCAGTGTGCTCGTCTGCCTACAAAGGCAATAAAAAATAAATAAATAAAAAACACAAAAGATGTTCGAAAAATATGAGCTATAATGAGAACAATCCGACGAATTATTTGAAATTATTCGGTCATCTCGATTTTACTACTACCTAATAGTCCAGTCCAATCCAACTACTTTCGTACTACCTAATAGTCCATCCAGACTCAGATACAAATCCGCAGTGTGTGTCTATTAATATTTTCTAGAGAAATAACTCTACGATGCTTCCTGAGTATAGTAACATGTCCTTGTTTAAAACGGTCTGTCATCGCTTATTTCTACAAACGAATAACATGTCACACACCATCAGCTCACAGTAATCCACTGTTGAAGATAGGCCTCTCCCAATTTACACCAGTGAGCCCAGTCCTCGGCTCTCTTCATCTATTTCTGTCAATCCTCGCTTCCGGTAGGCAGCGGTTTGTCTCTGCCCCTGGCCTTGCTGAAGTCCATGGGCGACGGTAACCAACCATCAGGTGGGCCGTAAACTCGTCTGCCTACAAGGCAATAAAAAAAATGCTAGTCATCCCAGCACCTGGCCGAGAAACGTCCCACACTACGTTTGCTTGTGCGTGATCTCCACTCAAGAACCGGTCTACTCAAGCGATCGTCGGTTCTACGGCATATATCCAGCCCACTGCCACTTCAATTTGCTGTCTCTCTGGGCCACCTTGTTATAAAGGTCCATGCGTAGAACTACTATTAAGGACCATGAGTAATGAATATGTTAGATTACGAACCTAAATTCTGACCTCGCCATGCTACAAAACTTCAAGCCTAGACCCTTTAGCAATGAAGAGACCGACTAAGAAGAAGATGAAGATGCCATAAGTACTCCGTTTTCGATTATATCCCGTATCTTCAAGTAGTCAAGAAGCAATATTATTTCAATGTTTTATTAAGTTTGCGTATACTTAAAATACGTAACTATAGCTTTCTGTTTTCACTCAGTCTTATAAAAGAGAATTAAGGGTGAATTTTCTTTGACACTAGAGTTAATTTACTTGCTACATATTTTTAAATGTGCGTAATTTGAATTGCTTTCGGCAGTATAAGTAGCATCTTTTTGAGATTGCTCATCATAGTCTCTTGCTAAAACCGAATCTATAATTTCCTCGTCTTTTCACATAAGCAAGTAAATTACAAGATTATTTATAAATTTATATAATATAACAGGAAAACCGAGATTTTACTTTTCCTACCTCTTCGCTTGTAGCCTAAGGACCTATCCCAGCTTCTCGCGGATAGGAACACTGAGAAGGAAATACTACTTACACAAGTAATTATTTTAATTACTAAAAGACAATGACGGTTGTCTTTCACAACTTTCTACTTGCCTGCATACAGATCAAAATAGATTTTTTAATACTTGTCAATATAGTGCTAATCACCCTAAAATGTAATCTACACTCCGCACAGTTTTTGATTTACATCAAATCCTATTACAACAATAAAAGCTTGAAAGCCCCACAATACTCTGATCGCAAACAAAAGAATGCACAAAACACCTAAAGTTTTTCAAAATTTTAATGAATCAAAACAATATTGTACTCATTGAAAGCGCGTCTCCAAACACCTCCCTACAAAATAAGTCGGAGAGCTCGATACCGACCTATTTACGTTATAACTAATTTAATTTGTTCTGTTGTCGATTGCAGCCAGCCGAGGCGTGTCGGCGCGCCACTGTCGGCCTTTGATCTCGCGAAATGAAACATAAATTAATAAATCGAGCTTCCCTCCGCCGGACGTGGCGCTCGGACGGCTTCTGCGTATTGAATTTTATATTACGATGAAAAATTCCCTTTTACGTACAATGTTTTTGTTACGTCGAATTATTTTGTTAGCAGTAGGCATGTAGCTGCTAATTTAATTAGGCTTCAGTAAGAGAATTAAAACTAACTATACAGCTTAAGGCAAAAGAACCTTGGAAACTATTAGGAATTGGCTGTCGGACTTTTAATTAGAAGACTCGAATAAGGGTCACTTCTGGACTAATATTGATAGGATTACCCTTTGTTTTTATCCTATCTATTCGCTGGTAGCCTAATGGGCTATTCCTATTGCGCCCGGAATGGTAGGTGTGTTCACGAGCTCAATCTGGGAGAATTGGCTAACAAGAGCAGTGCTTTGTGCAGTGCAGAATCTACCACCAGATCGGAATCGCGCACCACTGAGAAGATCCGGCTTGAAACTCAGTGGACTGTGCCTGTGGGTTAGTTCACACGTCGAACTCTTCGTCGTAATCGACGAGCTTGACGAGGACAGTGACCGGTGCTTGAAGAGCTTAAAAGCACCAAGAGTGAATCCGGGGGATCCCACAAAACCTGTTTCGGACGATGTGCAACGGCTTTGCATTGCCCCGTCGTCTAGGACGTATATGTATAGGATTACCAGCTCACGTTTACACGTATGCCGAAACATGTACAGCACATACCATAAAATGGATGGAATACCATACCAATGGAATGTTGCGTATCTATCTGAACAAACAGACCACAATGAATGAGCAAAAATAGGCTGTATGTAAATTATATTCCATTATTAAAACAATAAATATTCGCAAACGTGAGAACCCTTCTCCGGAGTTAGCGAAATAAAACTTTTGAATATCATTGAACTGGTGCTTTAAGCTTTCTTATGCCGACTCTCGGAGTTCTTAGTAGTTCTTGCCACTTCTCAAGTGACGCAACTTTTTTCGTTTAGCCCCCTTACTTATTGTATAGCTTCTTGTGAAAACAATAAGCTGTTTTCGAGATTCGTTCAGTACATATAAAAAATGAAGGATCAGAATAATTGTAAATAATTGTTAAGTAAGTCTATCTGTAAAGGGGATTTTTGAATTGAATGTAACTTTGCCTTCGGTATGACAGAAAATTGTTAACAGTTTAAAGACCCTAAACAATTGTAACGAAGTATTGTATAATTACGAGATTTGTAAACATAGTAAAACGCATAGCGGAAGTTGCGAACCTGTAAATTCAGAACACAAAGAAAAATCACCACCGAGACATCTCCGTGTATGTTTATAGTATTTGAAATTGGAAACGCATCACACAAGAATTCATGAATTGTATATGTCGGCGCAACGTCACTATTTAGTTAAATAAAAATAGTTAAAGTTAACAGTTTCCTTAATGTTACGCATGTCAACGGCTGTTTAAGACGGTATTCAAGAGAATTCATGACTAAGCTACCCACACTTTCTACTATAAATACGAATGACTATTGGCGCCAGACACTCGTGCGTCCATCAAGTGCACCGCCTCACGGAGCACATCCTACTAGGGCTGAATAGGCGGAAACCCATTCCAACAGGAGCCCTCTACTTCGATATAGCGAAGGCGTTCGACAAAGTCTGGCACAACGGTTTGATATACAAACTGTATAACATGGGAGTGCCAGACAGACTCGTGCTCATCATACGAGACTACTTGTCGAACCGTTCGTTCCGATATCGAGTCGAGGGAACGCGTTCCCGGCCCCGTCACGTCACAGCCGGAGTCCCGCAAGGCTCCGCCCTTTCCCCGTTACTATTTAGTTTGTATATCAACGATATACCCCGGTCTCCGGAGACCCATCTAGCGCTCTTCGCCGATGACACCGCCATCTACTACTCGTGTAGGAAGAAGGCGTTGCTTCATCGACGACTTCAGACCGCAGCTACCACCATGGGACAGTGGTTCCGGAAGTGGCGCATCGACATCAACCCCACGAAAAGCACAGCGGTGCTCTTCAAAAGGGGTCGCCCTCCGAACACCACGCTGAGCATCCCCCTCCCGACTAGGCGCGTCAATACCTCCGCCCCCGCCGTTCGCCCAATCACGATGTTCGACCAGCCCATACCGTGGGCCCCGAAGGTCAAATATTTAGGCGTCACCCTCGACAGTAGGATGACATTCCGCCCCCACATCAAGACGGTACGCGACCGTGCCGCCTTCATTCTAGGACGTCTCTACCCGATGATATGTAGGCGAAGTAAAATGTCCCTTAGAAATAAGGTGACACTCTACAAAACTTGCATACGCCCCGTCATGACCTATGCAAGTGTAGTGTTCGCTCACGCGGCCCGCATACACTTGAAATCATTCCAAGTCATTCAATCCCGTTTTTGCAGGATAGCCGTCGGAGCCCCGTGGTTCGTCAGGAATGTCGACCTCCATGACGACCTGGACTTAGAGTCCATCAGTAAGTATCTGCAGTCGGCGTCCATGCGCCACTTCGATAAAGCGGCACGACACGAGAACCCTCTCATCGTGGCCGCCGGTAACTACATTCCCGATCCTGCGGACAGAATGGAAAGCAGTCGACGTCGCCCAAAACACGTCATCTCGGATCCTCCCGATCCACTAACGGTGCTTTTAGGTACTTCAAGCACCGGTCACCGTTCTCGTCGAACCCGTCGCTTGCGACGAAGGGCTCGACGAGTAAACTAACTCTCAGACACAGCCCACTGAGTTTCTCGCCGGATCTTCTCAGTGGGTCGCGTTTCCGATCCGGTGGTAGATTCTGCGAAGCACGGCTCTTGCTAGGGCTCGTGTTAGCAACATCGTCAGGTTTGAGCCCCGTGAGCTCACCTACTAAAGTTAGGGTTACGCTGACATAGCCGCTAGGGCTATCAGCTTAGGTAGGAACAAAAAAAAAAAAAACGCACAAAACATTCCGTCTCGAGCAATCGGTCGGAGCGGAGTTCTTTGTACGCTTGAAATGTAAATGGAATTCATTGGAAGTAAGTCTTAATTATTGTCACTATGGAAGGCAGTAATAATTATGAAAAGAATGGCGTCAGCGATGCTGACGTCATCATTTTAAAAACGCCATGGAACCAACCTTTCCGTCATATATAATTATCTAAGATTACTTCTCACTCGTTTGCACTCTTGGGAAAGTGGTCGTACTCATCAGTTCGGGTGGTGGTGCGCTTCACAAAACATCGCCATTCCTCGTATATCGTTGCCTTTCTTGTGCACTCGTTGACAGGACCATTTAGAGTTAGTTGCCTTTATTTGGTCGGTCCATCGTATCAGTGAACTGCTGCTGCCGATCTAATATTACATAGATAGATAAATAACTAATCAAATCTGGCCCGATTTAGCTAATCTTTCATTCGACTTTAATCTGATCGCTACCAAACAGGATCAGACGGGTGGCCAGTCTGAAGATTGGCCTGAGTGTTTTGACGAAATCGGTCCTAATTTATCGATGTCTTTAAGGAAAAAACATCGACTGTTATATGTATATATTGATGTAGAATTAGGATCGTGTCGAATAAAATAACACTATTCCACTGTTACAGTTTAATGGTTTTCTTCTCAAATCTTCCCTATTATTATAAATAAAAATTAACTGACACCTTTTTTACGCCTTGCTCATTCAATCATCCTCGCCATCTTGCTTTTCTCTTTTCTCTCTTTCTTATCGTTTTCTCTCACACACCTCAACGCTACGTTCCACACTTTATCATACGTTCTGCTCTTACCAATCTCTCATAATTGTACAAACTTACGAGCTTAAAATACCTATCACCGCATGTGAGTTGCTGTACCAACATAAAAAATATAAATACAAGTCTACCAACACAAAGAAAAATACAATTTTTTGGGCCAATGAAAATATCTAAAGACTCGGTAATCAACTTCGTAACTCGTCCGCATTAACAAAGGGAGGTTTTATCGGAAAAAAAAATCGAGCGAAGGTTCGAATACTGTACATGAAAACAATATCTCGCGGGCTTTGTATCAACAAATTGACTCGTTTATGTATGGACTGGATGAGCGATGGAAACTGGGCTTTTTGCCGCTTAACTTCAAGCCGGCTTTATATTATTTGGTGGACAGGAAAACCAAATCTGTCCATTCGTTTTTAATAAACGTAATATCTATGAATGCCATGATTTGTTATGTACCTATTAATTCAGAAGAAAAACAAATGTATTTTAAGTAGGTACTATATCGTTTTTATTTTCACAAGAAAAACATTTCCGTTCCACGCTGTAACTATTAAATTTTATCAAGATAAATGAAAATTTTGTCCGAAAAAAATATATATTTCTGTCTATCCTAAAACCATTTATAATTAGATAAAATTTCAGATAAATTAAATAATTATTTAAAAATACCCTATTATGTTTTAAGTTACGACTGCAAAAACAAGTATAATTACAAAGTCACTTTGCTGTTCCTTTTTTTAATTGCTTATATGCGTGAACGAGGACACAGCATATCTACTGTTAAGTAGTTACCGAAGTCCATAAACATCAGCGAGGTAAATGCCGCCTTGGGACATGAGTTCTACATCTCAGCTCAAAAAAAAACCTAGATAAACATAAAATTCATAAAAGTATTAAATTAGTAGCAAAATAACTAATATTATCCCTACATTTTTATTCATCCTCTTATCGTAAAGATGAAAACCCAAGTCAAACAAACGGCTAGACCTCATGATACTGTTAGTTCTTTCTACATGAAATGAATTAAAAACAAAACGGTTTTTAGAAAATTTCGACGGTAGTTAGCACAATATTAATTCATTAATTATTTTTATTATGTCTTTGACTTGAGAAATCGAAGAAAATACTATTTATAATATTATTCACATATGTATTCCTAGCGTTATTAATTTCCGATAGCCTTTTTATCTAATAATTTCAATGCTCACTTTCAAAGTCCGTCGCGAAATCCGAATGGAACGCTAAAGTATTGAGCGCACGTGATTCAGACATACCGCCGAAATGAGAGGCCATTCATTCGTACACATTCCCAAACCTGCAAAATCGAAGAGGTCGGCTATGTAACCGGCTGTCATATACGAAGAAGTCTTCGGAAACTTGCGTGGTTATATTTCGGTGATAAAGTGCGCTACCACCAGACGTTACTCTTGTTGAATGATGAATGTGCGGGCCCATCATTTTGTTATTCGAACGGACATAGAGTATGATACCGCAGAAGGGACGAATTTTTTTGTAGTAGGTACATGTTAAATTAACTTATTTCTCTTAAACTTTATTATGAATTAACAAGCCTATGTATTAATTTATAAACAAATGCAACAAAGAATTCGACTACTGCATGCAAATTCAAGTTTAAAAAAAAAACATATCTTAAATATTTTTAAGGTTTTAAGCAGGTCGTAGATTTGATCAAAACATAAAATTGTCGTTGAATAAATAATCTCTTAATTCGTTTAATCCAATACTTTATAGTCTTCGTGTTCAAACATTTTACTTAATCGTACGAACGGTACGTGTGTATATGTTTGAACTAAAACACAACTCTAAGTATGTACGCTGAGATCGATCAAATAGATCGAATAAAAATTATCACATAATATCATAGAGTATTTTTATGTAAAAGCTGACGGAAGTCAAGATATTTCATATTTAACGCTAGCGAATTCCCAAAAATGTACAATGTTTTCCATAAACATAATTAATGTAAAAAATAATAACGTAAATAAAAAAGGGTACGTGTACTTATGTACGCGCGTAAGAAGTTATACTTTATTTTTATTAAATTTATTTCTTTTTTTTTCTTTTAAATCAATTTGAAAAAAAATCGATACGGTACGGTTCGGAAAGTTCACCTGCGGCTATTTTCAGACTCGCCAAGTTACGTCGGTCATATTGTAATGAGCGATTTAGTGGGCAACTTCATTCTGTTAATTTTGTGTCACGGTGCGCGCGCATCGTAAAATTTCACTCTCATCAATTTTTCATAACGCGCCTAAAGAAGTATAACTTAAAAAAAAAAGTATTGACTTTTTGTTAACCTAAAATATAAATTAAAAACTTCATTATTTTCTAAATCTGTCAATTAGAAAAGAAAATTCGTAATTTAAATTATACATTTTCCGCAGACGACTCTGAAAAATATCGCTAAATCTTAATAATCTGTGACAGTATAGTATGCTCGACCTTCCGCCCTTTCGTCTTTCTGTCTTGGAACATGGTTCACGTCAAGGCAACTCCCGTTATTATTTCCCTAAGGCATATTTTCTGACTAGTTCTGAGATTGTGTGAATCATATTTCACGTAACAGAGATTCAAAATACGTTATCTAATTTCTTTATTTCCTACATCGATTACAATTTAATTAACTGTCATATTTCTTTTCTTATCTAAATGCAAACATATAGTCATGTTTGACACTATTGTTTATTAGGTTTTAACGATGATTTTTACATTTAACATGTTTTCCATACTTCGGCGTTCCATACCCAAACCCATACCCAAACTGATCAAATAATAATCCCCATACTTCGGCGTTCCATACCCAAACCCATACCCCAATCGATCAAATAATAATGCGTGTAATATAGACAGTCGCAATAGCTTAAAACAGTATATTATTAACTAGCTTTTGCCCACGACTCCGTCCGCGTAGAATAGTTACTTTGGCATAACGCTAAATTTTATCCCCCATTTCATTTATGTAGAAAGTGAAAATATTTTTGAATTATATAATGTTAAGGAGCTATTTAAACCCCTATTTTGAAACATTATTTATTGGTGTTCCACTTGTATTGGTCTTAGCGTGATGTTATATAGCCTATAGCCTTCCTCGATAAATGGGCTATCTAACACTGAACGCATTTTTCAAATCGGACCAGTTGTTCCTGAGATTAGCGCGTTCAAACAAACAAACTCTACAGCTTTATTATATTAGTATATATATGGTCTACTCGTACAAGAAGCAAACGAGTTAATGCCTAACCTGATGTGGTTACCAGATTACATATACTTACATCATTACTAGCGTTGTCCCGTACATACGTCATCAAATTGTGAAAAATAAATATTAAAATCGGTTCAGCCATTTAGAAGTACAGTCACATACACACAAAAGAATGATATACATACATAATAACATGTCAACTTTAATATAACAAACAATATAATGTTTAATAAACAATAATATCTTAAACTGCTTTAAAAGAATGGTGAAGGAACATTATTTATCTGCTTAGTATTGTTTGTTTGTACACATATGCTTTATCATTTCCATACCGTTCATTTATTATGTGTATGTAAGTATATTAGTATGTAAGTATGTGTATTGGTATATAAATCAAATAGTTATTTCGTATTATATGTAAACGGTATGTATCTATTTATTGTATGTATATATTTTCTATAATAATGTATTGCCAATAGTACACCGCAACATACCTGCTATATCTTTACCTTATCCAGAATTATCTCTAAATTTAACGGTTGTGTGGAAGAGATTGTTTATAGCCCTAAGACCGCCTGTTGTACAAATGTATCTGCTTGTTGACTGTTTTTTAATGTTAATTGTGTTTTGGTGTGTATTCTCTCTCTCAAGATAATACCAAGGCCGCACAGCCCGCCTTGAGACATGATGAGTCTCAAGTGTACAACGACTGCCCCACATATCTTTTAAATTTAAGGCATGACTGCATCGCGGCAGGAGTATGCAGGATCGTGGTACGAGGGTACTTGACTAGCACGCTTACAATACGCCTTATAAATAATCACACGCTGATATTTTATTTTTAAATTAAGTCGGCAGCGTAAAATTCGTTCCATGTATTAATACTCTGTCTTGGCTTAGTAAAGAGCTAAAGGGTATGATGTAGATTAATATTGTTCAATGAAAACTCTACACATTGTAGACGGACACATAAACAGACGATTCAGTTTTCCCCCATCAAAATTAGCAAAAAAATAATAATAGCTTGTAACGAATTACACGCTGATATTTTATTTATTTTTAAATGAAGTCGTCAGCGTAAGATTCGTTCTATGAATTATACTCTGTCGTGGCTTAGTAAAGAGCTAAAGGGTATGATGTAGATTAATATTGTTCAATGAAAACTCTACACATTGTAGACGGACACATAGACAGACGATTCAGTTTTCCCCCATCAAAATTAGCAAAAAAATAATAATAGCTTGTAACGAATTACACGCTGATATTTTACTTATTTTTAAATGAAGTCGTCAACGTAAGATTCGTTCTATGAATTATACTCTGTCGTGGCTTAGTAAAGAGCTAAAGGGTATGATGTAGATTAATATTGTTCAATGAAAAGTCTACACATTGTAGACGCACACATAGACAGGCGATTCAGTTTTCTCCCCCATTAAAATTAGCAAAATATATATATATAAGAGTTTGTAATGACAACATTCGAAACACCAATCAATCGCTCTATTATTAAATTTAATTTCGCTGTTCATCCATCACGCAGCAGAAACAAGTTTCAAACATCAGTCAACTTAGAATAAATAACAAATATTGTCTGAGTTATCGCCGCTGCCGGATCGCAAATTCGGCGATAAACCAAAATAACTGATCGCACAGACGGATCGGGATAATACGGATATTTATTGAGGCGTCGAGAAATTATATGAATCAATAAGAAACATACCGATGCGTTCCTTATTGCTGTCACAGAAGAATTTGCACCATTAATGTGTGCCGTAAGTAACTAGCTGTACCCGTCCGCTTCGCTGGGCATTTAAAATTAATATTATTATTTCTCACCCCCACAAAGATTCTCATCATTAACGCCCCCGCAACTGGTGTAGGGAGTCCAACACTCATATAAATATTAGCCTATCCATTAAGTACATGTATTTTCTACATGGATACCAAGTTTCAAGTCAATCGGATGCATGGTTCAGTAGTTATAACGGAACATCCATAAAAACCACTGTAGATTTATACATATTAGTATAGATTGCGTCTTTGTTGACCGGGAACCGAGTCTTTGACGTTTACGCCTTCGATATGAAGACATTAAGTCGATATCTCACTTCTATTGTACAATGGCTGCGCTAAGGCTTCAAACCGAAACGCATGATTGCCTCGCAGCTGCAATAGGCACGTTGGTAGTGTCTAATCGAGGAATCTAACAATTAGTCCGAATTACATAAGCCGGTTCTCCATTTGTCATCCCTGCCAATAAAAGAAGTATCTATATATTAATACGTGAAGCAAAAACTTTGTATCCCTTTTTACGAAAATTGCGCGGACGGAGGAGTATAAAATTTTCCACACTTATAGAGAATATAGAGAAGAAGTGCACAATGCTAATATTTTTTTTAAATAATGCATAAAAGATACATTAAATCGATGAAGAAAACATTACACACACTACATACCATGTATTTGACGCACACACACATGCATACTATTTATTGTCAAACTTTATTTCTTGGCGTCTGTTGTCAAATTGAGAATACATTAAATATTGTTTGCCTTCGTTAATATTTTTTATAGTATAGTCTTGGCGTAATTTGTGATTATAGAAGTATAAAATACAATCATAATAGTGTACAAACTTACAATTTCAATTAATTATAGTCGAATTTCGACTACTGCGGGACCTCTACAAATGAATAAATTTTTGTTTTGATATTTTGGAAATAAAACCGGATATCCATGTTAAAGTGAATTGGATTTGTCGTCACAAATATTTGTATTTACGAAAAAATACACTGTACCTAATGTTTGTTCTGCGATATCCAATAAGTCTTCGTGTATCGTTACAGTTCAATATTAAAAATGTGTACATGAAAGCTCGTCCTAATACAAACAAATGAAAAATATAAATATTTTATCGATTGTCAACAAAATATTGTGAGACATAAACATAAAAAAAAAACAATAATGATAATTTTTATGAATACACGAAATGATTTAAGTACACAGTCAATAGTGAAATGCTACAATAATTAATCAACTACCACTATCACAAATCACGCTGTGCTCTGAAGGGACAAATTCTTTAACCCTACATGGCGCTCTGAAGTAATTATGTCGATTTCTTTTACTAAGTGCCTGGATTGCCTAATTTTGTCTTGTTGTTTGTCTTAGTCTTTTAGGTCTCTTATTAATAGATTCATTCTCACTATCATCGGATTCGTCTTTCACAGAGTATATTAGTGTATTCCAGCGCCTTAGCAACAGAAAGGGTAGGGTACCGGTGACCTACATTTCAGTCAAAGGGTTAAAAAGAAACTATGCACCGAATTATGACAATCTACATATTGGTGAGGAGCACTGCTGCTTGAGATACAGGTTTTGTCACCTACTTCAAGCACAGATGCACATTATGAGTGTGTTTCTACTTCTATGTTAATAATAAATAAATAAATAAAAAAACAAATATAGTAATACATGAAGCAAAAACTTTGTACCCCTTTTTACGAAAATTGCACGAACGGAGGAGTATGAAATTTCCCATACTTACAGAGAAGAGTGCAGAATGCTAATATTTTTTTTAAATTATGCATTAACTATACATTAAATCAATAAAAAAAACATCACACACCGTACCAACATTATACACTCTTGGTTTATTGTCAAGCTGTTGCTATTGCTTAAAGTCTGTGGTCAAATTGACAATAGATTAAATATTGTTTGTCTGTATTAATATTTGTCGAAAGTGTAATCTTGGCAAAATCTGTGATTATACTCGTGGAAGTATAATAGTCTTTGACAATAAAACCTTAATAATGTTCAAACTTATAATTTCAATCAATTATAGTCGAGTTTCGACTACTGCGGGACCACTAGTAATAAATAAATTCATTAGACAGTTCAAGCCACAATGAAGGTGAAAGTAATATATGAACAAAACAATTAGGGCGTACGTCTTAAATTAATATTAAACATAATACAATGCTCCGTGCTGGTTTAGACGTTATCTTGTAAGGAGCCATAAGAAATGACAAGGGCAAGGGTTTAGCATACGTATTTACTAAAGACCACTGTACCCTTATCAACCGATGTTTAGAATAAACAATGAAATGGGTCCGAGCGCAATCTTGAAGCTGCCTTATACGTTTCTTCTGTTATTATGGCCTTCGAGAATATTAATGAAGCAACTGTAATGCTTGAATCAAAGTCATAGCTTTCACATAAAATTAAAAACAATTCGATATCTTTTTTTTTTTATGATTGAAGGCCCGGAGGCCTTTCCAGTTTCACCAGGACAGGTGGGCGAGCAAAGGCTCAGCCAGGAGGGGTGGGATTTGCTAACAGCTACCCGAGTGCCTCCGAAGGAGACCTAACAGCTCAAGAGTAGCTGCTTCACTCACGAATGAATCTACTACCGGATCGGAATCGCGACCCGCTGAGAAGATCCGGCGAGAAATTCAGCGAGCTGATTCATGGGTTAAGTTACACGGCGAACTCTTTGTCGAGTTCGACGAGTACGGTTACCGAGGTCCCTAAGCCTGCTCCTAGTGTTAGAGCTGAAGGCGTCTAATGCAAAGGTTATTGGATCTGATGGATCCGTAAGGACGTGTTCGATATCTTAGCTCATTGAGCGGTCAGCTATCCTGAAAAAAGTTAAAGAGGAAAAATTTGCAGATTTAAGTATCTGATCGCACAATAACTCTTTGTGAACAGTGAAAACAATCGGGTACCAAACCAATATACTTTAACACGAGTTTTCTTTTCGCATTCTACACCGCTTCGAATAATTTTTAGATTTAATGCGAAAATTTGTAGATCAATTTTTTTTTTATACCTTTCTGCTCTAAAATATAAAACTGCTATTTACGTAAATTGTTACTTAATGTTGCCTGCTGGTTAAGTAATTTAATATGAAACTTCATTCGAATATAAATTTATATTTGAAACGCTTGGAACCAAAGAGGACGAATCCAATTCCATTCCAATCAGGCAAGATACAAATTATATCTAGAAAAGCACTGTTAACAAGCTAAGTCATGCCAAATAACAAACCCGAACTTTCCTCGGCTAAAGGATTTTTACTTACTACATTTAAGACGTGGCGTAAATTTACTTAAAGCACAGATAGCTGAGTAACCTGAGTTTCCCGGGAAATTATACTGTAAGCACACGAGTTAGACATTTTAAGCCAATCTTCAGACGGGAATAACCAAGATTGACGCCCGGCATTCACCCCCTCACTATAGATTTCTCGCAACAGTGAGTGATCCATTAAGTCGTTCGCCTAAAGTCGGTGAAGTAGCCAAACGACACACGGCCTTCCAGAACGCGTATCTTCAAGCTATTCAAAACTTTACCTTAAGTTTTTAAGAATTAGAATCTATTTCGCCTAATTACTATAATTATTTGCGAATTCTCTTTAACTCTTTGACTGCCATGTGCCTTACGTGGGGTACTTCAGTAATTATGTCAATTTCTGGTTCCAAGACGCCGGAATGTCTAGTAGATACTGAGAATGAACCTATTTCTAAGAGACCTGAAAGTCTAAGATAGAGAGAGAGAGAGAGAAGAGAATACACTTTATTGCACACCAAAACCTAATTTATATTCAAAAACAGTCAACAAGCAGATACATTTGTACAATAGGCGGCAACTGGTGGTAGGACCTCTTGTGGGTCCGCGCAGGTAGGTACCACTACTCTGCCTATTTCTGCCGTGAAGCAGTAATGCGTTTCGGTTTGAAGGATAGGGCAGCCGTTGTAACTATACTGAGATCTTAGAACTTATATCTCAAGGTGGTTGGCGCATTTATGTTGTAAATGTCTATGGGCTCCAGTAACCACTTAACACCAGGTGGGCGGTCGAGGGGTGGTAGATGGGTGATGATCTAAGAAATAAAATAAAAAACATAATCTTATCGCTAAAAGCAATCTTTTCCAGATAGCGATATAATTTACAGAAATTCGGAAAATATAAAAATATAGCAGGCATGTTGCGGTGTACTATTGGCAATACATTATTATAGATATACTAGCTGGCCCGGCAAACGTTGTTTTGTCCTATAAATTATTGCTAGGAAAGATAAATTACCTAGATATCGACTGCAGCGCCATCTGCCGGCTGATTTGTACATCTAAACCATTCTCGAAGCCACCTGAAGGGCGGGAGATCAAATTGTATTTTAAAAAAAATCATAATTAACGGAACTTAAAATTATAAACTCTGAATAACAATTTATCGTACTACAATTATAATATTTGATTGCCATCTTGCAACCTTATTGCGGATCTGTGCATAGAATAAAAAAAATAAAAATCGGGTTGGAAAAATAGGGGTTGATCGTTTATGAGTGAAAATTGGGAGTAATAATATGATTTTTTTTATTTTAAGTCATGACAAAATCAAAAAACTTTAAATTTTATAATCAACAAATAAAAAATAGGGGTTGATCATAGAGGGTTGGAAAATTGAGAGTAACATCAGTTTTTTATTTTAATTCATGACAAAACAAAAATAAAAATGAAAATCTAGCCAAAAAAATTAAAGTTAAACAAATAAAAAATAGGGCTTGATCGTAGAGGGGTGAAAAATTCAAAGTAATATGATTTTTTTAATTCTAAATCATGACAAAATAAAAACAAAATTCTTGCAAAAAAAATTAAAGTTTTTAATTAACAAATAAAAAATAAGGGTTGATATCGTAGAACGGTGAAAATTTAGGGTTGTATGTATTTCTGTATGATGTATCAAAAAAAAATAAAAACAAAAAAAAAATCTAAAAAATAAAAAAAAAAATTTAGGGGTGGACCCTTAATATTTAGGGGGATGAAAAATAGATGTTGTCCGATTCTCTACTCTGGCCGATATGTACGCGTATTCACGAAAATCAGTCGAGCCGTTTCGGAGGACTTCAATCACGCACACGCGAGAATTTTATATATTAGATACATACAATAAATGGGTACATACTATAATATGAAATAACTATCAATTTGATTTATATATCAATATATATAGTTACATACTAATATACTTACATACACATAATAAATCAACAGTATGGAAATTATTAAAACTATCACATAGATTAACCAATAAAACAGAAAGCAAAGTTAGGCAATCTAGGTGCTACAGACATTGAAATCAAAATAATTATTACAGTGCGCCACGGAGGGCACCGGTGACCTACATTGGAGTCAAAGGGTTAAATAAGAATTTATTTATACACTGTATATATTTCCTACTTACAATTTTGTTGGATCATAATAAATAATGTATTACGAGGAGCGAGTTCTACATTTGTAGATTTAATAAGTTGACTTTTACTTTTAGTATTTATCATATGTATCGTGTAATTAATTTACTTTATTACTATAAAATTTTGATGAGCATACACGATGTTAACGAAACTATAAGTGTATCCACATATTTATAAATTTGGTGAACACAAGGAGATGACAGGAGGCCAAATACAAGGAGTGGTACATATGGCGCAAAACCGGACCGAGTGGAGAAGATTGACATACAGTCACGATCCTCAGCATTGAGGGAACGACCAGAAAGAAAAAAGGTGAACAAAATCCCTAGATTTCATTACGACTGGTTCGAGTATTGCAAGGTTATTACATGCATAATTTTACGTCGTTTCAATAAGTCTTAACATAAAATAGAATACACACGTAATACTATTAACAGGAGAAGTTAACTATAGACACCGAGCAGCTTGGGATTTCATCGATAAATATCAATACTACCCTTCGAAGGGCTTCATCCCCTTTTGTTGTAAGCGACCGGAAATTCAGCAATACCAAGTCGCAAGGGCTGTTAAAACCACGTACACTTTATGGTGGCTAACCACCCGAAGACGGTGCGTCAGTCCATCGGAGCCAATAAAAAGGCCAGCGTCCCATTAAGTGCGTAGCAGAGTTTTACCACACACTGACTTTACGAGTGAACAGTAAAACAACCAGCACTAAAATTTATACGTGACGCTGGATTTAGTGACGTCGTAAACTCATGAAACTAATTTGAACACGGATGATAAAAATAAAATCACATAATTTTTTTTTGTACTATTTGAAATATTAAATTGCTAATTGTGAGTTAAGTTGATGTTGGTTTTGTAATAAAAAACGAATCTTTCAAAAGCTATTCTGCTAAATGTAATGAGCGCAACAAATTTGTTCGTGTATGTTATACATATATATCGGCTGATTAATACTCATCAGTTGAGAGGACGGGCCCTTGAGACGCTTTTTTTTTTTTTTTTTTAACGCTGGGGAATCCATTTATGGATACCCGGTCGAGAGGGGCCCTAGAAATTTTTATCAGAAATATCCAAACGCTTGAAGGAAGCTACATGATGCTAAGGCTGGCTGGTACTTTGCACAGAGAGTGAGTCTGGCTGTCCAATGAGGTAACGCAGCCAGTCTCTTGGGAACTGTGCCCGTTTCAAGCGCATTGGAAGATTTGTTCTACTGTATGAATTGATTTATGTTAAATTATGTATTATAATGCATTATATCTTCATTTCTTACTAGTCCGTCTTTCTAAGTTTTACGATGTATGTAGTAATAACAGTAATATTTATGGAAGAATTTATCACAAGAATACATAAGCAGTAGCTAAGGGCTTCCTGCTAAAAAAAATCCTATTCTGAATTTAATATCTCAAGGTTAGTTGAGGCGGCATTTATGATCAATTACATATCTATGTATTCCGGCAACCACTTAGCACGAGGTTTACTTTCAACAATAATTTGCACACGTGTCAAGAACTGATGATAACACTGTGTTTACAGCTTGGCCGAATATCGCGATCGAAATCATCAGTCTAATAACTAAAATCGTTCTAGCTCGACTAAACGCTTTCTAGAAAAGTCCAGTCTAAGGCCTTCCTAGGCGTAAACGTATAATACTAAAGGTCAACCGCACAGTGCGCCCTGTAACACTGTCCTCGAAACAAAACTTGGCTTCGCTAGCCAAATGAGAGCACATGTTCGATTATAGTAAATATAAAAATACGTAAAAAGTAATACGTAAACATAAACGTAACTCTTCTACTTCTCCACCTTATCCCATAAGATGGGATCGTCACAGTTAATTTTTTTCTTGGATTCTCTTCTATCAGCCGTCATCTCAACACTCACTCCTCTCTCTCTCATATCGTCATTCACGCACTCCATCCATGTCTTCTTCGGTCGACCTCTTCCCCCTCTCTCTCGCACTACAATTTCCATACATCTCCTAGGCACATGCATCTTCTCTCTACGCATCACATCTCCATATATAATTAACGTAACGTAATCAAATATTTACGTAAATATTAGCCCTTTGACAGCCGCTTAGGTCACCGGTGCTCTACGCGGCGCACTGAAGTAATCATGTCGATTTCTATTACTAATAAATTTTACGAAGCGCTTGGATGGCCTAGCCTTTGCCTTCTTTTGCTTTTAATGTTTGTTTTAGTATTTTAGGTCTCTTCGAAGTAGATTCATTCTCAGTGTCTTCGGATTCTTCTTTCCCACTAGATATTACGGCGCCTTAGTAACCCAACTCGACATAGTTACTTCATTGCGCCACGGTTAAAACAATTATAATTTCTGTGTGCAATAATTAATAGAATAATAATCAGCATCCCTAAGTTGGGATTTATTTAATAGTGTAAATAAAAATAACGAAATATATGTATTAGAAATTACAAATGGAAAAAATTATATTCCAATTTTAAAAAAAAAGTATATATCTGGGTACGATTTTTATTGTATGGCTTACTGTAAAGCAGTTAATTTAATAGGCAAGAACACGATTATTAAATATTCAAAATTGTGTACTGCTGTCTGAACTTTCTGACAGTGTGTTCGATGTATCGAGACGCTATTCCTAAAGTCAGTTCGACCACATCCACATACATATATCGGTGGTGAGATTAATAAGTTTCCGTTAATGCGGCGAGCTTCAGAAGACAAGTTTGTCGCATAACTTTACTCCTACTTTTTGTTTAGTTTATTTGAAGATATTTCTGAACATACAAGGTAAAATGCTTTTTATTGGTCTTGTTGTTGTTGTTCTTTTTCTAATTTTTAATATGGCAATTGGCTTCTCGTGATGTCATTGACGCCGGTGTAAAAAAATATTTACATATTCACACTCGGTTATATGAAAAATGGAGCGCAAATAAAATGATGTTATATGAAATGAGAGAGACAGAAATCTAATGAGCTGGTCGGACTTGATACGCTCTACTCTCAACAACTTCAATCTATGACGCCATCTTCGCAGCCGAGGATAGGTAAAGACTAGCGCAGGATAATACAGGAGGAAATATATTAAAGAAGATCACGACTCTCAGCATTGAGGATTATCGACTCAAGGAGGTGTAGGAGTTAGAATGTGATGAAATGATACGTCTCAGTTCTTTTTCTTTTTATTGCCCTTGTAAGCAGACGAGCATACGGCCAACCTGATGGTGAGCGGTTACCGTCGCCCATGGATTTCAGCAATGCCAGGAGCAGAGCCAAGCTGCTGCCTACCGTTGAGTACTCTCCACAAGCCTCGTTTGAAGAAGGACAAGTCATAGCGCTCGGGAAACACCGTGGAGGGGAGCTCATTCCAAAGCCGGATGGTACGTGACAAAAAACATTTACGTCGTAGATGTCTATGGGCTCCGGTAACCACTTAACACCAGGTGGGCTGTGAGCTCGTCCACACATCCAGGCATTAAAAAAAATAAAAAAATCATTCGACAAATAATTACAGTTCCAATTCACAAGACAAATACGCCAATATTGGATTAAACGCACAGATATGAACTTACAAACAACGTCTTGAACAAACTAGACTGCGACCCTTCTATCATACGATATTCGAACAATGCGCCAACTTGTACTTCAGTGTTATTGATGTTTGACCAACGCTTTGTTCCAACGTTATTGTCAGTGGAACTGTTCAGACGGAAAGCAATTTAATTGTTGATTGTATAAACACGAGTATTGATTGGAGATTAGAACACTGTGTTATATTTTGATGAATTTAATAGTGATAAACGCAGAGTTAATATACCAAATTCTAGATTGGTTTCCAAAAATCAGTTCAAAATTGTTCTGCTATTATGAATTTAGTTGCACTACATTCTTGTAACTATGATTTGATTTATTGATTTACCAATTACCATCTAAAATTCTGTACAGATATATTTTTATATTTTCGTTTATTTTCACACAGAATGAATTAATAGTATCTTGAGGTTTCGCAGTTTGTTTGACTTAAGTTTTCATCATCACGATAAAAAGATTCCTGGTGTTAGTTGATAAGCGACAATCATATTTTTTTATTAAAGTTAGGATGTTTTTGCAGCGAAAATTGAAAAATATTGGAAACTAGAAATAATAATTAATTAATATTGTCTGCGACTGGAGACAGCCCAAGAAAATGCCATAAAATGACACGACCGACATAGGTTATAAAATTTAAAAGATAATCTACATTAACTTTAACACGGGGATGTAATGTATTTGTTTGTAAATATCTTAAAAACATTTAAAAAAAAAGAATGTTTTTTGAATTCGAAAGAAAAAATAGCGATTAAAACAATATTACTCGTAAATAAATCTCGATAAACTATAAATAGTTTTTGAGTTTGAGTTGTTGAGCTACGCGACGTAAGCTATCATTTGGTTTGAATATTGAATGTACATATATTCCCACTACAGAACCTTTTGCAGAACTTTGTTTGATATCAAGCTATATGTTAATAAATTTAAGAAATGATACAATCCAAATGCACACTGCTTGTTGACTTTTAGTATTGAGGGTCAACTATGAAAAGCGAACGCTTGTTGGTTGATTGGTTTAATAGTCCAACGCAACGCAACAGAAATCGCAATCATTTGAAGCTACTATTCTGTAACATTACCGTTTTAATTGTCAAATTCCAGTCTGATTGTTCTTTTTGTTATATCGCCCTCAGTATAACGCAGAATTTAACTTCTATTCAATTCAGTCAACCACAAATTTAGGCCTGAACGTCTGATATATGTATCAAAGTCAAAATATCGTGGAATAAGGATAATACTGTGTCTACAAAAAATACTAAACTACAGACTAAACGTGATAAATAGTCCCGATAAAGGCGGAAGTTTTCGACCTCTGGCAACACACATCTGAAAGGATATTTTTGTGCGCTTGTTACAACTTGGGTCCATTAAATTAGTTTTGTTTGAATGGATAGATTCATAGTTAATAGTGTATTTACGATCGCTCGGACTTAACAAGCGTTTTGTATTATTTTGGAAATGGCCCTAAATAACGTAACACATGTATGAAATAAAACGGGTAACCGAAATAAAAGGTTTACAGCCCATCCCTAACATCACTACAGAGATTGTTTAAGTTCACATAAAAACAACTGATGCGCATTGCTTACGAGGTAATCACTTTACTTTATTTCCTCTTCGCGGGATCAGGGTTTTCGTCGCGGATAATGTCCCGAGCGAATGTTGTAAGATTCCCATTTACTCTAAAACCTTAAAAGATTACGGGAGGCATAAAGCAATAAAAGATTTTAATAAAAAAAAACAAAAAACGGTGAACAAGGCTGACGCCAATAAAGCGTTATTGCTATCACCATCGTCCTAGGGATGTCAGATGTTGCGGCTGTTCCCGGCTTTGTGGAATCTCAGGGCATATTTTGACATACATAGATAATGTTTTATAAGATACCATAAGTAAGAAAAGGGCGTTCCATGTATATATTTTTTTCACACTTTCAAACTTAAGTGACATATTTCATAATTTTGAGATTGGTAATTGGGGTTTTTGCGATTGAAAAGATGGACAGTCGCAATAAGACTAATAAATAATACGTTTGTTTTAAGCATGCGTCTAAACATGTGCTTTACCGATATCTAATCTTTGAATGCGTGTTTCTGAAAATTAAATAGCGCAATATTCTAATAACGACAAATAACACCTTGGTAATTAAAACAAAATAATGTTTAACTGAAGTCTAAGTTGATGTGATTAATGAAATCTAATAAAATAATTAAGGCGCTTTTCGGGAGAAAAAAAATATCACCACACCAAAACTTGCATCGATCGAAAAAACGCTTTTGAATTCTCCACTTCTGTTCTTTATTTAGGGTGAACCGAACTCATCTCTGGCAACACCAATACGATTATGTCATAACATTTTAACACGAAGCTATATGACTTTAATTTACGCTCCACAGGGCTCCAAGTAAACGCGCCGCGCATGTACGTGAAGAATTCATTACCGTCCCTTTATTCTATGCGATTAATCAAGACGCCAATGTTGAGATCTCATTTATTACGTTCACATGAGACTAGTCCATGGCCGGCGGATAAAGGATTGGGTTTTGTATATACACATATACATATGTATATGACGGAGAGGTTGTTTTTTTTTCTACCTAAGTTGATGGTCTAGAGAGACTATATCAGCGTAACCTTAATTAGTGGGTGACCTCACGGGGCTCAAAACTGACAAAGTTGCTAACACGAACCCTAGCAAGAGCCGTGCTTCGCAGAATCTATCACCGGATCGGAAACGCGACCCACGGAGAAGATCCGGCGAGAAACTCAATGGGCTGTGTCTGTGGGTTAATATACTCGCCGAGCTCTTCGTCCCAAGCAACGGGTTCGACGAAATCGATGACCGGTGCTTGGGGTACCCAAAAGCACCGTTAGCTGATCGGGAGGATCCAAAATAACGTGTTTTGGGCGACATCGACTGTTTACCATTTGGTCCGCTGGATCAGCTATGTATATGACGGAGAGGCTAGTTCCATGGCGCTTTTAAAATGATGACGTCAGCGTCGTTGATGCTATTCTCTTCATTATTATCATTGCCTTTTATAGTGAAAGTAATTAAGACTCACTTTTCCAATGAATTCCATTTATTGCATTTCAAGTGTACAGCCATAACAACGGAGAGCTCTGCTGCGTTCGGCTGCTCGAGTCCAGGGCCCTGAAACTGCGATACTTTAAGACAATTTTTTTTGTATGGTATTAGCGCCATCTTGTAGCGGATACCCCAAAAAATATATGTTGTTAACGTTAAGGCATTTAATTATTGTATAACTAAACACAGGAAATAAATAATTAATAAATTATGATTTATTAATTATTTACGTCTATTGTCTTTGATAAAATTTTATTATAGAAAATAAATTTTGATAAATTTGAATTAAAAATAGTGTAAGAAGAAGTGATTTTATTGTAAAAAAAAGCAAGGGGTGCATGGCATCAGTAGTTATAAATATTTTATGAACAAATTTGAGTAGAAGTATTTTGATAATATCCTGAATAGCACCCCTCGCTTTTTTTACAATAAAATCACTTCTTATTACACTATTTTTGATTCAAATTTATTAAAATTTATTTTCTATTTTTAGTTTGTTTTTCTATAAAAGCGTATTTTTTTGTTTTTTTAAACTATTATTTACTTTTAATTTTTTAGTTGAATTTCAATTTTTTGTTTAATAAGTGCGCCAAATTTCGAGTTAATCCGACGTTTTGAAGGGGGTCAAAATCATGTTTAAAGATTCCGCCGTTACATACTAACATACAAACATCTGAAGCTAATAAACGCGTATTAAAAAGAAAACCGACTTTAAGCAAATAAAATCCGGTATCATCAATGTTGTCGAAGTCAATTAAATATGCATTATTAAGGATAACTCAAAAACGAGTGGTCATCAGATTATGATAAAACTGAAACGGGCGGAGATTGCATTGATACGAGAAGCATCAACTTGCAAATAAAATGAGAATCAGTTCACCTGGAAAAAAGTTCGGCGGTAACACACATAACAGTCGAATTGAGAAGCTCCTCTTTTCTTTGGAGTCGGTTCTAAATCATACGAGCTGCCAATATTCAGGAACTCCGTACAAAACAGATTTAGTGGTGAACCGAATGCTTCGATACGACAAACTTCGGAACTAACGCGAGGGTACAGCACACGGATGAAGTTTTCGCATGGCAACACGCTCCATGCACGATTCCAATGTTGGCCACACTGAATACACGCTCCATTTAACAATTCAATTCAGATGATTAGTGAACGGGAGGAGGGCATATTGGGATATGTTCAAACTCGTACGTGTAGAACTTTGGTAGGAAATTCAAATACCTACTAGATGTTTAGTTGTTTTAGTGTAAATCTCTAATATAAAGCACTGCTCATAGTGGCTGAAAAAAAACTGTTTTTATGTTTTATGCGTGAACAAGGCCTCTGGCCTCTGGTGATGTCATTGGAGCCTTGAGACACGATGGTCGCCTAATGCATGCATCAGCCCGCTAAGTTTCTCACCGAATCTTCTTAGTGGTTCGCGATTCCGAACCGGTAGTAGGTTCATTCGCGAAGCAGCTGCTCTTGAATTGTTAGGTCACCTTTGGAGGCGCTCGGGCAGCTGTTATCAAATCCCGCCTGTCCTGGTGAAACTGGAAAGGTCTCCGGGACCACCAGTAATCTACCAATCATTAAAAAAACACTATATTAAATTCTGGACTGTAGGTTGCAGAAAAATCAATGCGAATAGCACTTCCTGGTTTATATGTCAAAAGAAGTCACTTTTTCTTCGTTAGAGAATTTCTAACTAATAAATATGTCAACTATAATCAAATGTCAAACAGAACTATAAGCTTTAGTCGTCGTGGCCTAAAGGATAAGACGTCCGGTGCATTCGTATCTAACGATGCAACGGTGTTCGAATCCCGCAGGCGGGTACAAATTTTTCTAATGAAATACGTACTTGACAAATTTTAATTTTCACGGTTGACTTCCACGGTGAAGGAATAACATCGTGTAATAAAAATCAAACCTGCAAAATTATAATTTGAGTAATTACTGGTGGTAGCACCTCTTGGGAATCCGCACGGGTAGATACCACCACCCTGCCTATTTCTGTCGTGAAGCAGTAATGCGTTTCGGATTGAAGGGTTGGGCAGCCGTTGTAACTATACTGAGACCTTAGAACTCATATCTCAAGGTGGGAGGCGGTATTTGCGTTATAGATGTCTATACGGGTTCCGGTAACCACTTAACACCAAGTGGGCTGTGAGCTCGTCCACTCATCTATGCAATAAAAAATAATAAATAATAAAAAGCTAGAATTACGCGGAATTTGTGAACTGAATTAGCTATATTCTGATACATTAAGTTTTTCTTTTTTTTTTTCCTACCTAAGCTGATAGCCCTAGCGGCTATGTCAGCGTAACCCTAACTTTAGTAGGTGAGCTCACGGGGCTCAAACCTGACGATGTTGCTAACACGAACCCTAGCAAGAGCCGTGCTTCGCAGAATCTACCATGTGATCGGAAACGCGACCCACTGAGAAGATCCGGCGAGAAACTCAGTGGGCTGTGTCTGAGAGTTAATTTACTCGTCGAGCCCTTCGTCGCAAGCGACGGGTTCGACGAGAACGGTGACCGGTGCTTGAAGTACCTAAAAGCACCGTCAGTGGATCGGGAGGATCCGAGATGACGTGTTTTGGGCGACGTCGCCTGCTTTCCATTCGGTCCGCAGAATCGGGAATGATACATTAAACAAGTATAAATGAAATTATATACACCGATATACGAATATTTATGTGTTCGAGTCCTTAGAGACTTGATTTCTGGTCACCCTGACGAGACTACAAGCTCCATTGAACGCTAACCTGCACCTGCTTCACTCTAACGCCTCTATTGTCCCTCCCTTGGATAACGTTTTAGGGACGATTCGAAGCGGATATTTTTAAAATAATTTTCTTTTTAATAACGCTTGTTGGCTTCTTGTAATTTGTTTTCATTGTAGACAGCCAAGCACACAGCCATAGTGGTTAATGGTCACCGTAGCTCATCGATGCTAGCTATATCAGGAACACAGTCAAGCTGCGTAAAGGAATATGGATGTATGCATAGTGTGTAGATTTTTTTAGCAGGGCTGTTGCGTTCTTTTAAAATAATACATTTATTTTAACATAGCTTTGAAGTAACATAACTGGGTTAAGGAAAACTAGAAAAGACATAATATAAAACCCTGCATTTCACAATTTGAACTCGCCGTGGCTTAAAGAATAAGACGCCCGGTGTACCTACTCTTATCAAGCGATATGAATGTACCGGGGTTCGAATACCACAGGCGGGTATCAATTTTTTCTAATGAAATACGTATTTAACACATTTTCACGAATATTTTCCTCGGTAAATGTAGCAAGCAGATCATGCAATAGAAATGAAGTCAAAATTTGCGCAATTACTATACAACTGAGACATGGACTCGTTCAAGTGTCACGCTGTATGATGGAATTAATGTTGGGATGACTATGGACTCCAGTAACCACTTAACACCGGGTGGACTGTAAGATCATTATCCGTGTGCGCAATAACAAAAAATGCCTCTTACCTGAAGGGTAGGCAACGTACTGGCGTCCCTGGTGACCGTGGGCGGCGGTGAATCACTTACCATCAGGTGACCCGTCTTGCTGGTTTGCCTCTTAGCTGTTATAAAAAATTAAAAAAATGCAACCCAAATTTTGCGTTACTTGGCATATTACGAAGCCATCACCGACACAAATGACAGTTGACTTTTAAAATGGACACATTTAGGATAATCGAATCATAGACCAAGAATTCAAATTAAATGAAACGGAAAATTTCATTCGGACAGCCCTCAATACGGAACTCCCTCGGAACCTTACGATTTAGACTTCGCTGTTGGCTATACTGTTTGTAATTCAGTCTTGATTGTTGGCCATCCTGATGAGATTATTCGCTCGCTTCGCTCGACTCGCTCCATTTAAAACCACACTTCACCTCACGTCCGTGCTGTGTTTAAATATAAATGTTGGTTAGACATTTACTACGAAAGATATATTTAGTAAACAAAGATATGTGAAATTTTAATGCAATTAAGCAGCGTGTCATAAAATATTAGATTCTATGCTTAGTACATAGCTACGTGCCGATGTTTATTAGGTGGTTTTAGGAACCTCAAGCACCGGTCATCGTTCTCGTCGAACCCGTCGCTTGCGACGAAGGGCTTGACGAGTAAATTAACCCACAGATACAACCCACGGAGTTTCTCGCCGGATCTTCTCAGTGGGTCGCGTTTCCGACCCGGTGGTAGATTCTGCGGTTCGTGTTAGCAATGTCGTCAGGTTTGAGCCCCGTGAGCTCACCTACTAGTTAAGGTTACGCTGAAATAGCCTCTCAAGGCTATCTATCAGCTTAGGTAGGGAAAAAATATGTTTATTAATAGATAGTAATCTGAAAATTCAGTACAATTTCACCGAAGTACCGACTAAACGAGCACAGCAAAAACAACTCTTAGCAAGATGAGTTCTATCGTTTCTCAGTCGTAAAACAAGATTCGTTCTCGTAACCTATGCCCTGTTAGAGCAGCGCGTGAGCCATCGAGCGGTTTTTACGACCGCGCGGCACACAGCCGGCATTGCCAAGCCCCCCTAACGAGCCAAACATAAAATAAAGCATAAACCTTCTGTAATACGAATGAACTGTGTTTATGTCGTCTTCTTTGCTTCTATTAAACGTAACTATTAAAGACGTTTGTTGTTTAACAAGATATTATATATTTTATTATGAAATTTATTACGAGTATCTATCTCACTTTTCATTATTCTGTTTTAGTATAAATATGTCTGGGAATTGCTCAAAAAACCATTAGTATTCTTTTGATTTATTATGACAGGCTTATGTGCAAGACCTTAAAAAGCTGATGACCTCATCACCCATGGATGAGTACGGTACCATCATTCTTCATGTTACCGCAAAGCAATAATGATTTCCAGTTTGAACGGTAGTGGGGTCCTTATGTATCTCGAGCTAGGCAAAGGCATTCACGTCATTCAGCCTACTGTGACTGTGAATTCGTTTACCTACGAGAGCGGATTAAAAAAAAAACATGATTTGCAACTACTCGACCGCTTTTCTAATTTGGGCTGACGATAAACGAACGCCCTTGCAGATTTATCGACGAAACTAGGACATAGATAGTAAAACTTGATACTGCATTCGCGAGACGATATATTCTTCCAAACAGTTGACGTACGTGGTTGGGGAACTGAGCCTGATATATACCAACAATAAGGACAAAGTGTAGTGTTTAATGCATTGCGGAGTGAGCAAGTGATGTTATTGTGTTTGAAAAAAAGTGAAAACACGCGATAATGTATTAATAGAATCGGTGAGCTCAAGTTTTTCAAACGTCTTTGTATACAAATAAATAATGAAATATATTTTTTTCCGAATTATTAGTACATGCGCATTATCATCGTACAAACCGTCTTTGCCAAAAATCTTGTCGATCCGCTGCTTAGTTACTGAAAGATAGACTAAATAACAAAGCTTTTTTGCATTGAGCTTTTTAAATTAACATCTTTTTTAAGTGCTGGTGCTGAACCATCCAAAAACGTGGCTGATATTTGTTTAGTGTTATGATTTGTGTCGCTTCGGTTGTGATTGATAACATGATCTGCTCTGCCCAATAATAAAATCGATTCGTGCAATAATTCCTCACGTTGTGGACTCTCAAATCGCGAAAATACCGTAGCCTTAAAAAAAATTATATTTTTTATATATTTTTTATTTAAACCCATTACCTAATTTGTTACAAAACTTGATGAGGTTGGTTAAAAATGCATTCTCGGCGTTCACCTTACGCGCGCACAATTCAATAGCATTGTAAATGTTATATCACATTCATCTCGTCTGAATATTTACTATGATTAGATCCGAGCAACTACTTTTTTTATTATTATACCTACTGAAGGTAAAATCCTCAAATCTGTTCGTGTCGTCATCGCGGTGAGAGTGGCTACTTAAACACACAATATTCCTTTTATTAATTGACTTTTGGCTAGTCAGCAACGCTCCCCCCGCTTAAATAAAACGACTTATCGCGTACTTTGATGGTAGTGCACTAGGAAACTCTCTTGAAGTTCGACAATTATAGAAAACTCCAACTCCAAACTCCATAAAGAACATAGGAACTTAACAAACAACATTGTTAGGTATAGTTTTTGTTTATTTTATTTTTATTGCATAGGTGGTTGGACGAGCTCACGGCCCACCTGATGTTAAGTGGTTACCGGAGGCCATAGATATCTACAACGTAAATGCCGCTACCTACCTTGAGATATGAGTTCTAAGGTCTCAGTATAGTACAGCTGCCTCACCCTTCAAACAGAAACGTATTACTGCTTCACGGCAGTGGTAGGCAGTGTGGTGGTACCTACCCGTGCGGGCTCATCAAAGGTGCTACCACCAGTATTTAAGCAAATTATAATTTTGCTGGTTTGATCTTTATTACACGATGCTATTCCTTCACCGTGGAAGTCAATCGTGAAAATTTGTTAAGTACGTATTTCATTAGATAAATTGGTACCTGCCACCAGGGATTCGAACACCGGTGAATCTCTAGATACAAATGCCCCTGACGTCTTATCCTTTAGGCCACGACGACTATTATAAGTTTGCCGATTTGATGACGTAATAATGTACTCTAACAATAATCACATTACGCAAGCTTCAAAACTAAAAACTTATAATACGGGTCACGTAAACAAATAATGTTTTCGTGTGGCTTATGGTCGGGTACAACCGTACCTGATAATATCGAAGCGGACTGACACGTACACATGAAAGTAAATTCGGAGAAACCTTCCATTAACAAATAATTGGTTAGATTAGACCAATTAATAAAATTCTCATTTCAAAAGAAATTTGAAGGCAGTATTTTTTTTTGGAGGTCGCTAAAGAACCTTCTGGAAACGTCTTTTTGTCTCGATATGTTTGGCGGCAGATATAGATAAGGTAGTGGGCTCACTTATGCGCAAAATTCCGGGTGCATTTGTAAATCCACGCTAGACTAGCAAGTTGCTAAAGGTATTCTACATGTAACATTTATGTACATAATAAACTACCAGAATCTTTATGTATCGGCTTTCTTCTTCTGACCTTGGGATTAAAGAGAGATAGAGAACTTGCTGTTCAGATAACGTAGGAAACTAAAAATTAGTAACATATACATGTAAAGAAAAACCTTCATAGTCTAAAACTCTTTAGTTTTATAAAAAGGTTTTTTCTTATACGTCATTCAGTGAAGTTTGACATTCAGTAAAAAGAAAATTCAGTTTGTTTAAAAACATTAATTTTATTAGATTAAGGGCTTTAAATGTTGTTTTCTCATTATACACATAACAGACAACGCAATTAAGTATTTTATTGTTTTTTATCCTGGAGTACCCAATATCATTATATAAATTTGATTTTTAAACCCAATGAATTTGTCGGCAGATTTTGTCAGTGGGTCACGATTGAAATAGGACTAGGGCAGATGTTAGCAAACTCTCTCAGCCCTATGAGCTCGTCCATCAGTCAAAGCGAAACCAGAATTGTTCGCGTAGAGTACTGGTATATAAACTCTACGTAATAAATACATATCGACGCTTGAAAGGCAAACGTGACTAAACGACAATACGTGAACTCTACAGTAGACTAATTTAAAGTTGAAATACCTGAAAAAAATTCTATTTTAACGAATCTAGCTGTAGGATTGAAATGATTTTAATAGATCTAGAAATATATATTTTTTGCGCATCGAATATGGTTATTGCCTATCATTTATGTATAAAGCAGTTATTGTCGCTTAGTCACGTTTGCCTTTCAAGCGTCGATATATATGGTTAGTGTGAATAGTAACTTTACTGTTGTTTCTGTGTCTTTAAAGTCTTAATTTCAGAACATCCTAATTAACGTACATTAAAGTTAAATGGAAATAGATAGTGCTCAATGTTTTCCTTTTCACGGCGGCAGTGTAAGCTCGGATAAGTCGTTATGAAAAGCCACCCTTCGCCTATATACAGGATGTGGCCGAAACTCAGGTACGCAGGTCCCTTCCTAATTAACACGACCTGTATCTGTACAATGTTATCGTAAATTTAGAATATTACGGATGATAACTTAATTATTTAGTTAATGATTAATTATGTGCTACCGACTTTTTAATAATCTAATATGAATAACTGACGTTAAAGTTTTATTATCTATAAATTAATACGTGAAGCAAAAACTTTGTATCCTTTTTACGAAAAATGCGCGGACGGAGGAGTGTGATGAGTACAGAATGTTAAATTCTTTTTTAAATTGTGCATAAAAAATACATTAAATCAATAAAAACATATATTACACACACTGCCGTGTATTTGACACAAACACGCATACATACTATTTGTTTATTGACAAACTTTTCTTATTGCTTATTTTCTTTGGTCAAATTGAGAACAGATTAAATATTACTTGTCTTTATTAATATTTGTCTAAAGTGTAGTCTTGGCGAAATATGTGATTATAGAAATATAATAAATTGTCTTTAACAATAGATTCATAGTACTTATTAGTCGTATGAGAGTATAAATTTAGTGACAGTCGCGGATCGTGTGTTCACAAGTGCTCACGATGGACGACGGTTCGCTATTGTCGACTGTCAATAACGGGGACCGCGTTCGCATCGTTAAAATTTAAGTGCTGTGAAGTTCATTGGTGAACAGTAACAATGGTGAAAAAGGACAGTGATTGCCTGTTAGAACTTTTGACTTTGCTATGCGACCAGCCGCCTGCTAAACGAAGGGTAACCAGAAAAGGTAAGAGAAACGATGTATGATATAACTTTGATGTGATGTACACCTTCTAACCCGACGTAGGTACGACCATCCAGCTATTGCAAAGATATCACGCGTTCTAGTTTGACGGAACTCTTGCCTCAAGGTGGGCGACGGCTATCACGTGATGTCCATGGACTTCTTCAGAAAACGATAAAAGCCAGGCTTAAATAACAAACAGATAAACAGCGAACCGCAATGGACTGCAAACGTTCTTAATTTATAAACATTGAATCTATGCTTCTGCTATCAAAATAACCTGATGTATCGAGATAAAAATCCTACGACGCTACGGACATCAGTAACCCCCATTCATGAAGGTCGTATAGTGGACTGTAGGATTAGGATGGGCAAGGAACTTAATAAATAAACTCGCGAGGATTGCACGTATAATTTTTTTATTTTTGGAAATTTTATAATTCGCGTACAATAGAACGGAATAAAGAGAATTACAAATCTAAGACATTCCAAAATTCAAAATTCAAAAGTAATGTCAAAAACCACAACAATAAAAAAGGTTCATACCAATTTGTTGGGTTGCCACTAGGTCGCACACTCTATACTTACATACTCCCTAACGAAATGCTTCCGAAAAAATAATTAAAAAGCAACGTCTCTAAATCGTTCTTATCTCGCTTATCTCGGCGACCTTGATCTGTCGAAAGTGATAATTATCATAAAAATATAACCTACTTACTTCCTTTTAATATAGGTTATCTGTGTACGCGCATAAAAAATGTTTTAGATATTCTTATAAAAAACATAGATAATCATAGACATAACAAACGGCCTTGCATAAAAATACCTAATAAGTACCTATGTATTTTAAAAAAAAAGTCGTTGATCTATGATGTTGATAATGGTTGGAATTCTGTCGTGCATTTTCTCCTGTCGAAGTTTATAGGAAGACCTCCGTCTCCTTTGTGAAAGGTGAAAATATTGTGACCCTAGATTTAGGTATTTAAGTGTAGTGTGCTCAAGAAAAATCACGGCTGATAAAATGGTAGATTGGTAGAATGGTAGAATGGTAGATTTGTTAGAATTTTAAAGGTGAACCTAAGGTTTTTCATACCTTCTCTCGCATCAACGTAAGTTGTATATTTTGTTTATAAAACGATATCTCAGATTGTTTATTGTCACTGGTATTGCAATGCCCGGCTTTAACCTCTCTAGGTCGGTGAAGAGAGATCCCGTTCCACGACGCCCTTCATGCGGCCAATGATCGGAGGCACTGGCGGGACATTACAAGGAGTAAAATCATGTCGAATTATAATTATAATGGTCACGACCCTCAGCAGTGAGGAAACGACGCGAGGAGGAGGTCGGTGAAGGTATCATCGTTACGTACACAAAATAAAGTCTTTTTTCCGCTGGGAAAATCAGTGTTTACTGGAAAATCGATAATGATGCAGCGTTTACATGTTACACACGAAACGGACTATCGTATTTTTCATTTAATTTGTTGTGGCTGAACGTTATCGCATTGATACAGCAAAGACAACGAGTTCGTATCGCGATAACGCCCAAACAGTACACGGTTACCTCCGAAACGGTTGTTTGCTATCGAAAAAAAAGTACAAAAAGAAAATCGTGTTTTTTTTTTTTTTCGAAAAATCACACGATTCCAAATTTAATAGCGCGTTTAGCTTTTTCGGTTTCGAACGGTTTTCACGATTATTACTAATAATTTTTGCGCGTATTTAAAAACGGCTTCTCCCGAAATGTGATTGGTGAATTTTGGGTATAGCGAACGATGTCGCTAGTTTCGACGGCAGTTGACAAGATGAGTACGTTTTGGACTGAGTTCTTGAATGCGGCCGCGAGTCACCCGTTCCCGTCTGTGCCGGGGGATTTACTCTCGCCTTTCGACTTGCCCGATAACGGTAAATCTGTTTTAGTTTTAAATTAGAAATTTAGATGGCGCTAGTAGTGTTTAAGGTTTTCGGTTCCTCTTCTTATTGCGGCTTTTATCTAACGTAATCTAGCCTACCTATGCAAGCAACACTAGTTCCAGCAAGGGCAATGCTTCGCTGAATCTACCAAAGAATTGAAATCGCGACCCACTGAAAAGAGAGAGAGAGTATTCTTTATTGTACACCAAAAAACAAACAGTGCGATACACACAAGAGCGAGAGAGAAGAGAAGATCCGACGAGAAACTCAATGGGCTGTCTGTGTCTGTAGATTAATTATCTCGACGAACCCTTAGTCGCATTCGACGGGTTCGACGAGAACGGTGACCGGTGCTTGGAATATCTATATAACCAGATTGGATCGACACAATATTTATCCATGCTCTAGTTTGAGATGAATGGGAAAGTCGAGGGGAAAAGATCTCGCGGACGATCTCCGACCTTATAAAATCTGTGACTCAATCCAACATAAATGATTGCTGTCACTCTGTGAAACACCGTGCCACATGGCGTCACATCGTGAGAGCATCGGTGTCGCAGGATTCGACTGGTATATGACCACGACCGCTCTATGAAGAGTGTACGACTAGGAAGAAGAGTTTGATTTGGCTTCTAGCTTCACACTCGCTACACTCCTTGAAATTGACAGATGACGCTACACTGATAAATGAATGAATGACAGATTGACGCTATCATCATCACGCCTTTGACAATGTAAATACGTAATGAAGAGGTTATCACACACAAGTCATTATAATAGACTAGCCGCTCAATAGTGTATAGTGGAAAACAAATTACGTAGCTAAAACGATGAGTTCACTAATCTTTGAACGCTTCAAGGACGTATTAATTACACAGATCAATCACAAAGGTATATATCTAATTAACGTAATTAAACTGTTTCTATGTTGTATTCAGATATTGAACATTCCCTTTCATACGTAATTGCAAACGTTGTAAACATTTTGTGTTTCTGTACGTAATATTTGTTTGATTCGATTAGAATACGCAGCGACATATATTTTTGTTGGTAGCTTGTCGTTTGTCAGTTATTAATCAATGTTACCAACAAATAATAATAAAAACGTACGAAAAGGATCGAATACGGAAACCGTTTTTTTTTATTATTTTTTTTTTTGTCAAGACCAGTGCTTCTCCTTTTGATCGAAATACGAATCGCTCAAACAATTCGTTTCTCGAATAAAAAGTTTTGAAGTGAAAGATTTTCCTTATCCCAGAACGATGATTAATTAAAGATTCGTGGATTCCATTTATAAAATTTCAAATGCTAATTCCGCTTTGATTAACTTTGGGGATAACTTTTGCCGCTGACAAAGCAAACTCGAAAGTTGTTAAGGTAAGATGTATCTTTTGACCGTGGGCAGTCTTAACAAGGGGAATGGTGCGCGATCCTAAACAAACACTCGTCAAAGACAAGATAGAAACTTGAAAATCTTAATTGCGGACATGACGGCAGTGATTCATTTACGCCTAGGCCCGCGGGTCCCGGGGCAATTTTTTTTAAATGCCAAAATTTCAGAGACGCAAAAAAGCAAAGACAGTCAGTCTCCTTTGAAAATGAGTTCAGATTAATCGTTCTAAAAAAATTCTATGCAATATTCATAATAATATAATAATCTATTTTTTTCTATTTTTTTTTATTTACTTTACAATCTATGAGTACGATATAATTTTTTTAATAGTCTTTATCGAATGACTTTACTTTTTGTTTTATTACGGAAATTAATCATATGCTTACAAAGTGTTTAATAATTACTAAATTTAAATGATTTCGTAATTTGTTTTAAGCTTTAAATAAATATCGTTTTTGTATTTATTCAAATGTCAGCACATATTTTTTTTTAACAAAAATATTTTTTTATAGAAAATATATATCCCATTTTTTTCATATTCAATTCTATATGCATTGCTCAAACTAACTGAAAGAAAAAAGAAAAAAAAATACTCTGAGCAAATAAAGTTATTTTAAATTTAAAATAACTCAAGTCCTAAAATCTGTGATCATTAATTGCATCACGGGATATTTATTGAACATTAATCATGACATATTAAAACTACTTTCACGATATAATTTGGCGTTTGTTATTTGATTGCTTAATATTTTCAACGTTTCAAATACTTTAGTTTTCGTGATCACCTTTTTTTTTTCGTGCCTAAGCTGATAGCCTTGAGAGGCTATATCAGCGTCGCCTTAACTAGTAGGTGAGCTCACGGGGCTCAAACCTGATGACGTTGCTAACACGAACCCTAGCAAGAGCCGTGCTTCGCAGAATCTACCACCGGATCGGAAACGCGACCCACCGAGAAGATCCGGCGAGAAACTCAGTGGGCTGTGTCTGAGGGTTAATTTACTCTTCACAACGGCGGATCCAGGGGGGGGTCATGACCCCATGACCCCCCCCCTGAGCTGGTTCCAGGACTTAGGTGAACCACTAATTGAACATAATGATTTTATTTATATATTTTGTTACTATACAGATTTTATGTAACTATATGTAGTTTTTAACCCTCCGACACAGCCCACTGAGTTTCTCGCCGGATCTTCTCGGTGGGTCGCGTTTCCGATCCGGTGGTAGATTCTGCGCAGTACGGCTCTTGCTAGGGTTCGTGTTAGCAACGTCGTTAGGTTTGAGCCTGAGGTATGCCTTCAATATTTAATTAATTTAATATAATATAATAACTTTGTATGATGGCAAGCGTTTGGGAACGAGCGCATCGAAAATTTGACTATGTGACCCCCTCCTGGCGCCAAAGCTGGATCCGCCCTTGACTCTTCAAGCCCTTCGTCGCAAGCGACGGGTTCGACGAGAACGATGACCGGCGTGATCACCAACGAGAATAGTATTACTTATACAGCGCCCCTAGCGGCAAACGTAGGCAAACGTTCCAACTCCATACAAATCTGAGTTAACTTTTACGCTATCGAGAACGTAAAAAAACTCGCGCTAAGCCTACAGATATTGCTTACACAGTCGAGTATTAAGAAAAAAATCACCAAGATCAAATTAAAAGGCTTCAAGTACCATTGACAACACAAAAACTTCGCTAACATACGGTCGACTTCATTTAAACTACTCTTACAGTTAAAACTTCCGTTTTTATTGTCATTACAAAGAACTTTAAAAGCTATTGAAAACTGTAAAATTTGTTTTAAATATATTTTGACGACCGTCTGGTGTAGTGGTAAGTGACATGGTCACTACACAAGGGGGTCGCGGGTTCGAATCCCGCCAAGGGAAGATATTTGTATGATAAATATAAATGTTTTTTCCAGGGTTATGGATGTACTATATTAAATTTATGTATGTGTATAATAAAAATCTTACATTTATTTCCGTTACCTGGTACCTGTAACACAAGTTCTTTACGAACTTATCACGGGACCAGTTAACGTGGCGTGATTGTTAGTAAATATAAAAAAATATATATAAAAAAAAAAAAAATATATTAGTAAAGGATTCGCGAAAACCGGTGAAATTACTATACAGTTAACTCTTCGTGATCACACTTTCCTTATAATAATATACCTTTGCTCTTACGGGAGCTTTTAGAACGACTAACGTTGTATTGACCGACAGGGCTAAAGATTGAAACATTCCTATTGCCAAATAAACACTTATTTTACCAGTAATTGTGACGGTAGTATTCATATAATCAAACTAAACACTTCAATGTACTAAACTTCTATCGCCCTAAAGTGAGATATGATTTTAATGCAACGATTTTTTTTCGATTAGGAAATTGCATTATATTTGAGCCTACGTTTTCTGATTGAGTCTTTTATTTATTTATTTATTTAACTTCATGCACAAAGGTACAATGGCGGACTTAATTCCTAAGGCATTCTCTACCAGTCAACCAAGGGTGGTGTAGAGAATCCTGTGGTAGGTGCATTACTTTATGTGAAAATAACCAAATTGATAATAATATAAAATTTACACATATATCTATTCGTATATTCACATACATATTCATATACACACTTAAACACAACATAAAAATATAACAAATTTATCAGAGAAGTCTTTTATAGAGTCTTTTAAGATGAACAAAACGTAAACACTCGCACGCACGTAGCATGCTCCCGTACGCGACCTTGTAAGGGCATATGAATCTTTATTCTATATTATATCGTACGATAAACATAGCCATAGCTCAAACACACTATCGCATTATCATTACATTTCTTATCGACGAAAGGTGATAAATATGCATTCTCTTTAGCTGTGTTCCTGCTCTTGTCTGACAACAAATGTACGTATCATTTGAGAACCGAATCATTCGGTCATCCCTTTAATCTTATCGATAAAAAAAAAACATCGATATCTCATTGAGAAATCACGCGGATCAGCGCAGCGTTTCTATTGGAAAGAGCGTTTTATCTAATCAATTCACACAGTGCGAAGAAATGTTTTCAAGGAAACGAACGTGTTTTAATTTGAAAAAAAGTTTCGATTGTAATTTTCTTAACATTACGTTTGCCTTGACCTATATTAGTGATGTGCTCGGTTAGTTGATGTATCGATATGAAAGTACCGGCGGTGCCGTGGTCCGAGACAGTGCAGTGTATCACTAGTTGCGCACAGAACTCGTTCTGCTGCGGCTTGGGTTTGTGTGAAACTATCGCCGTGGCATATCCCTATTTGACTCCGCTGCCGAATTTCAGTGTCGTGATAGAAGCGCCGACCTACGCACGCCGATGTCAGTATGAATACGCTCATATTTATATATCTCTTTAGTATTAAACTTTGATTGAACGTAGATTAAGACAATTTCTATTGTTATTATTGAACCCGGTCCATTTTGCTTCGGCTATGATCGCTCCAAAACGGGATCGATGGAGACAGCTGGTTGACGGAATCGGACGGAGTCGTGATCCTCAGCAATGAGGGACCGATTGAAGAAAGAGTTGATCGCTACCGAACTCACCCACCTGCTCAGCCAATCTGAAGATTTTCAGAAATTTCATCGAAGTGGGTCCAGCCCACTTACTTACAGTCCAGTACACTACATACACACATTGACTTTAAATGTACAGATAATGAAATAACTATTCCGTCTACCTAAGACCTTTAGACGTTTTACTGGTGGTAGGTCGTCTTGTGAGTCCGCACGAGTAGGTACGTCAATTTCTTCCGTGAAGTAGTAATCCACCATTTTTAAAATCCACTGCGAGGTGAACCGCTTAGATACTGCCTCTTTGTACTGTCCGACGATCTTATTATCTATACTAATATTATAAAGAGGAAAGATTTGTTTGTTTGTTTGTTTCGAATAGGCTCCGAAACAACTGGACCGATTTGAAAAATTCTTTTTCCATTAGAAGCCGACATTGTCCCTGATAACATAGGCTACTTTTTTTATTTTATTTTTTATTTTATTTTTTGGTTTCATGTGTGTTTTAATGTTTCCGAAGCGAAGCGAGGGCGGGTCGCTAGTGTTGTATAAAGTGCAAAAATACAAAGACAAACAAAGATAAGAGAGAAAAATATAGTTATTTAATCTATATATTAACACGTGAAGCAAAAACTTTGTACCCCTTGTAGGGACACAGCTTAGTTTTTTTTTTTTTCCAACCTATGCTGATAGCCTTGAGAGGCTATTACAGCTTCGCCCTAACGTTTGTAGGTAAGCTCACGGGGCTCAACCGGAGAGTTGCTAACACTGACCCTAGCAAGAGCAGTGCTTCGCAGAATCTACCACCCGATCGGAAACGCGACCCACTGAGAAGATCCCACAGCTTAGTAGCGTATGCGGTTTTGTACATCGCTTGCATTAGTCAGTCGTACATAACCCACCCGACACGTCAGACACTTGTGACAATATACAGAGTAAAATTGGAACTAACTTGTTTTATTAATAAAGGTCAGTTAACACCCGTTACATTACATCAGCAACCGTATATTATTTACATCGCTACCAGAAACCGTACACCCCTTTTTACGAAAATTGCACAGACGGAGAAGAACTAGCCCACTGAGTTTCTCGCCGGATCTTCTCAGTGGGTCGCGTTTCCGATCCGGTGGTAGATTCTGCGAAGCACTGCTCTTGCTAGGGTCAGTGTTAGCAACTCTCCGGTTGAGCCCCGTGAGCTCACCTACAAACGTTAGGGCGAAGCTGAAATAGCCTCTCAAGGCTATCAGCATAAATAAGAAAAAAAAAGAAGGAGAAGAATGAAATTTCCCACACTTATAGAGAATATAGAGAAGGAGTGCAAACTGCTAATATATTTTTTTAAATTATGCGTTAATAATACATTAAATCAATAAAAAAACATTACACACACATCCATGCATTTGACACACACATATGTATACTCTTTGTTTATTGTCAAACTTTTGTTATTGCTTGAAGTCTGTAGTCTGTAGTCAAATTGAGAATAGCTAAATTGTTTATTTTTAATATTATTTGTCTATAGCGTAGCCTTGGCGAAATCTTTGATTAAAGAAGTATAATAAATAGTCTTTGATAATAGAATGATAATAGAACCATAATGATGTTCAAACTTATAATTTCAATTCATTTTATAGTCGAATTTCGATTTCTGCGGGACACCTGGGCGCACGTCCAATTATAACTTAAAAACGTAAAATATATAAATATTAACAAACTTTTAAAGCAATGTTTCGTTGCTATCGCCTTATACGGTACGATTATAATTGGCAAAGTTTGAATTGGATGGATTCGTTTCTGCGAAATTGCTAGCACCTAGGTCGCACACGGCGGTCGAACACCGCGAGGAAAAGAAACAGAATTAAAACCTTTAAACTTGTGAAACATAACTTTTAAGCTATTGCACAGCTTTTATCGCGGGCCTTGAGCGCGGCGACCGAATCATGAAATTCCCTTACGAAAAAAACCTAACACCCCTCACTCCGCCTACCATGTAGCTCGCGTTCAACACATTCACACGTTGCGTTTGTGTAGTGTTTGTGAATAAGCGCGTGGCGTGACGTCACACTGCATGCGCATCGTGAAAAGTCTGCCCATCTCTCTCTCGCGCGGTCTAGCTTATGAGTGTGAAGGGGACAGTTAATGTTTTGCTTTTATTAATATTTAATATAGCGTGGTCTTGTTTTATTATTGTTTTAATATTAAATTATCATTGTCTAATTATAATTGCATAAGTTGATAAAAAATGCTATGCAGTAGCTTTACCGCGGCAGTTCCCGAGTGCCACACGTTTGTTTTTTTTTCTTCATAAAAGCCCGCTGCTCTTTATACTGGTTATTCTTACTGGTGGTAGGACCTCTTGTTAGTTCACACGGATAGGTACCATCACCCAGCCTATTTCTGTCGTGAAGCAGTAATGCGTTTCGGTTTGAAGTGTGGTGCAGCCGTTGTAACTATACTTGAGACCTTAGAACTTAAATCTCAAGGTGTGTGGCGCATTTACGTTGTGGATGTCTATGGGCTCCAGTAACCACTTAACACCCGGTGGGCTGTGAGCTCGTCCACCCGTCTAAGCAATAAAAAAAAATAAAAAAAATACTCGTCTTATTCGGTACTGACAATAATGACGTGTATTTGCAAACAAAACCAATTATCGTTCTGTAAGAAAACAAATGACTTTCAATAGGTATTTAAAACAATACATGAACGAAATAAATAGTAAAAATGTAACAGAAATATTTCAACACCAACATTGCCACTCTGTATTCCTATCGCGTTCTTTATTTAGAAAGCTAAATTGAGATGAGTTTCTTTCTTATTCTAAATTAAATGTCGTTCACTCGATTTGCGGTAATACATTTTAAAATAACTCTAATCAAATGTGTATATTTCAATTTTAATTACTTATTTAGTTGATACTCTATTACTGGTGGCTGGGCCCGCACGTGTAAGTTACAGTACCCTGCCTAAAAAGTAGTAATGCCACCCGGCTTATAAGTTGGCATAGACATTGTCTACTACAGATTTAGAACTCCTTTCTCAAGGTAGGTAGTGGTATTCACCGTATAAGCCCAAAGAGGGGCTCCACTAAACGCTTAGCCTCAGATGGATCAAACGTCTAAGCAATAACAAAACAAAACAACATCACCGTACTAAAGTTTACGAACTACGGTGTTTCCCGAGCGCTATGACATGTCCTTCCTCGCTAACGCTATGACATGAGTAATTAACGGTAGGCAGCGGCTTGACTCTACCCCCATGGGCGACTGTAACCACTCACCATCGAGCTGGCCGTATGGCCTGCAAGGACAATAAAAAAAGGACTAAAACGCTGAAATCAGGACCAATAAAAATTCAGATTTTATCAGTACTGTGTATAATACTACAGTCTGAATATGTATTTAATTAATATGTCTAGTGTATAGGCGATGGTGCTACAATTACATTCTAAACTGTCCAAACCACGGATATGTATATTAAAAAATATAAAAAATATACTAAATTTTGACATCTACCAACATTTTCACGGTTTGACATCGTTAGCTGACTTTTGGCGGGAACTACAAACGTGGCAGTCGATTTAAATATTTTTACTGGTTTTTCGTTAAAAAATTACCAAAACTTATTTTATATAGTATATATATATAGTGTAAATAATTGTACATTTTGTTAATTAATAAAATGAACGAACCGGAGGATCCAGGTGGAACCCCAAAACGTTCCAAAATTCTTCGTAAAAGAGGTTCGAAGGAATGTGGACCTGAAGCAGGCGGCGGTGAGGATGTCTTTATTCCGTTTTTTAAGCCAGGTTATCTGAGACTTTATCCTGAACATTGTACAAATACGGACTTCAAAGTGTTTGTTGAAAGCCAGGACCAACAGGTTAAACTTGGAAATAAAAGCCCAGTTTACTTAAATCATATTTTTACTTCGGAAGTGAAAGGTGTAGTAGCTTTACATAGAGTCAATGCCAACAAAATTGCAGTTGTTTTTAAGCAATACAACACTGCAAATAATTTCATCACAAATACAGAGTTTTTAACAAAGCACAACTTGAAGGCGCATATTCCTGCAGCGCAAATAGAAAAAACTGGAATCATCCGATATGTGCCTACCAACATTTCGAACAAAGATTTATATACGAAACTGTCTTCGATCTATGAAATTATTTCAGTGAGAAGATTCACGAAAAAAGTCGGTCAAAGTACTGTAGGTCTTGAGACTGTTAGTATAACTTTCCTATCAAATGTTCTGCCCGACAACATCCAATATGACCTATTTTCGTTCAGGGTGTTTGAATATGTCCCGCCGTTGCAGCAATGCTTCCGGTGCTTCAAGTTCAACCACCCTGCGAAAATTTGTAATGGTAAACAACGTTGCTCGATATGTGCTGGGGAACATAATTTCAGAGACTGTGATAAAAAAGAGAACTTGTGTTGTGTCAATTGCAGTGGCCCTCACCTGGCCATTTCCAAATCTTGCCCAATAAAAATGAAAAAAATACTTGAAAAGAAGGGTAACATTACTTATGCCTCTGTGGCTAATACAATTACGACATCTGATTTTCCATCTTTACCTACACAGTCGAGCAGCATAGTTAAGACCCTGCCATCAATAAACCAAAGTGTACATAAATTAAATAAAAATGTAAAAATTGTAAATAATGTAAATAAAACAGTGCCTGAACCCAACTTGAACCAAACTCAACTTAAGGCTCAAATTGCAAACAATAAGAATATTTTGATGGCAATGGTCCAAACTTTAGTTGAATTGGGTAATAAAACAGATAATGAACCGGTGACTACACTGTTCATTAAAGACTTACTTTTAAAAAATCTGTCACATTAATGGATAGTACAGTACAGAACATACAGCAGTTATGTATCGCTCAATACAATATTCAAAGTATACATAGAAAAAAACCTTTATTGTCTAAATTTTTAGCTGAGCAAAATGTTGATATCTGTCTACTCAGTGAAACTTGGCTGAAAGATACTCAGCATTTTAAAATTTCGGGATATAATTCCCACTATCATAATGCTCAAAATGAGCATGGTGGAGTAGCAATTTTGATCAAACCGTATTTTAAATATAATATTATTCAAACCAGATTTTACCAAGACATTCAGACTGTGGCATTATCGTTATATGTAAGTGGTAACCACTTAACGATTTTATGTGTATACTGTCCTCCCTCGAATGGTAGCTTCAGAATAAGTAAACTGCGTAATATAATTAGAGATTTGCCTAAGCCAATATATGTGGCTGGAGATTTCAATGCTCACCATGTGGCATTTGGGTGTATGACCACGAAAAGTCGGGGTCATCAGTTATACGATTTAATTGATGAATTTGATCTATGTGTCCTTAACAATGGTAGCTTCACTACTATTAATTATCCTAACCGAAATCCATCGGCTATTGATGTCAGTTTTTGTAGTGCTCCAATCACTCCACTATGCGAATGGTGGGTGCATGATGATTCTATGGGGAGCTATCATTTTCCTACGCTTACTCGTGTTTTATTGTCCGTTGATAGATACCAAATTAATCCTCCCATTGAAAAATTCTTATACAACAAGACAGACTGGACGAAATACAATGAGCTATCTTTAACTGCTTTTTCTAACTTTGAAGTTAATAATGAGAATCCATTACAGTCATATGACGAATTTATCGAAAGGCTTGATACACTTAAGAGGGATACTGTGCCAAAGTTTGTCAAAGCAAATAACTATCGTTGCAAACCTCCAGCACCTTGGTGGAGTGACACATGTGAACAGAGTGTTATTAAAACTTATGAAGCTTTAAAACTATACAGAAGACATCCAACCATTGATAATTACATTAATTATAAAAAACTTGATGCTGTTAAGAAAAAGACTATTTCAGAACATAAACGCAATGGTTGGGCGAACATCTGTAATACTTTTAACAGAACTACACCTGTTAGTATTATTTGGAAATACATCAAGTTATTTAAACGAATAAAATGCAATAATAGAACATATAAAGACGAATTTGTTGTCCCTCTCTTAGAAAAATTATCTCAGAATGGATGTAGGGTTATTGATAATCTAGAAAGTTATTTTCAAATTAATAATAGTCTTCAAAAGTCCAGTTTCCTCATAGAGCCCTTTACTTGGAGTGAGTTTTGTACAAGTTTACAATCCAGACGAAACACAACCCCTGGTTTAGATGATTGTCCATATATTTTAATCAAAAACCTAAATCAGTCCGTTCAAAAGAAACTATTAGCTAATCTTAATGCTCTTTGGCACTTAAAAAAAATTCCTGAATCTTGGGAAACACAGTGTATAATCCCTCTACTTAAGCATGACAAGCCACCTGAAGACCCTAACTCATATCGTCCCATATCATTGTCATCTTGTGTTGGAAAGCTTAATGAAAACATGATAAAGATGCGTCTTGAGTCTTATGTAGAGGTGAACAACATCATTCCACATGTTCAATATGGCTTCCGGAGAGGGCGAAGTTGTGCTGACAGCTTCATCTCTCTCTTGTCAGATCTGAAATATGCCAATAATAATAATAAGTCCAGTGTTTGTGTTTTTCTGGATGTTCAAGGTGCGTTTGATAATGTAGATCCTGGCATTTTGGTTCAAGTTCTTTCTGACACTGGTATACCAGGCATACTTTGCCATTGGTTATTTAATTTTTTAACAGATAGAACTTTGTATATAAGGCATAATAATATTCTCCATGGTCCCAGAAAGGTCTCCAAAGGTACAATGCAGGGGGCTACATTATCTCCACTGCTGTATAATATATATACTAGTCAAATTCTTAATTTTGTAAATATAGAAGGTGTAAATATTTTACAATTTGCAGATGATCTTGTAATATATTGTACAGACCATAATGTAGATAGAGCTGTAAATAGTATAAACAATGCTCTAGATCAATTGTACATATATTATAATGACAGGTTGGCTCTACAGATTAACCCTAACAAAAGCAAGGCCATGATTTTTAGTAAAGATTTTCCCTCTAATGGCATACTCTACAATAATCATCCAATTTCAGTTGTACCAAACCATAAATTCCTGGGTGTTGTCATTGATAACAAACTTTGTTTTAATTTACACATCAATCACATTATAACTAACTCTCTTAAGGGCTTAAATATTATAAGATGTTTAGCTGGTGTGTCTTGGGGTGCAGACCCCAATGTTTTAAGTATGCTATATAAATCTATAGTCAGAAGCCACTTCGACTACAGTTGTTTAGCCTACTCAAATAGTAGTTGTGTAAAAAAACTAGACATAATTCAAAACAAAGCTCTGCGAATTATTTCTGGGGCTATGTGTTCAACTCCCATACGAGCTATGGAAGTTGAAACCAAAATAATGCCACTGTGTCTTAGAAGACTTCTGCTAATAGAGAGATATTTACTAAAGCTGTTATCTGGTAATGATAACGTTCTCAAAAAATAGTACCTTTTCCTGTACAATGCTCAGCCCAGCAGACTTCGGGAGGTGAGCTTTTACGAGGTTCTTTCCCAATTCTGCCTCTCATTGTACTGCAAATGAATGAAGATTTTAAAAATGTAATTAAACAATCAAAGTGGACATGTTACTCATACCCATATTCCTGTATTATATTTGAGACCAATATTGTTACTAAAAAATTTTTTAATAATAGAGAATTGTTAAGTTTTCTTTCCAACAATAACTACTATACTTTGTATACAGATGGTAGTAAAAGTGAACTCTTTGTGCGCAGTGCTGTTTATGATCCCCAATCTAAGTTTGGTCAAAGCTTTCTTCTGGACCCTAAATGCAGTGTTTTCACTGCAGAGGTATATGCGGCCCTCGAAGCCCTGAAGAGGATCGCACGTATAAATAGTTTTAATAACTTTTTAATTTTAACAGACAGTTTAAGTATGGTCCAAAGTTTAACCAATCTCAGATTTGACTTTAAAAAAAACTATATTTGTATAATATTAAAAAATTGTTATTTGATTATGCACAAAAGGGTATACAGGTCTCTTTCATGTGGATTCCATCACATAGGGACATAACTGGAAATGAGATAGTAGATAAAATTGCACGTGATGGAACCAACATGTTGGATGTTAGCTCCATAGTAAAAGTACCTTTGACTGACTGTTATCAAACTATTGACAACCAGGTCAATAATTTATGGGTCGAATTTTGGAAACAAGACCAAGAACAGAAGGGTAAATGGTATGGAAATGTTCAAGCAAATCTACCTGTAGCACCATGGTATAACAAACTGAAAATGGCCAGTCGGGACTTTATTACGATTATAAACAGACTGCGTTTTGGTCACTCGACCGTCCCAGCCCACCTAGCTCGGTTGGGAATAGTGGAGAGCAGCTACTGCACCTTCTGCAATGATTCGGTTGGTGATATCGAACATTTCATATTTAAATGTGAGTGCTTTTCGTTTGACAGATTGATTCTTGTCAGTGAAATTAGTGACATAGTGCAAAATCAAGTGACAGTGCAAGATCCCTCCCGCCGCCTGAGTGATATGTTAAAAAATAGATCCTATTACGTGCCTCTATATAAATTCATCAAAAATACAGTGGGGAAATTATAATAAACCGAATAAAAATACTTAAGACTTGGCCTAAAGGTCTAGATACCAGGCCATAAACTCCAAAAAAAAAACGTCGTTAGCTAGTTTGTATTTAAAAAACACATACGCCATTCTTTTTTTATTTTTTATTGCTTAGACAGGTGGACGACCGACGCGCGGTACCTACCCGCGCGGACTCTCAAGAGGTCCTAACACCAGTGACAACGATCTGTCTGTTATTTATGACTCAAAATGTCCAATAATGCCTTTAATTTAATCTTACTTCTTTGTCGCTACACTCTTAGCAGAATGGTCGTGCCGAAACGTTAATAGCAAATGTAAATGTTTTACCGATGATACTCCCTAAACTCCTCGATTACTTAAAAGACGGTTTTTTTTTGGTCAGGAGGAAATCGCCGGACTTCCGCCCTCCCCTGGGGATGAAGGGCGGGGCATGTCGGAGTCGAACTGACTAAAACCTCCTGTCGCTCAACAACCCGCGTCCGAACCTCGCATGAGACAGAACCCATGAAAAGGCAAAGGGGGGAAAGTGAAGCGTTTAGTGCGGAGCACATCTCTCCCATCACCCTCCCCCTCGGGACGCCGGACTGGCGGTCGTCGGCGCCACGACCACCAGCCCTCTCGGTCGGCAGGCTATCCGGAGCCCGCCTAGATGGCGCCGGTTTGAATGGGTTATCCTACGAAATACCCCGTTGGGTCAGAACCAGCGTGGGTCGAGGATAGCCGGCCTTCCATCACCCGGATGCTCTTGCGTAAAACGCGTGCAGAGCAGCTTGCACGTCGTCTTCTTAGGCCCCCTTCGCCGGGCCCCAGACTGACATATGAGGGGGACCCGAAACACTTAGAGGGCCAGGGCTTGGGCGAGATCCGCCTTCCTGGCCCCCGCTCGACGGCGGCGGGCTTGTGCGTCTCTCACGCGCCCCGCCACTGATAGTCAGCGGCGAGCGCCTCCGCCTCCAGGACCCAAGGCGGCGTCCCAGCCAGTACACACGCCGCCTCAAAATAGATGGTGCGATAACCACTGATGACCCTGACCGCGATGGTGCGTTGCGGCCGTTGCAGCAACTTCGCTACCCCCACGGCCAGGGACTGGCCCCACACGGGTGCCCCGTATAAGGCCATTGACCGCACCACCCCCGTATAGAGACGGACTTAAGAGACGGTAGCAAATCTATCATATAAATACAATAGCTTTGCGTTTAATTTGTAAAGATCAAATGGCTTTTCGACCTTTGTTCTTATGTCGAGAAATATGCGAAATTGATTTCTCAACTTAATTAAACACTATTTAACTTGTTTCATTCATTAACGATTTCAATACGCTCGTATATTTTGTGAATAATTGAAATTCGAGTTACGCAAATCGTTTATCTGGTAACGCGTCACTGACTTCGACGAAACAAAGCCAATATCTATTCTGTGTACATTTAAAGTTTACTAGTGGTCCCGCAGTAGTCGAAATTCGACTATAATTAATTATAATTGTAAGTTTGTACACTATTATGATTGTATTTTATACTTCTATAATCAAAAATTTCGCCTACACTATAAAAAATATTAACAAAGACAAACAATATTTAATCTATTCTCAATTTGACAACAGACGTCAAGAACAAAAATTTCACTTAAATAGTATGCATGCGTGTGTGCGTCAAATATATGGTATGTAGTGTGTGTTATGTTTTCTTTATTGATTTAATGTATCTTTTATGCATTATTTAAAAAATATATTAGCATTGTGCACTTCTTCTCTATATTCTTTATAAGTGTGGAAAATTTCATACTCCTCCGTCCGCGCAATTTTCGTAAAAAGGGATACAAAGTTTTTGCTTCACGTATTAATATATAGATAATGTTACGTTGATAATATGTTTGGGTGTGTGGTGTCGAACACATAGTCATTGCGACATAGATAGGCGGTATGGTGGTACCTACCCGCAAATTCCGGTTAACGATCTCAGTTCGCTTGTAGGATTCCGAAAGAACGCTGCCACTCAATCTCCTTTGAATTCCTTAGTCGTCTTTTATGACATGTGTATTGTAAAACGGTCTATTGGGACTAGGAAGAGATAAGGTGGTGCTGTGGCGGGTAGACATGATACAATACAAGATAATTGACAAGTGCCTGAATCTCGCTTATGAGATTTTCAACATAAGCGTGCATATATACAAGTTCCGAACAACCACATTCGGACCGTCGGTCTACGGCGTAATAGCACCCGCTCGGTGGAAGATCTTCCCTTCGTCGTTATATACCAACAAAATACAAAAATTCTCTATTTTCAAAAACGAACAATACATTGATTGGAGTCTCCTTTTAAGCGTACAAGCCTGTACTAGGAGACTCCGCTCTTCCATAAAAGCACTTTATATACCATAATACTACCAGTTATACATAACGAATGTGTGTGTGCGTGTGTGTGTGTTTCGGTGTGTGCGTGTGCGTGTGTGTTTGTGTACCTACAGTACTATTCTACCCCGACAACCAAAATTATACATGATTCAACAGTCGAGAACGCCACAGTCTTTAAGCGACGGTCACGCATCAGATGACTGTGTGTTACCCATGCATCAGCACGCTGAGTTTCTCGCCGGATCTTCTCAGCGGGTCGCGATTCCGAACCGGTAGTAGATTCATTCGCGAAACAGCTGCTCTCGAGTTGTTAGGTCTCCTTAGGAGGCGCTCGGGTAGCTGTTAGCTAATCCCACCCCTCCTGGCTAAGCCTTTGCTCGCTCACCTGTCCTGGTGAAACTGGAAAAGCCTCAGGGCCACCAGTAATCCTATAATCATAAAAAAAAGGAAAATGGGCTGCGTGCTTCTCTGCCTTGGAAGTTAATAAAAGTAGATAATTTCCTTAACCTTTTCACATATACATACGTTTTGCATGCAAAAGTTCGTCGATCAGAGACTTAATTAAGGTAAAAAGCTTACTGTACCTACGATAGGGGGAAGCTTTCGAACATGAGTTTTGCGAACCCGCAGTCGAGTGAGGTATCGGATAAACAAAGTAATAGGGAGACACCCCACTGTGTGCTATCGAGACAGCGGTGCACGGTGGGTGACCATTATTTTGGGATAGTCTTTTTGATTAAAGAAAACTAAACAATATTGTTTGTAAATAGATTTTTGTTCACTAAAACTACACTACTTGTTGGTTTATTATTGAATAGTTAAATTTGAAATCTCTATTTTTTTTAATGCAGATTAAATATTTAAATATCACAGTGAAATATGGATATGAATACTACAAAATTTTAACAATAATGAAAATCTGATGCAAAGCAAAATTAAATAACAAGATATAGAAGATAGCTCAAAAAATACTGATCAAATGTTGATAAAATTTAAATGGGACCTCATGAGAAGCATTAGATTTCAAAAAAAAAAATCATGATCAGTTCACCTACAAGAAAGTTCTAAGGCAACACATAAAACATGTTAAATTTTTAAGCTGCTTCCCTTTTCGGTTAAAAAATATAATAATGCTTTGAGTATTCCTGCAAACTTTTATGTCATCAGCAATTATAGACAATGGACGACTTACGCGCACCAAATATATACAGCCAAACCTGGATAAGCGAGAGTTCAAGGGAGCACAATCTCATTCTCGCTTAAAGAGGTTTCTCACTAACCCGAGTTTCTCGCTAATTCTCCGTCTGAATTTCATTTCGCGATTTTCCGGATTCAAACGCATTCACTATTTTAAGTTTATCACTTAATGACAGTACTTTAAATTTCCGTTTTGACATGATGCAGAACAGAACTTTCCTTCGCAATTGATTAACGATAAACTGAGTAAGTCCGACAAACAGGACGGTACACAGGCGCACGTATCCATTCAAAAAGAATGCGATAAAATAACAACGTTATTTAGTTCCACGAAATAGATTAGGTTCAATATTGACGAGAAAACAATACAAAAACAATGGAAGGAAGTTCTTTCTACAAAAGTTAAGAATGAGTCATAAAATAGCAGATGTTAAATTTGTAATTAGTTTTTTCACTTGTTCCTCCTGAATAATATAAATAAATAAAGCTCGACTGTCGCTTAAAGAGGTATAGGTAAGTAGCAGTCTCACTTACGGAGGTCCATGAGGGAAAAACGACTCTCTCTTACAGAGGTTTCTGTTTCTCGCTAATAGAGGTTTTGGGAGCTCAAAATGACGGTTCCTGGCTATTACTCTCACTTATAGAGTTTTCTCACTTATCCAGTTCTCACTTACCCAGGTTTGACTGTATTAATAGCCCCTGATTCTTAGAAACTTCAGTGTGTCAGATGATAATTCAAGGCACTTGCAATAATGCGTCTATCATTTAGATTTGATATCGTTCCAAGATATTTAATAATTATAATATAACTCTGTATTGGATACCACATGTACAGAGTAAGCATATAACACAAATAATAGACGGTAACATAAATTGGCGGCCTTATCACTGAAAGCGACCCGCAACCTTGCAGGGAGAGAAATAAGCAAACTAGGATGCACGGTGCTATATCTTAATAAACTTACATAAAATATATACTTATATACACATGTGAAAAATAAATACAATATAAGATAGTCTTACATACGATAAAATACAAATAAATGCTAAATATATGCAAGTAAATACAAAATAAGTAGCAAGTTATACAGTTATATCGTAGGAGTCATATTATTGTGCAAGTTAGTGCGATTTTAATCTGAACTTGAAAATTTCCGGCGAGGACGATTGTTTGCTGCTTAATAAGGGTAGTGCATTCCATAAACGGACTGCTTTAACCGCAAAGGAATGTTCATAAAATATCGTCCCGTGAGCCGGAAACTTCAGCATTAAATTTCGAAGTACTGTGATAAATTCTCCTACCCACTTTTTATTCTTTAGGCTGAAATGTTTCGTAATAGAAGTAATCAGAATGGTGGATACCATCGGCCTCACAATGTGCTAATAGAATGCTATAAAGTAAATTTTGTTGCAGTTAGAGGCTGCGTTTTTTTTTTAAATGCTTAGATGGGTGGACGAGCTCACAGCCCACCTGGTGTTAAGTGGTTACTGTAGCCCATAGAGATCTATAACGTAAATGCGCCACCCACCTTGAGATATAAGTTCTAAGGTCTCAAGTATAGTTACAACGGCTGCCCCACCCTTCAAACAGAAACGCATTACTGCTTCACGGCAGAATTAGGTAGGGTGGTGGTACCTACCCGTGCGGACTTGCAAGAGGTCCTAACACCAGTAAAAATGAAATTATCACTGACACAACAGAACATATAAACTTTGTCCGCGTCCTAATTAAAATCATAGCCAACCTAACGCTCGGTTTTCATCAAAACAAACTTAAAAAGTATACTGCTTAAAACTAAATCTATTAGTCCATACTATTTAGGGAGTCATAAGGGCGCCGTCACGACGCACCTAACAAATGCAAAACTTATATACAACTCACTAACTTTACCTATCAATTTAAATGTTCATTCTTTCAAGACTTACGATAAAACTTTTTGTTTGCTTGATGTTAACAGAAGGGGATACTTTGAGCTTCGATTTGACATTTGCATTATAGTTATTAAAACTATAGGTATTTACGGCTTAGATAACGTAAGTATGTACTTGGTTTTTTTTCATGACTCGTGAACGGCATTGGAAAAACAAGGATGTTAACTAGTATTTCGGTAAATAAAATTATAATATATTATACAATAAAAAAAATACATTCTTTTTTATCTTCAATATAACGCGCAATGTATACCTAGTCTTGCCATAAATACTGAGACAAAGGAAAAAAAATTCTATTGTAAATAACATTTATTACTTTTACAGTGTGTTAGTTTAATATAAAACAATTTAAAGTATAAAAAGCTTATTCGAAGTGGTCTCCATTGGCTGCAATAGTCCTTTAAACGTTGAGGCCAGTTATCAATAGAAGCACGCACTCTTTCCATGGGAAAATTTTACTAATACCAAGCGTACGGGGAGTTTTAAAAATTGCATTTGGCTCCATACCTACTTTGTGTAATGCAATCACAGCGATTCGGTTCTCTTTATCAGCCCACTCCATTTCAATAGCGCAAAATATTGTACAATGTATTGGCGCCAAAATGAGAAAACTGACAGATTCCAAATTCAAATGTAAATGTTTTGTTTATTTTTAATTGTAACAGTATTTATGGCCAGACTAAGTATAACAACCAATAACACTTCGCTTTACTTTACTGGTTTAAAAAAAACACGATTTTTCTTTGCACTAAGTGAGTAAACATGTCGGAGGTGTTTGCTTTCGAATTATTACCAAGCTCATACGTATCACAGACGTGAATGCAACTGCATGAAATGGGCGTCGCAATTTTATTGTCTAATTGCTATCACAGCTTTCAAGCAACAACGTATTACTCTTTTGCCTCAAAAAGTAACTACAATATCATTTAGCTAATAAATATTGATTTCCTCCGTAACTGTTCAGCGTTACTGGTGGTAGGACCTCTTGTGAGTCCGCACGGGTAGGGACCACCACCCTGCCTATTTCTGCCGTGAAGCAGTAATGCGTGTAGGTTTGAAAGGTGAAGCAGCGGTTGTAACTATACTGAGATCTTAGAACTTATATCTCAAGTTGAGTGGCGCATTTAGGTTGCAGATGACTATGGGCTCCAGTAACCACTTAACACCAGGTGGGCTGTGAGCTCATCCACCCATCTAAGCAATAAAAATAAATTTTAAAAAATCACGTAGTCTAATCACAAAATAACATAAATCTTCTTAGAGACGGTTGGTCTGAAATTTCTAATTTTCACACAAATGCTATGTCTTAATAGTTTTAGTCCTACGAGTAATTATCTCAATTAGAAACATAGCGATTGGCATCTTTAATAGCATAAAAAAACGAGAGACAATTTTGATCTTGCGAACAAGCCTCGACTACACATTCACAATTCAAAGATAAGCCACCATTGTCAAAGGAAATCAAAACAATCGTCTTGATTCCCCTTGAAGATATCAAACCTTTCGTAACAATAACGTGTCACCATACCGGGCGGATAACGTGCTGATCTTAACAAAGTACGTGTCTGTGAAGCTCCGATTACATTAGGCTCGGCTGAAGATAACATTATCGCATTTACAATACAATGTCATGTGTCTTGTAGCTTTTCATGTGTATTTTTGTTATACTTAACATTGATTTACTTAGTAATTATTATAGTTAAGATAGAATCACTGGTTGTAGATCTCGTGGACGATCTGCCTCGCTCTGAACCGACCGGATTAAGATCAAAACTCCTTTAGCACGTGCGTCAGAGAGGAATTAAACGCGAAAAAACTTTTAATTGTCTTTGTAGACAAACGGCGTATGGTACTCGAGGAATTTAAGTTCCAAAATCCCCACCATCGAAGGTACAGCAAGCTTTGCCTCTTAATTAAGTTTTTTTTTATTGCCCTTGTAGGCAGACGAGCATACAGCCCACCTTGTGGTGAGTGGTTACCGTCGCCCATGGACTTCAGCAATGCCAGGAACAGAGCCAAGTCGCTGCCAATCGCGTAATACTCTCCACAAGCCTCGTTTGAAGAAGGACATGTAAAGTCTTTGATAGACGGACTTTTAAAAGTAAATTACACGAAAAGTTAGTATAACTTGCCACCTTGACACTGCCAAGCCGCTGTCCACCGCTGAGGAGTCTCCTCAAATCTCGTTCAAAGAAGAACATGGTGTATGTAGCGCTTTAGAAACGCTGTGGACGGAAGTTCCAAAATCGGTAGTAACGTAAACCAGTTTGAAATGCACCTGATCACCTTTTTTTGCCTACCTATCCTCGTGATATCAAGGAGCTACAGTAGCTTCAGCTTCATTGAACGTGTAGGCGAACTCACGGTGCTCAGCCTGACGAATTAGCTATAACTAGCCCCAGCTAGGTCAATGCTTCACTGAATCTACCATCGGATCGAAATCGCGACTCACTGAGGAGATATTTGACTACGAATAATACGAGAAAGAGACGTTCAAACAATATTATTATATTATATAGGTAGTTACAAAAACGCTGTTGGAGATGACATTAAAAATCTAGAAATAACTTGATTAGATTAAGTTATCTCGAAGAAACGATGTGATCCGTCAAAACATGCCAACCGCTTCCAATCGCTTTTAATTTTAATACAAGCTGTAATTTTACATAATCTCGCCCACTAAGTTTCTCGCTTGATCGTCTCAGTGGGTCGCGATGCCGATCCGGTGGTAGATTCTGCAAAGCACTGCACTTGCTTGGGCTAGTTAACAAATTCTCTCAGGTTGAGCCTGTGAGCTCACCTACCCATCAGAGCGTAGTTGAAATAGCCTCTTAGGTTAGCGAATAGATTGGGAAAATACAACATAATGTATCAAATTAGTTTTAATTCAATTAGCCCTATACAAGTCACAACACAAAGTAACTCTCGAATAAAATGTCGCCGAAATCCGTGCTCGGAACGATTCGCAATGATCGCAAACATTTTATCGAAATTCTAAAACAAATGTTTATGTAAATTTTGCGGCGCGGCGCGCCTAACGAGCTGTATCGGATGCCGGAAACGGACCGGAACCGGCTACACTGGCTAACACGCGGCAATGTATGCGCTACTAGAGTACTCTACATAAATTTCGTTTTCTTTTTGCTAAAGCCTGATTAGTTGAAGATGGCGGCTCAATTAGCGCTTAATGACCCTCAACCATAGACACCACAAAGTGTTTACCGACTCCCACCTTTTGTTGTTTTTCAGTGTTCAAATAGGAACACGCATTGCTGTACCGCACATACAGATACAATTCTTTATGAACCCCACCACCGTTAGTGAAGAAGTAATGAGATAAGAAGATAAAGTGAATATTCTTCTATGATGACTATTGATGAAGTAGTATCCATGTAAACGGCCACAAAATATTATATGCCCATTTCTACCGCAAAGCAATGGTGAAGAACAACAACTGTTCAAAGCAATTGAAAATTCGTTCTCATAGATTAACGCATACACCGAATTAATCGCGACTTTGATCGTATATTGAGGTGGATATAAAAAATGTCTTTCAGTATCGAAGGGCGCCCTTACCTATCGCACGTACCATGTTTTGAGTGGTCTAGTTACCAACTTATGACGTTCTTCTGAATATCACGTTTTTTTTTTTATTATGACCATTCAGTAAATGCCGACATACCAGACACACAGTCGGAAGCAGAGCAAAGTCTGAAAAATGTCTCAAAATCGCAAGGTTTTTTGTAGCGAAATTACCACAGGTTGGTAGGTAATATGTGAAATCCTGTAATCGGTAACCTGTGATGTTTTGTCAAGGCATAACAAAAGCCACTAGCAGTATGTTGAGCAAAGTATCAAATAAAAAGGTTAAAACGCTTAACAGTAAATAGGCTAGTTATATAATAAATAGATAAACAGATTGATGACACGACTCTTGCTACATCTATCGCCAAAGTCCAACAAAATAAATCCCGCAAAACGGAACTGTCAACAAATTGAGACAATCAGTGTGATATTCTAAAAGCCCGACCCGTAATATTATCTAAAGTAAACACGTTCCCCCTGTTTTACTGCAAAATTATGAATTATTGATATTTTCAGGTTATATAATATAATGTAGTACTGACTGTCAAATTTAGTAAAAGGTACAGACATTGCTTTTCATTGTCGACTTAAATACATGTAGAAAACTTTATAATTACGGACCATGTAGACCGTAATAGATCAAGATGAAGGATGAGACATTAGTCAGACCAAGTGGCAAAACTCAAAATGCCCCAGGCTTCTCCTTTAGACCGAAGGAGCAGTTGGAATCTGAGAAGGCATCCGAAGAAACAAAAGAAAATCACACAAATAAAATCGCCTCAAGATTTCTGATCAACATTGTCAATCTAAATGTTTCCACCGACCGAATCGCCTCCACCAATTTATTCAATCACCGAATCATGATTGTCCTTGGATTAGTGAGAACCGATTCAGCTCAATTTACCGCTGTCAGTTTTACGATTCAATTGCACATTACATGGTGCGAGGAACCTTAAAATGAGGGTAATATGCGAAAATGCGTCCACAAAGAAAATTTGAAAAAGAATTTGATGTTTCCGATTTCGAATAAGCACAAAAGTTTTCAATGAGTCATTGTGTACATAACATTGTCAATAAAATAAATAAGTGTGATTCTATTTTAGGCATTTTTTTCCCTCTAAACTCCTAAATGCACAGAACAAAAGTACTAAAATTTAAATTGTATATTATATACATAAATATATATATAATAATATAGTAGGCCTTGACGGATGCTTTCAAATGGTCATGATTTTACCAAAGCGAAGTAATTAAGTCATCAAAACTGTTTCATGTTATAAAATAACTTTGCATTAATATATATTATGTACCTTAATGGTAGCCTGTCACAGAACAGAAGATTTTATTTTTATTGCTTAGATGGGTAGATAGAGATAGATATAGATAGATGGAGATAGATATTTGTACAAATGGCTGCTCTAACGACATTTTATATGTATATTAAAAATTTAAAAACTTATATTTAAAACTTATAGGTATGTGTATCGGTCTCTGGAGCCCGTGGTACTGGGAATCCTGGTTTGGGACCAGCCGACCACGTGCGATTTGTCCTTGATTTGTTTTTAATTTTATTTGTTCAATATTAATTCCTTACGAAATGATTCGATTCATTAAAACAAAACCACTTAGGCTGTGCAATGTTCGCCATCTTATTGAAGTACAAAACGTAACTTCAAACGAAATACTCTTGAATCAAGAAGCACCCCGATGGATCCATTTGGGTGGAAACATCTCGAACAATTTATTGAAATGTATTAGAGAATTTTGTGTCTGAAAATCGATACAACTTTACTGTGTCAAGTTATCGCCGTGGACTGAACAGAAATGTCGATTGAGACACATCAGATTAGGTTAACTTAATACATTTATTTTATTACGAAGAACGGAAAATATAAAAGTCATGACCGGGAAATGTATATAAAAATGTTTAAGTATTGTTTTCAGTGTTCACGCGTCCCTACTCAATGTTGGCAAAGTTATTTACGTTACGACTTGAAAAGTAAAAAATTCTCAATTAAACTTTTTTTTGTGTGTATGGTACACAACAATTTTTGTATATATGAACTAATCATCTGTCATCAATCTGATCAGCGGTCGGGGAACCGGGGTAAATTACCCCAAATGGGGATAAATGAAGTTTTGGGGGGTAAAAATGAAACGTTTATGGGTAAAAAGTATATATTAAAGAGAAACTTCCTTAGAATCGTTGTGATTTCAAACTCAAAACAAGAAATTATCACTTACTTATATTTTGTGTGGGGGCGATTTTTTTTGCCTCAACTGTATATTACATACATTACTATTATTACAGTTTTGTATTACTAGGTATTACATTGATAAATTGAATAAATGATGTTTAAATTATTTTTTTAGTTATTCAAAATTATCATGGGGGCTATAATATGAAAGATGCTAAAAAGAAGCAATTTGGTTTTTTTTTTGTTCTTCGCCATCTGACACAAAAATATTTTGGGGTAATAATTAAAAAAGTTCCCCGACCGCTGCCTTAGATGATTATTTCTTGAAAACTATTTATTGCTTTTCATGTGGCGTGATTTAAATTTTATCTCAGAAGTATTCTTTGAGTTAACCTTAACAACGGATACTTAATTGGATTGGACCAATTGATGATATGCTCATTTGATTTTATGTTGGTTATCTTTTTTTGAATTTTTTTCGATTATATTCTAAAAGCCTACGCTTACGCCTACTTTTACGCTTACGTAGGTAAGCGTAAAATCGTAGGTACTCCAGACATTAATAATGGATGAATAATTTTAGACTTTGCACATAATACAGCTTGGAGATATTTATAAAACTTTTAAATGTGTATTGGAAATTGTATGTACGTATTGTCTACGATATTTACAGTAATCAATCTAACCATTTAGTAAATTACTGATAAATACTTATAATATTTATACGTCTGTTGGTAAAACGTCAAACATAAAAATCAGATCGGATCCTATCCGACAAAAGTCAAACCGCGCTTACTGAATGTTCACTTTAAATTTTCAATTCCCTCGTAACATTTCAACTAAGAAAACAAAGAGTCGGGATAGACAACTATAGCAGTTCAACTTTCCAGTTTTAAGTATTTCTGTTTTACCGAAGACCAAAATGCAATTTCGTTTCGTGCAAAATAAAATAAAGAGTGCAAAATGGCCGCTATTGTGGCCGCGTTGGCGCCAGTTTTGTTGTCTGTGGTCTGTGAGAATGCAAAGAGTCGGGTCGGTATGGAACTTCTTTATGGTTAATATAAATCCGTTTTGAAAGTACACTTTCCTACTTTTGTTGATGCAACTGGAATAAATACATATTTTTCTACTCATTTTTATTTTATTACCTAGACGGGTGGACGAACTCACGGCCCACCTGATGCTAAGTTATTACCGGAACCCATAGACATCAACAACGGTAATGCAACCATCCACCTTGAGGTATGGTAATTCTTAGTCACAGTTTTATAATACAGCGACCCATTTATCAAACTGAAAGGCATTCACGATGGAAACAAGCAGGGTTGTGGTACCTACCCCTACCAGTATCTAGGCAAATTTTAAATTTTACGAGTTTGAATTTTATTTCACGATGTTATGTCTTCATCGTGGAAGTTGTTCGTGAACATGTGTTATGTACGTATTTCATTAGTAAAATTGGTAACTGCGTGTGGGATTCGGAAATCGGCAGAGTCGCATCGCGCGATATGAATTCAACGTGCGTCTTATCCTTAATGCCACGATAACTTTAATACATAATGTCTCGAGGATGGTAGGCATTTTTGTAGTAAACTTTTAGTAAACCTTTGGACTCCACTGTGAGTTCATCGACATTGACGTAACCGTACTCGTCGAATTCGGCAAAGGGTTCGACGTGTAACCCAACCCATGCATTTGCCCCCTGAGTTTCTAGCCGGATCTTCTCAACGGGTCGCGATTCCGATCCGGTAGCAGATTCATTCGCGTAGCAGATGCCCTTGAATTGTTAGGTCCCCTTTGGAGGCGCTCGGGCAGCTGTTACCAAATCCCACCCTTCCTGGCTGAGCCTTTGTTCGCCCACCTGTCCTGGTGAAACTGGAGAGGCCTCCGGGCGACCAATAATCCCTTATTCATAAAAAAACGAATAAATATTCTTTTTTTTTTTAAACTATTATTTATTTTTGTTACACTAAATAGTGTAACAAAATAGTGGGATGCATGGTATCAGTTATAAATATTTTATGAACAGATATGAGTACAAGGATTATTTTGATAAAAGCACCCCACGCTTTTAAAGCATATTTTGTTAGTTTTTTTAAACTATTATTTATTTTTCATTTTTAAATGAATTTAAATTTTTTCCATATTTTTTTTCCAAGTTTTTTATATTGAATTGTCGTCGGTCCTTAATAAGTATACCAAATTTCGAGTTAATCCGACGTTTTGAAGGAGGTCAAAATCATGTTCAAAGATTCCGTTACAAACACATACAAAAGTCTGAAGCTAATAAAAGCGTATTAAAAATAGCATTTAACTACCCAGTGTTCTTCTTATATCTTTTGTCGGCTGTATCACGTTGTGTTAAAATACTTTTATTTCTTCTTGTTACAGTGTTCCCGAACGTGCCGGCGGCGCCGGGCATGCCCTGCGCTGGTGAAGACAGTGAGTAGACATATTCCTTTGTTACATTTTTCAATCGTATTTTTTTGTACTCTGTATTCCGACTAGAGTTTCGAGCGCTTTTTGTCAAAAATTTACTGGCAGGATTTCTTCAAATTTGTGTAAATATTCAACTTTGAATCTCATTTTTTTATTGCGTAGATGGTTGGACGAGCTCACAGCCCACCTGGTGTTAAGTGGTTACTGGAGCCCATAGACATCCACAACGTAAATGCGCCACCCACCTTGAGATATAAGTTCTAAGGTCTCAAGTATAGTTACAACGGCTGCCCACCCTTCAAACCGAAACGCATTACTGCTTCACGGCAGAAATAGGCAGGGCGGTGGTACCTACCCGCGCGGACTCATAAGAGGTCCTATCACCAGTAAAAAATTCCGTATTCCGTATTCGACTAGAGTTTCGAGCGCTTTTACGTGAAGGCAAAACTTTAAACTTTGTACCTCTTTTTACGAAAATTGCTCGGACGGAGGAGTATGAAATTTCCCAAACTTATAGAGAAGATAGAGAAGGACTGCAGAATGTTATATTTTTTTTAAATATGCGTAAAAATACATTAAAAAAGAATCATTACACACACTACCATGTACTTGACACACACACGCTTGCATACTATTTGTTTACTGTCAAACTTGGCTTAGTCTGTGGTCAAATTGAGAATAGATTAAATATTGTTTATCTTTATTAATATTTGTCTAAAGTGTAGTCTTGGCGAAATCTGTGGATAAAGAAGTATAATAAATAGTCTTTGACAATAGAACCTTAAATGTTCAAACTTATGATTTCAATTAATTATAGTCGAATTTCGACTACTGCGGGACCCACTAGTTTGTGTAAATATTCAACTTTGAATCTTAACTCGGTGGTTGTAAGTTGACTTCTTTATTGCACCAAGTGGTTTCTTTTTTTATGATTGAGAGATTACTGGTGGCCCTGAGGCCTTAACAGTTTCACCAGGACAGGTGGGCGAGCAAGAGCTCAGCCAGGGTGGTTACTTTTAAGTTAGCTAATTAGGCGTTCGAAGCCTCGTCTGCGAAGTCAAACTGTTTCGCTGTAGAAATGGGAACGGTCTGTCAACCTGTGCGAATTCAAATACCACGATAATTACGACAATTTATAAATTTAGTGGGTTTTATTGTTTTACCGTACTTAAAATGTGGATGTTGATCGCGAATTATTATTTAGAAAAAATGTTTCCATTTGGCATAATCACATCGCTCGACACGAGTACAGAGAGAAATATGAAATCTGTAAATATTAATAATTAATAATAATAATAACTGTGACCAAATCACGCACGGTCATTAGGCGTCATTTTAGGCTTCAATATATTGTGGGTACCAGAGACAGATAAACATACTTATATATACATACATATATAGATAATAAATACTTCAAACAAAGAGCAAGCAAACCTGTTCATCACACAATGTTTGCCCGATCTGGGTATCGAACCCACGACCCTCGGTGCAACAGGAATCGTCGCTGACTATTGGACCATTGAGTCAGTCAGAATTTGACCTAGCAACCAGTCATTTCGCCAGTAAACTTGGCCTAACAGATAATAGTAAAGAATCTGAAGTTGATAATCAAATCACAAATCGTTCTAACGAAGCCAAATTAAGAATATCAAAATACAATTAAAACTTCAGAACGAGTTTACATTGTTTCAAAACTTTCCTCAAATAACCTTAGGTATTTCATAAAAAGTTTGACGAAGCTTACATAGTAATATATAAGAGACAATAAACACACACTCATAGAATTACGAGTTTATACCAATGTAATTCGGGCCTGTAATTAAATCCTTGTGAAACTTTTAATTGCTCCGGACTATTAGTTTCAAAGCGTTTTATAACTAGATAAGTGTTTGAATGCGAAGCTGTTCAGTATTAATATGAGTTGGATTACATTTCGATTAGTTTTTAATTTTGGTAGATTACGGAAATAAGTTCGCCAATTATGTTTGAACAGACTGACAATGCGCCATTCAGGTATTGTACACTTGTGCTAGAGGTTTATTTAACCCACAGAAACAACCTATTGAGTTTCTGGCCGGATCTTTTCAGTTGGTCGTGATTCCGATATCAGCCAAGCACTGTTATTGCTAGGGCTAATGTTAACAAACTCTCTCAGGCTAAGACTAGTATGCTGATAGACTTGAGAGGATACTTCAGCTTTATCCTAACGTGTAGGTGAGCTCACAGGGCTCAAATCGGAAGTGTTGCTAACACTGGCCCAAGCAAGAGCAGTGGTTTGCAGAATTTACCACCGGATCGGAAACGCGACCCACTGAGAAGATCCGGTGAGAAACTCAGTAAGATGCGTATATGGGTTAATTTACTCGTCGAGGCCTTCGTCGCAAGCGACGTGTTCGGCGAGGACGGTGAACGGTGCTTGAGGTACCTAAAAGCACTGTTAATGGATCGGGAGGATCCGTAATGACGTGCTTAGGACGACATCGACTGTTTACCATTCGATCCACCGGATCGGGTATGTAATTTCCGGCGGCCACGACAAGATGGTTTTCATGTCATGCTGCCATCTCAAAGGGGCGCAATGATGTCTACTGTAAATACTTATTGAGTAAGTCAAGCTCCAGATCATCATGGAGATCCACATTCCTTAGGAACCATGGTGCTCCGACGGTTATCCTGTAATAACGAGATTAAATGACTTGAAGGGGTTTCAAGTTAGTGCGGGCCGCGTGGGCGAACACTACACTCGCATAGGTCATGACGGGGAGTATGCAAGTTTTGTAGAGTCTCACCTTATTACGAAAGGACAATTTACTTCGCTGAGACTAGTGAAGTCGCCTGCCAATCTTGGTAAAGCGAAAATAGCCCCTTGCGACTACAGGTAGATAAGCAAAGAAAAAAAACGGGATTGGCTAATCACATTCAAATTGCGATGTCAATGACTCATAGAACTCCGGATGGACCATGCGCTCGAACTTTAAAAAAACCCAGACTTAGGCCGAAAACTGTGTCATCGAAAAAAAATATCGATAATAGCTACCATTAAAATCGATAATCAGTAACGTAATATTTGTTTCTTGAAACGACGATAAGATAATATCGATAACTTATTTTAGTATCGTTCGGTAAGCGATGCCATGTATCGCCAATGTCTTGTTCTGTTGAAATCTTCCACTACTTGTCAGGTTCGGTATATAATATAAGTAGTGAATACAATACAAAAACGTGCGGCATACGAAAGATGTGGTATCTCGAAATACGATAATAACTATCAGTTGATCACAAACGTGGAGTTAGTTGCTCGCTCCGTTAATATTTACAGAGGAAAAATGGTCTCGTTTATTCTCGTTTAAATAAACATAAGTGTTCAATTTATTTTTTAGTGTTATTTAGTGTATTTTTTATTAATAGGCATTTTACCATTTAATTTTTCAATTAAAAACGTATCTGAAAAGAGCGAAGTGCCAGATTGTTTCCAGTGAATATTAATTTAAAATAGAAATGGCACTTGGGACTTTATTGATCGATTGCAAAAGTGAAGACCCGACAAGGGTATTCGGAGTTTATTTGGGTTTGTTTGACCTATATTTGAGGAGTGATTAATATGATTCAATCGTTTCCTTTGATATTTTATGAAAAGTTTACGTATTCGTTTGCTAATCTATAAATTTTCCAATTTCAATGCATTTTTTAAGTGATAAAGAGAATTAAATCGATTCTTTTCAAGGCTGCTAATTATTAAGAATACTGATAGCGTCCGTCCGGAGTTTGTCTGTATTTTAACGGTATAAAATGGCCGTGGAAAGACTCGAGAGCTTAGTTGTAAATTCCATAATTTTAGTTAAAATTCTATCCTCGACTAAATCTCTAAAAAAAAACATGGGATGCGCCTATGTATGTATATAACAATTAAATTTAAAATTCCAAAAAAAAATCATACTGTTACGAAAAAATGCCAAAAATTAAGAATAAAACACACATACACACACACGTTAAGAAGGGTTGACAACTTTAATGGTAATGGTAGAGTTAATATTGTTATTTATATTTTGACATTCAACAAGTGTGTTATACGACATCTAAGTTGAAATAAATGATTTTGAATTTGAATTTGAATTTGAATCTTAATGCTTTTCTTGTGTATGAAATAAAGTAATTGCCCACTGAGCTTTTCGCCGGATCTTCTCAGTGGGTCGCGATCCCGATCCGGTGGTAGATTCTGCGAAACATTGCTCTTGCTAGGGCTAGTGTTTGCAAATTCTCTCAGATGGAGCCCGTGAGCTCAGCTACTATTCCACGCGTAGCTAGAATAACCCTTAGGCTACCGGCGAATAAATAGGAAAAATATTCATTTCCACATCTATAATACTTCTATTGATTACATTGATAACTATCGTGTAAAGTAAAAGAAATTAATATTTATATAACCGCAACGAATATGCTTCGAAATATATTTATGTATCAATTTCAGGGAGCATATACAGGAGAGGAGCACGGCGGTGGCGGAAACTGTACCGCGTCAATGGACACATCTTTCAAGCTAAAAGATTTAATAGAGTGAGTTTTTGTTACCGTTATGTATTTTTTTATTTATTGCTTAGATGTGTGGACGAGCTCACAGTCTACCTATCTGGTGTTAAGTGGTTACAGGAGCCCATAGACATCCACAACGCAAATGCGCCACCCACCTTGAGATATAAGTTCTAAGGTCTCAGTATAGTTACAACGGCTGCCCCGCCCTCCAAGCCGAAACGCATTACTGCTTCACGGCAGGAATAGGCAGGGTGGTAGTACCTGCCCGCGCGGACTCACAAGAGGTCCTACCACCAGTAAAACAACGTAAATAACAAACAACAACCTGATCATGACTACTCCTCCATTACATTAAATATACTCATAGACTCTTATGAAAAGATTTTATTTTTTTAAATATCGAGTTTCCGTTTACGAATAACACTTAATTTCTTATATCCACAGCGCGCTTTCTGTGCCTTCTGCCAAGACCGCATTTGGGGCCTCGGAAGACAAGGCTTCAAATGCATCCAGTGTAAGCTGCTCGTTCACAAGAAGTGTCACAAGCTCGTGCAGAAGCCGTGCTCGAATGAGCATGTCGATCCCATTGAGGTCAAAGACGACGCGAACGGAGAGGCCACCTTGGGCCGGGCTTCTTCTGTCAGGTAAATAATATAAATGCCTATGTATATGATTCATTTCGATAGTTATTATGACTCACTCGCTCATTTCTCGTGCAGAAGTCGTCGTGGCCTAACGGATAAGACGTCCGGTGCATTCGTGTTGAAGCGATGCACCTGTGTTCGAATCCCGCAGGCGGGTACCAATTTTTCTAATGAAATACGTACTTAATAAAGGTTTACGTTTGACTTCCACGGTGAAGGAATAACATAGTGTAATAAAAATGAAACCCGCAAAATTATAATTTGTGTAATTACTGGTGGTAGGACCTCTTGTGAGTCCACACGAGTAGGTACCACCACCCCGCCTATTTCTGCCGTGAAGCAGTAATGCGTTTCGGCTTGAAAGGTGGGGCAGCCATAGTAACTAACTATACTGAGACCTTAGAACTTATATCAGTGATAAATAGTAATAAAGAAAAAAATTATAAAATATCAGTAAATTAAAAAAAATCTCTCACTAAACTACATATTTATATCGTAGAAATCTATTTTGCTTTTCGTTGTACAGGGGTTTATGCGTGCCCATTGCATGAGAAGTCGTTTTTGTTATATTTAAATTCATGAATGTAACCACTGCCACTAAAAAATACATAAATAGGCAAAGGCAATGGCAATATTATAAGTTACTAGCTGTACCCGTCCGCTTCGCTGGACATTTAAAATTAACATTATTATTGCTCACCCCCACAAAGATTCTCATCATTAACGCCCCCGCAACTGGTGTAGGTTGCGCTTCCGGTGACAGAATAATAAAGACGTGTACTCGTTTGCTCTTAAAATAATATCAAATTTTACCTTAATACTCAAATATATCAAGTGTAAAAAGTCACAATTCAAGATAATAGAAGATACTTTACATAAAAATAAACAAGAAAGTTTGTGAACAGTGTTAATGTGCAACCTAATTATGAGAAATGAAAAAATAACCTCTTGAGATTATTATTTTTATATTTTATTTTGAGGGTATTTATTTTGATAAATACAGAGTGAAGTAAGTCACAGTTTAAGTCACAGACAATTCGACAATTTACATTCAAGCTAGGCAACCTTCAGAAACCATATCGATATAATCGGGGTTGCCAGATCTACTTTAAAATTATACCAGAATCATCTTAAAACGATCTACGAAAAATCGTAAAACAAAAATTTTCACTGAAAAATGGATAATCAAATGCAAATATTATTAGAAAAAATTCAAGAGCAAATGAAACAACAGACTATCGCTATAACAGAAGCTGTAACTAAAAATGTAGTGCAGAAAATTGATGAACGATTTAAAATAATAGACGACGAAAACAAACAACTTAAAAATTCAGTCAAAGAACTTAAGGAGAAAATTAAAGGTCTGGAAATGGCTAAAAAGAAAACTAACATACTACTCTTTGGAATAAAGGAAGACAAACAAGAAGAGTTAAGTTTGGTAAAATACATATCTGAAAAACTTAATTGTCATCTTGGATTAAGCATACAAGAGCACGAAATTATGAATATCTATAGAATTGGAAAGATAAAAACTACGCCTCGACCTATTTTAATATCCCTTGTATCGTACTGGAGAAAAATGGAAATAATGAGGTCCAAAAATAAACTACCCCAGGGTATTTCTGTGAAGGAAGATTATACTAAAGAAATATTAGAAGCACGCAAAACATTACAACCAAAGCTTGAAGAGGAACGAAGGAAGGGTAACATAGCATACTTCAAATTAGATAAACTAATAATCAAGAGCCAAACGGATGCTAATCGAGAAAAAAGGAAAAGAGACCCATCTTCTTCGCCCAATGTCAGCACACCACGAAAAGAAAATGAATTGTACGTAGCTCCGAAGAAAGTTAACACAACTAATGCGTACGAATACATGGCACGCGTAAAATCAAACTCATTAAGAGAGAAAACCAATGTATAGCGATCACTATACACTCGAAACCGGAATAATAACAATCATTACAATACAAACCTGCAAAAAACAACCAAGAAAAACATTCCCCCAAGCCGGCTGGTCCCCGTGGGGGAAAATGACCATAACCCTCCAGTAAGCAAAACAGTACCTCAAAAATCAATACAAATTGGAATAATTAATGTAAAATCGTTAGCATCTATAACAAGATACATAGAACGAGTATACCCACTAGAAAAATATTAGGCTTAGTTGAAGTTAGACGGATGGGCAGTGGCATCGAAGAGCATCAAGACTTTATATTCTGCTTTAAAGGAGAAACACCTGGCATGCGTAAAGTAGGGTTTTTAAATTTAGTAAGCTTCTTAGGCTTATCTAAAAGAGTTGCAATACCTCAACTGGAGTTCAACAAAATGATAATATCAATCAATAAATCAATTGTATGCACCAACTGAAAATGATTCTAAAGAAAAATCGATAAAATTTTACGAATCACTACAAGAAGCGCAAGCGCAGGCTGAAAATGTACTGTTAATGGGAAACTTCAATGCCAAGATAGGGATAGCTAAAACAAAAGAAGAAAATAATGGATGAAAAGAGCTAAGAACAAAGAAAATTGGATTAAGCTGGAGGAGGCCTATACCCAAATAGGGGTTCCTATCGAAGAAAAACTTTGATGTAGGCAAATCAAATAAACAATAAAAAAAAAAAAAAAAAAAAATAAAGAAAAAAAATAATAGATCAAAATGTAAAAATCATATTACTATATATTTAAGAATATTTACATGTAATACTTAGGTGATGGGAAATAAAAGGCTTTATTATTATTATTATTATTATTATTATTATAACTGGTGTAGGGAGTCCAACGCTTATATAAATATTAGCCTATACGTTAAGTACATGTATTTTCTACATGGATACCAAGTTTCAAGTCAATCGGATGCACGGTTCAGTAGTTATAACTGAACATCCGTAAAAACCACTGTAGATTTATATATTACTATAGATTATTTATGAATAAGCAAAGATAAAGCTATTCATTAACATTTTCTCTTACGTTTGTCAATCGATTTCCTTTTTTATTTCCTTTTTTATTTTGTTCAGTTACTTAACAACAAAAATATACATATATCTAGCTTAAAAACTAAAAGGAAACGCATAAATAGCGAACCTAACTAACAACTAATTTCATATATTTTTTTATCCAGTCGATACTGGTCGCCAGTTTGAATCGTAAAAATTTTTTAATGGTGGCTTTTTAACGGTATCTCGAAAACTGCGGAAAACACTAAACACTTACATCTTAATGTCTATAGATACAAGATTAAAATGTAAAATCATAAAAAAAAAAAAACAGAATGGAATACAAAATTCAAAATTTTATCATTGAATTGCAATGATACGTTATCTGTGTTTGAGCTGTTGCGGTGGCCATCTAAGGTAATGTCAGCCGCTTACGTCGGTAATGAATTTTTCTGTAAGATTATGATTATATGTAAATATATCAATAGACCTATCATTTCATCCTTTTCTACTTTTTAGAAGAAAAAAATTTGTTTTATTTTTTATTGCTTAGATGGGTGGACTAGCTCACGGCCCACCTGAGTGCTTACCGGAGCCCATAGAGATCTACAACGTAAATGCCGCCACCCACTTTGAGATATGAGTTCTAAGGATTCAAGTATAGTTACAAGGGCTGCCCCACGCTTCACGGCAGAAATAGGCGAGGTGGTGGTGGTACCTACCCCTGCGGACTCACAAGACGTCCTACCACCAGTAAAAACGCCGTCAACGACTATGCCGGTGCTCAAATCTCGCAGACAAATCCGTTTTTGTTTCTAATTCAACACGTGCTTATGTTAAGCGAAAAAAAGATATATAATAAATTGAAATTGAGTTTTACGAGTCATGTATCGTACATGGCACGCGCGCATTCACATCAGCATTTCTACATCGCTTCACTCAAATCGTAGTTATAGAGCGCCAGTACGCGTTCAGCACTCATATACAGTGGTACTCACCACATCAACATACATAGAATTACTTATTTGTTAGCGAAGTATATAATAAAAAATAATAAAAAATAAACTAAATAAACTAAACTAAATAAAAAATAATAATAATAATATTATTTCACTACAAAAGGCAGCTATCCTAAATACATGCAGAATAGTAAGAAAGTTCCTGCAGCTTGAAGAAAACCAAACTCACTACACGCAATAAAAACTAGCATAATTATTAACTCATAACTAATGTATATTACTTTGCCAAAAGCCCGTATATACAGTTCCACCGGCTCTGTCAACAGACTGAACTGAGAAAGGGGAAACATATGAAAATAATAATAAATAAACGCATATTCTTTGAGTATCGGTGATTTCTTACTATCTACGTATTGTGTACGCTACATTCAGCAGCGCATACATGAGCTTTATTCGGTTGGTATAAGGTCTCGTGCGGAGGAGCAGCCCCCTCTGCCGGAAACACCGCCGGCGCCGGCGCCCCCCGCCCGGCCCGAGGAGCTGGAGCCGGGCTCGCAGCGGCAGTACTCGCTCGACGACTTCGAACTCATCAGGGTCATCGGACGTGGCTCTTATGCCAAGGTATGAAACAAAACATCTTCACCATTATTATTTTTTTGACGCGACAACGTCTTATAATTCGATGGAGCCGGCTGCACGCACGAAAAAACATGACTCATGCGGCGTTACCTCACTCTGAGGCGTTCCATTTAAGGCTTAAAGTGCAAGCGAAAGCGCGCAACGAGCGACAAAGAGGCACAATCGGCCTCCGCGTTCGGCAGCGTTCGACATCTCTCTCTCTACTACTTGAGTGAGCGATGCATCCGCGTGGACAGCTGCTATACTATAATACATTTACATGTTTTCGTCAAGTATGAAGTTCAGTGAAAAGTGAATGTTGGGTCAATTGTTTATAGCAACGATAATTGAAAAATGAAACCATTCCATCAGTATTTTCTTATGACGTTGTCACGTTCAACTATCGTCAGTAAACCGACTTTACAGTTTTGTTTTTATTGCTTAGATGGGTGGACGAGCTCACTGCCAACCTGGTGTTAAGTGGTTACTGGAGCCCATAGACATCTACGACGTAAATGCGCCACCCACCTTGAGATATAAGTTCTAAGGTCTCAAGTATAGTTACAACGGCTGCCCCGCCCTTCTTACCGAAACGCATTACTGCTAGTTACACAGATTGTCTGGCAGAGAATTGTTGGAATTTCTTTAATCAATATGGTACTGGTGGCAGGACTTCTTGTGAGTCCGCACGGGTAGGTACCACCACCTCGCCTATTTCTTCCGTGAAGCAGTAATGCGTTTCGGTTTGAAGGGTGGGGCAGCCATTGTAACTATATTGAGACCTTAGAACTTATACCTTAAGGTGGGTGGCGCATTTACGTTGTAGATGTCCATGGACAGCTCCAGTAACCACTTAACACCAGGTAGGTTGTAAGCTCGTTACTCGATCGATACATCTGTCTGCTTAGCGATCGATTTACATATTTGTATGGCGTTGGGACGTTTGCCTATGTTTGCCGCTAGGAGCGCTGTTCGAACTATACAAATTTGAGTTAACTCTTACGCTATCGAGAACGTTAAAAAACTCGCACTAAGCACACTACACTCTCTACATATCTATACTAATATTGTAAAGAGGAAAGATTTGTTTTTTTGTTTGTTTGTATTGAATAGGCTCCGAAACTACTGAACCGATTTGAAAAATTCTTTCACTGTTTGCAAGTTACATTATTCCCGAGTAACATGGGTTATAATTTTTTTTTTTTTAAATTAGTCTTCCTTGCTAAAGCTCCAATAATGTAACCCAAGAGTAAAAAAATTACCTAAAATATTCTTTACATCGCGTGCCCTGCGAAAACTATCGATGATAAAATAAAATAATGTACCACGACTTTGTAGAACACATTATTATTTACAAAAAGTGTCACCGACAGCATATGTCTAACTACTATGCCGCAATAAGTGTTATTTTTACAAAAAAAATAAAACGATGTCAAACATCGTTGAAATTTTTGTTAAAGACCCGAGCGAAGCCGGAGCGATCCGCTTGTGTACTATAAAACAGTTTATTATTTTGTTGTTTTTATAATGTATTCAATAAAAATCCGAACGTAAAATTAATATTTCAGGTGCTGATGGTAGAATTAAAACGCACGAAGCGCATATACGCTATGAAGGTGATAAAGAAGGCGCTCGTCACCGACGACGAGGACATCGACTGGGTTCAGACGGAGAAGCACGTGTTCGAGACCGCCTCCAACCACCCATTCCTGGTCGGCCTGCACTCCTGCTTCCAAACACCGAGCCGATTGTTCTTCGTCATCGAGTTCGTCAGGGGAGGGGATCTGATGTGAGTCGACATTGCGTTTATATGTCTATAATTCAGGGGCTCACTGTTAACGAATGTCGCGACCCCCGAAGTACGCCTTACCACCAGAGTATCAGGAATATGAGATGTTTTAGGAAAGAGCTCACTATTAATCCGTAGTATATGAGAGACGGAGAGAGGGAGAGAACGAGAGGGAGAGAGCGAGAGGGAGAGAGAGAGAGAGTATTATTTATTCTACACCAAAAAAAAAACAATGCGATACATTAAATACAAAAAGGCTTTTAGTTTTACTAGATCGTTGTTTTGTTTCCCAAACTAGACTATAATTAGTTAGTAAGAAGTGGCTCGTAGTGAGTGAATGAGGCGGTGCCGCGCGCAGGTTCCACATGCAGCGTCAGCGGCGGCTGCCGGAGGAGCACGCGCGGTTCTACGCGGCCGAGATCTCGCTGGCGCTGCACTTCCTGCACGAGCGCGGCGTCATCTACCGCGACCTCAAGCTGGACAACGTGCTGCTCGACCACGAGGGACACATCAAGCTCACCGACTACGGAATGTGCAAGGTGCGACGACTCTTTCGACCTGAATATGTACTCTGCACTCTGACGCAACGGACACCCTCACACACAGCCCACTGAGTTTCTCGCCGGATCCTCTCAGAGGGTCGCGATTCCGATCCGGTGGTAGATTCTGCGAAGTACGGCTCTTGCTAGGGTTCGTGTTAACATCGTCGTCAAGTTTGAGCCCTGTGAGCTTACCTACTAGTTAAGGCGACGTTGATATAGCCTCTCAAGGCAATTTTTTTTTCTTCTTTTTATTGATACACAAGACAAATTACATACATAGAAATTATAAGTTTAAATGATTAACATAATACATATGGATTGTAATTCAAAACAGGTGCATACAAAAAAAAATTAACTACTGAACAGATGCCCAAATACCATGTACATACATACACACACACACACACGCACACAACCGCACGCACACACACTCAAGCACATATGTAAGTTACTATCTGATTAAATTATATCAGCTTAGGGAGGAAAAAAAAAAGCAACGGACCGTCTCGCTAATTAATGGCTTACTAGCCTGTGCTCCGGAATCGAATATACTCCATGATGGTTGGCAGTCGTCGTGGCCTAAAGGATAAGACGTCCGGTGCATTCGTATCAAGCGATGCACCGGTGTTCGAATCCCGCAGGCGGCAATTTTTCTAATGAAATACGTACTTAACAATTGTTCACGATTGACTTCCACGGTGAAGGAATAACATCGTTTAATAAAAATCAAACTCGCAGACTAACTAATTTTTGAACTAATTTGCGTAATTACTGGTGGGAAGACCTCTTGTGAGTCCGCGCGGGTTGGTAACACCACCCTGCCCATTTCTGCCGCAGCAGTAATGCGTTTCGGTTTGAAGGGCGGGGCAGCCGTATTGATGTCTGGTTACCGAAACATAAATGTGAGTGTATGTTTGTATTGGTGAACGGAATGTACCCCAAACTGCTGGTGGAAATGTAACATTAACTCGTGATGTCCAGGATCGTTATGGTGATCTTTGTGATTAGTGCGGGTCTCTATCTTCCCGATCGCGTAAAATTTAACTCAAATTTGTATGAAGTTCGAACAGCGCCCCTGGCGGCAAACGAAGTCGAACTTCAACAACTTCCAACCAACTTCATACAAAGTGAGTTAACTTTTACGCCATCGAGAACGTTAAAAACTCGCTCTAAGCACACTGTACATTACTACAGGAGGGAGTGCGTCCGGGCGACACGACCTCTACGTTCTGCGGCACTCCCAACTACATCGCGCCGGAGATCCTCCGCGGCGAGGAGTACGGCTTCTCCGTGGACTGGTGGGCGCTCGGGGTCCTCACGTACGAGATGTTGGCTGGCAGATCGCCCTTCGACATCGCCCAAGCTGCCGACAACCCCGACCAGAATACAGAAGACTATCTCTTCCAGGTACACTATAATATTATACCTACTTTTTTGACATCAACAGACAGATACTCGTGCCTCGTTTATTACTAGATAAATACTAATTGTAAAGAACTAAAATATAAAATTATATTTTAAAATTATAACGTTATTAAGTTTTATAAACGTTGAAAATTCGATACTGGGCGATATCTGTGTGCTGAGTGCGAGTTTCTTAATTTTACGTTTGCCACTAAGGGCGCTGTTCGAACTCCATACAAATTTGAGTTAACTTTTACGGGATCGAGAAGTTACAAAACTAATACTAAATAAACCGAATTTAACGTACTAATATCGACTAGTTCTTGTACGGGTGGAATTAACCCGACAGTCCACTAAGTTTCCCGCTGAATCTTCTCAGTGGGTCGCGTTTCCGATCCGGTGGTAGATTCTGCGAAGCACGGCTCTTGTTAGGGCCAGTGCTAGCAACACTCCCAGTTTGAGCCCCGTGAGCTCACTTATACATTAGGGTGAAGCTGAAATAGTCCTTCAAGGCTATTAGCATAGGTAGGGAAAAGAAAAAAAAACGGTGCGCGTGAAACTTTGTGCACGTGAATGAACTGAAACTACTTTTTCGATGTGTAGTATTGTGTTTTTCTTCATTTTTCATCCTTAAAACAGATTGCTCTTCTAATTATTATACATATTTTTTAAATTACAGATAGAAATATATATATATTTTTTAATTCTATTAAAATATCTACTGCCCGTTCCTAACGCTCGCGCTGGCCTGTGACAGGTCTCTCTCTCTCTCTCTACTACTCACATGCGTTCGAGTGCCACGCATTCACTCTCCCTCTGCCTCTCTCTAGTATGGTAACGTCAAACTTTTAACGCTACCTTGTTGGAAGTTCGCATTAGAAGTTTAACTTAAAAAAAAAAATAGTTCGAGTGTCCTCAACCACGGCCCGGCGGCACAACGATTTCCAGGTGATATTAGAGAAGACGATCCGTATCCCGCGCTCGCTGTCCGTGAAGGCGGCCTCGGTGCTGAAGGGCTTCCTCAACAAGAACCCGGTGGAGCGGCTCGGCTGCGGAGAGAACGGCTTCCTCGACATCGTCAACCATCCCTTCTTCAAGAGCATCGAGTGGGAGATGGTCAGTACCAAATAACAATCTAGCAATACCGATCTTGATTCCGATAAGAATTACATAGTTACCCAATCCTGTGGAATGGTAAACACGCCATTATGGATCCTCCCGATCGATTAACGATGCATTTAGGTACCTCAAGCACCGGTCACCGTCGAACACGTCGCTTGCGACGAAGGGCTCGACGAGTAAATGAACCTATAGACACAGCCCACTGAGTTTCTCGCCGGATCTTCTTAGTGGGTCGCGTTTCCGATCCGGTGGTAGATTCTGCGAAGCACGGCTCTTGCTAGGGCCAGTGTTAGCAACACTTCCGGTTTGAGCCCCGTCGGCTCACCTACACGTCAAGGAGAAGCTAAAATAGCCTCTCAAGACTAACAATATAGATAGGGAAAAAAAAGAAAAAAGAACAAAAAAAACAAAATAATGTCTTACATAAATCTCTTATGCGACGTTTTAACATAACCGTATCCATATTGCCGCGTCGAATGAGAAAAAGCTGGCTTTACTTGAGCCGTTTTGTTTATCAGTGCTTTTCTAGAGACCTTTTTTACCGAGTAACATTCGACTTTACAATGAACTCTCCTTTATCTAAAGATTGCTGTGTATAAAAAGACGTATTACCGATGTCCGCCAAATAATTATTTTAAATGTGAAGAGATAAAGACCGACATACAGGCTCAAGGATCGCGTCAAGGGATATCACACATTTAGAATTGAAATGGTTTAACTAAAAATTTTAAGAAAATAAGTATTACACTTTGAACGACTTGTAAACAAACATCTATTCTGTGAGTTTATAAATTGATTTCCTTTTTATTATAAAATAAAAATGAATATCAAATTTTAGTTAGAAAAGAACAAAGTGAACTTTTCGTCTCTTTTAAATACATTAAACTTTAAGATATACGTTTTAAGGTTTAAAGTATTAAAATCGAAACTGAAATATACCACCTAACACCGGGTGGACTGTGAGCTCGTTCAATCATCTAAGCATTAAAAAATATATTAATAATTGTGTAACTTCGCAGTTGGAGCAGAAACAAGTGGTTCCTCCGTTCAAGCCCCGTCTGGAAGGCGAACGGGACCTCGCCAACTTCCCGCCGGAGTTCACTGACGAACCTGTACATCTCACGCCCGACAACGAGTACGCACTTATTTCTATTATTTAGCTGTAACGGCTCCTCTTCACAATCGGCCATGATGAGCCAACAAATGATCGTCCATCATCGCCACCATGATCGGGCAACTCTCCTCACAATCGTGAACGTTCATTTACTGACTGTCTACTGATATTTTAAGACGTATATAATCATTTAGTTAATGTGCGCGAAAAAAGAATCGTGAAAACCAAATGGAGGAAGAGAATGTGGTGGATGGTGGCTATCAATCGGAACAGAACAAGGTCCATGCAACCTTATTTTTGTAGTCGACACAACTGACACACACTCGAGACAATTACGTACTGACTAATCGGCGATGGTGTGGATACGCACACGACCATGGGCCATCATTCCTTTGATCTACCAACACAACGCCGAATGCGCACGATTATACGCGATGATGGCCGATTGATTTTATGGTAGGCAGCGGCTTGGCTCTGCCCTGGCATTGCTGACGTCCATGAACGACGGTGACCACTTACCATCAGGTGGGCCATGTGCTCGTCTGCCTACAGGGGCAATAAAAAATAAATAAATAAAAACACACATATTTATGCCCTCTACACTATCGTGAGTTTCTATAATCGCCCATCATGGACGTGGGTGAAGAGAAGCCATAACATATATGTAGTATACATACATAATATACCCTTAATTGACAATTGTTACTTTATTTTCAAAGAAAAACACTCAAAACTAAGTTTATTTCAAATTAACATGATTAATATAAAGAATACATTATTCAAGACAAAGTTCGATGTTCCGAATCGCACAGAAAATAGATTCGAAATAAATATATTTTATAAGATGGCAACACTGAGTCCAGTGTCTCGACGCATGATTTAATTGTGTGGACTTTTTGGCGGGAACGCGAGGAATGAAGTTGTGCGATTTGTTTTATTTTGTCTATTTAGTGTTTCTTCGGGTTTAAATGTGTAATAACGGTGGTTTATTAACTGTTTAATATCTGTGATAGTGCACTAATGTGGGAAAATGAAACAAAGCCGCTGGACGTACCTTCTCGGGATCCTCCAAAAAGTCCACTGAAAAAATCTCAGTAAATGACCACCATTTTACTGAGATTATATTTCATCCCATATGATCTCATCTCATTTCATTTAATTTCATCCCAGTTGATTAATGTCTCAAATTAATCATCTTCATTTCATTTTACTCCATATTATCATTTTTTCATAAAAATAAGACTATAAATTAAAATAAGACATGACTTAAAGGTCTTAGTTACCAGGTCATAAAATCCGTTAAAAAAACACGGTGCATGATTTACCTTGTGTCTTTTGTTTTTCAGGAGCGTGATCGCCGACATCGACCAGTCGGAGTTCGAAGGGTTCGAGTACGTGAACCCGCTGCTGATGTCCCTGGAGGACTGCGTGTGACAGCACGCCTGCCTGCTGCACCCGTACCACGAGCCCGGGACGGTACGTCTCCCCTTGTCTACTTAAGCCTAGTTCGGACTAGACGAGTATTTTAGTCGAGTACCGAGTAATTTAGTAGTTAAAGCCTTGTTCGGACTAGGCGAGAATTTTAGTCTAGTACCGAATAATTTAGTGGCTAAACTATTCGCTACTGCACAGAAATCGTTCGTATTACGGTCTAGTACCGTACACAAGTGAGTGGTGTTTGCAAGATGAATAGGCTGCAATGCAATAGAGTGAATAAACTGTTTGAGCTAATCGTAATGGCTGTTTTAGAAGAGGTGGATGAGGAAATTTCTGTGATTAAGAAAAATAAGTTATGGGTACGAAAATGGATCGATAGAAGAGATAAACTAGGAGTTACTAAATGTCTTCTGAAGAAATTAGCATTTGAAGAGATCCCAAAGAATACTTCGATAGTTTGAGAATGTCCGAAAGTTGTGTGAATTTTCTGTTAACCAAAATACACTCTCAAATTCAGCGCAAAGATACCCATTTGAGAAGTGCCACTAATGAACTCAACTAATCAACAGATACGGACTTGTTTAGTCAGTCAGCTAGTGAGAAAGGACGCGTGGTGGAAAACACCACTCACTTGTGTACTGTACTGGACCGTAATGCGAACGATTTCTGTGCAGTGGCTTAGCCATTCAATTACTCGGTAGTCGACTAAAATACTCGTCTAGTCTGAAATAGGCCTTACTGACGGTAGCGTTGGATGAAGCCGCCCCCCTCCCCTACCATTCTGCCTATTTCTGCCGCGAAACGAATTTTCGTTCCCGTTTGAAGTCGGGGGCGGCGGTCACAGCGGAGTGAGTGACAGTGAGTATAACATCGGCTCCTCCCGGCGCAGGGCTACGGGTACGGCGCGGAGTCGTCGTCGTCGGACTACGACTCGGTGTGCTCGGAGGCGCCGGCGCGCCGCCCCACGCTGCTGCAGCACATGTTCTGCTTGCCGCTCAACTGACGCAAGCCTCGCCCCCCGCCCCCCGCCCGCGCTCCTCACCAACACCCACTCAACTAACTCCAATGTTATCCCGAATGTTCATTGATCGACCTACTCCCGGCTAACCCTTTAAATTCTTTATTACATATACCGCGATTCGAGTTTTTGCACTTAATTATGTTTTCTTCTTTGCTTCACGCAGTTTTATTTGTTGAGCAGTTATTTATGAACTCATTAAATAACACAAATGTTAATCGTTCGTAAATTCTATGTTACAGACCACTTACGTACCTACATTTTATATAAAAATCTTTACACAAATGAATACAAATTATGCTCTTTAACTTAAATACCAAGATAGAAGTTCAACTGCATAGTGATGTAAAATAATATACATACAAAGATAATGATAGTGTTTCTCATAAACTTTTAGCCCTAATTAAATTCAAAATGGCGAGAGCGAGCGAAATGGCGCTATGTCGTATTTACAATTTTAGATTATAAAATATTATAATATTCCTCGTTACAACTAATATTAAATTTAAGATTCTACCACCGGTTCTCTCGTACTAACGGAAGTTGTAAACATTACGGTGCTCAAGAATTAACTATCACTCTATAATTGTAGGGAGCGAACACTTACACATAATCGATTCTCAATCGATACGTAGCTTCGTGTACATAATTTTGATCGTTTATGTATAACACAACTTATTTTTAAACTTGTAGTATATCTATCTAATAGATCTTCGTGTAAAAAGTGGATAATCGTCAAAGGCTTGTTATTTCGCTCTTCCAAAATTATCGATACAGATAATCGATTTTAATATTAATTAGCTTATAATATTAGTGAAAAAAAAAATAGTAGTTCTTTTTAAATACAGTATCGTGAAGGAAATTTGATTCCCTCATAATGAATGCGTTAAATAAAAATTATAATCTGGCTGTAAAGATATTTAAGGAACGCAAGAATATAATAATAATATTAATATTATAATTATCAATAAGTAAGCTGTGGTCGGTAATTTTCAGATATTTCAAATATGTAATAATAGTAAGTATTAGAATGTTGTATGTATGTAACCAATATTTGTAATACATAAAGTGTAATGTTATCAGGCGAAGTTTATCTGATCGTAGTTAAATTATTATTTATCGAGACAGTTTTGATCTGCTCAAACGAAAGGCACGCGAGGAATTAAAAGTAGTGAAATGATAATGTCGGTGGCTCTAAAAAGCCCTTATCAATTGTTTAGTGTATTCCCTAGCAACCTAGACGTAAGTTAGCTGTACCCTTGTCGATGGTGTGCCGCATAACAAATACATCATGTTTATAACTGAAGCTATCTATCTGTTCGAATACAATAGTCATGTAAACAAAAATACCTTGTTCTTTTATCAATATCCTCGGGATTCAAAAAGGAATAAATAATAATTCATAAATCGTCAATATATGGTCAGTGTACAGTATTCTTATTCTATTTCTGCGGTACACTTGCTTCATGATGTTGTACATAAAACAATTAGCGTCACTCGATGTTGTAATAATAATCCTTCAAGTAGATTCTATTACCCTTCCTAGCAACACACAGCTCGTTTAGGTAGCCAACAAATTTTATATAAAAATTATAATACTTGCACATAAATTTAAAATCTTGTACATTATAAATAAATTGTTAAAAAGTAGGAAGAGGGACTTGTTATAATGAAATTGTTGATAAATCTATGGGTGGAGCCCGAAGGCAAAGTTCAAACTATTCTAAATAAAGCTTAGTTAAACTCTACTAGACATTGCACCAATACGTATTATAGTGATACACGCGTGGTAAATCTTTCCAACTTCATATTTTCTTTTCATAAGTCTTTTGAAAGACGTAAAGTGAGTTTAAAAATATTACATTCCAAATATATTATCCAACAGAAATTTTAATAAGTATATAATAAAAATTATGGATAGTCTATGAGAACATTTAAGATTGTTATCTATGCACATTGCAGAGTATGTAACTATTATATTATTATAATCTAAAAGACAGTATTGATTCTATTAAAGTAAAATAATTTAATCAATGTAAACTATTTAATGAAATGGCTATATTACTTAAGAATATTTATATTATATAACGTTTGTTTGCGGATTCTTGTATTATAAAATATCTATTCAGGTTTACTTATTGGCGCTAATGAACTAATAATCTAATCAGAAGTATTCACATTTTAAGAAGCCTTTGATTTTCTTTTACGGATTAGTTGGAGCAGACCAGTGCGGAGCGGCGCTTGGCTCGAACATGTCTAGTTATTTTTTTATTTATTTAGTATTAAATAATTATAAAGTAACAGTATTCGGTACCATACAATAAAGTTTTAGATTTATCGTATATTCCAATGTCTAAAAGTTATTATTTTGATTTTGACAGTTTGCATGGAAGAGATTTTTCGTAAATACCGCCTTAAACATGCGTTATAGAGCAAAGCAAATGTTTTTCAAAATTAATTATTAACCGACGAAAGGGGTTATAAATATCAGTGATCCAAGTAAATATATTTATCAAGAAGATTAAATTAAGTACGTACCTACTAAAGTGACAGGTTTTATAGACGCCATTCAAACGTGCTTTTTTCATATTATTTCCCGCCAAATATTTTCTCATCACATCTAGATGATAAATAAAATAATAACCATTAATTTTCGAACGATCCCAAAAATGAAACTTTTAGTACTCAAAAATACAGATTATAATAATCGTTAAATACCGTAAATGACATTTATCACGATTAGTCAGTAAGTAATAATAAAAGGAACAAATAAATATGATTTAAGTTTTAGTTTGAATGTATCGCACTTGTATTTTACGTGTAAGTTTGATTTGCTGGTTGACAGCACCAATGTTACTTAATGTTTATAATGTATGCAGCTTGGTGCGCTCATGGATACTGTCAAATTAGACTGGAAAAGTTGGGATACTGTACTATTCTATGCTTAAATGAAAATAAAGAAGTTAAATGAGAATTTATTCTTGTTATTGAACTGGATCCACCCTAAAATTTAGTAAAATGTATGTTATAAAGCAGTAGAAAAACTATCTTTTTCTAAGGAAATTTGTACCTAACGAACGACTTGCGTTGTAAGAATAACATCGTTTAATACAACAGAAATCACAAAAAATATAATACGCCTGCATGCATATGCAATATGCATAATTACTGAAGTCCATGATAGAACAGTTAGAGACGCAACCAATGAGCCGAACTATACATAATACATAGTATTGGTGTGACTGAAAATCTGAAATAGAAGTGGTGCATCAGAGGCTAACAGTAGGTATAAAAACAACACAAATTACACTTAAGGCTTTATTTCAACAAAAATACACATCTGACTAAAATATGATTATTACATATTCTGCATTTCGTCCAAGTATCTTTGAAACATATAAGTACAACATAGATGCATATTACTGCAAGCATCACTAATCTTTTTTCCAAAACATCACACTCTTTTAAACAACAGAATAAACATTTGAGTAAACAGAATAATACAATCAATTATATCCGCACGGTTTTAACATTGAAATATTATAATAAATGCTATTTTAATAAACCGTCACACGGCAGAATAATACTAAAAAATAATACTGTTAAATTACAATGAGATTGAAATAAGAATAGTCATTAGGACATCGACGCTAAGGACCAGGCTTAGTATGTTCAAAGTCAGGGTTTCTCAAAGTTATTATATAATAAAGTATATTTTAGATGTACCTAATCAAAAGAAAGAATTTCATACATTATTCATACATTATTCATACATACCAATTTAAAATTGAAAACAGATCATGAATTTGCTATCACAACAAAGAAATAAAAAAACAATTTAACACATTTCTTTTCAATAAATTAAATATGCCTGAAATTTTTAAAGAACCGAACTATTTTTATTCATAAAAATCAACCTTAAATAAAGTATATTATCTTGAATACTTAACTTTCTAAATTATTTCAACTTTCAATAAATTATAAATGCATTATTTAAAGGAACTAAATGAAATATGGCATTTCAGGCTGGTTCAATCATGAACATTCATAGCCCTTGAAATTAACTTAAAACAGTTCTTGGAATATCTAACGTAAACTTAAGTAAGAGAAGTTAAGTAAACTTAAGTAGCAAAAAATATATTTTGAGATTGCTTTTGATAATTAGGACATTAAGAATAGTGAATTGTTTGTCAATATACCTTTGATCACGAATTCAAGCACTTGACAGTAGAAACTAACATTAAGTGTGCAAAAAAGGTAAGATGAGTAAAATATTTTAAACCTTAATATTTTGTAAGGAAAATAGTATGGAATATATAAGTTTCGTTCAGTAAAGTGGAAACTCTGGAATGTATGATAAAAAAAATATTATATATATCTAAGCAGGAAAATTCTTAAAGGCTGCGTAATACTATTAAAATAACCATACATATTTGTAGGAAATATTTAAATGTTAACGAACGCAACTTTATTAATACAATACAGAAGTAGATATTTAATTTGGAACTGTCCATATTGAACACGCAGTGATTTATCTTATTAGCCTATTGAGATCTATGGGGTGGGTTGATTTATTGATCGCCATTTTCTTGGTCCAATTTGGGCTTCTTAAACGCAGGGGCGCCGGCGAACATCGACCCGTCACGGAGCTCGCTCATAAGAAACGGTACCTAGTTCGTATTAAAACTGAGCTAAAATATAATTATAATATAAAATATTTTCCATACAGACAGCACGAAATTTTGGTAAAACTTTGAGAATCGCCGATTTTGTGAGACTTCAACCGTTGGTGCTGAATATTTTCGGCCCCCTGATCACGTAAAAATTTGCGACAGCCACAATTTTGCAGATGTTGTGCAGACGCGTCGCGACCGATCGCAAAACGTCAAATTATTTCGTATCACGTACCGCGATTGTTCGCTTACCGCTTACTGCAGTTTTCTGTCATACAACTAGCGCCAGTCGCAATCGGGTAGCAATAATTGGCACTAAAAAGCCACATTACTTTTTTTTTTGCTGAACAAACCGGCAAATGAATTTATAAAAGCGCGTTACATATAAACATTTCAAAATGTTTAAGTGGAATTCACGTTTGAAACGCCAAGTGAGAGCTGCTAATTCTGTTCTTTTCGATGAAGCGTTACTAAAAATAAGTGATCTAATAATAATTTTTGCTTTATTTTGAATAATAGCTATAAAAATGTAATTGTGTCGTGTCAAACACTGATAACATTTTTTTTTGTAATCGTTTGATAATTTGTAATCAGATAGTTGTTTACGTTACGAACCTATTTTAAAAAAGAATGGATCAAAATTATAGCCTAATTTATTAATTTCATTATCAATTAAGTAAGTACATAAGCTCACAACCCATCTAGTGTTAAGTGGTATAGACCTCACAACGTGAATGCCCACCTTTAGAAACGAGGTCTGAGTTTCAACTGTATACCAAAACGGCTGCCCCATTCTTCAAATTGCAACGCATTACTGCTTCGCGGTAGAAATGGGCGGAATGGTGGTCTTGCGGGTTAATCAAACGCCCTACCACCAACGATTTCTTAAAGAATATTTGCTAATTTGATTTTAAATAAAAGATGAATGAATCCTTAATCATGGAAGTCTTCCATGTATTTATGTCAAATACGTGTTTCATTGGATTTATTGATATCTGCCTGCGGGATTCTAACACTGGTTCAGTCGCATCTTTATTAGAAAGTCGACCGTCTCTACTACACCGCTTAGGCCACGACGATTTCAAATTAAATAGTAAATTCTAGAATAAATGATTTAGTTTTATGGTTTTATCAATAATAACGCGTACAACAGATCCATCTCAGGCCGACATGAGGCCGACAACGCTAGAACAACCAGTCGATGATATTCTAGGCGAGATGCTGCTATTCTTTATCAAGTAATAGATAGTGGATTTGTTTGACTTGGCTAGAGTAGGCTTTGATTTGAATACCAGAAATATAGTGCACTCTTTCACAGCTTGAAGGGAAATAAAAGCTGTGCAGACTATTCAAAATAATGTTCACCCAGGTCATGGGCAGTATGACGTGAATAGGAAACTGCATGTCAGACATTAACTTAATGTTCTATATTATTTTTAAACAAATTAATCTAATATTTTAAGACAATAAATAAATATTTATTTTTATAATCAGCCCAGTTTTTCGTCGACGAAGCCATCTTAAGAGAAGCTTCATTGCAAATATCAGGCCGATATTTAGTAAGTTATTTTTATTCATTAACCAGGTACTCTTTGCACTCACTCACGGCAGTAAGAATGTTATCAATCATTATATTATCTAGACTACAGCGGACAACAACGAAGAGTAGACACATCGTGAGCTGTAGTTGTAGAAAGAGGAGAAAATGGAAACTAAGGCGAACCACTGGCTCATGCAGCTTTCATTTCAGCAGAGGCTGCTCGTACGCAGGCAGAGGCCGCGCATCTTCCAGCTGAGATATATAAAAAATTCAAGGAATTGACCAATATCGGCAAAAACCTTGTTTAAAATAATAAGTTCAATTTTGTTTTAATTTTAGCCGAGTCCATAATAGTTTATATTACCATAAAAACGAAATAGCGCTTGTTACAATAGTCAAGCAAATCCAAATATATACGTTTTACTTTAGGCTGGTACTACAGTAAAATTTATGACACTAATGAGTATATTTTACGCTAATAAAACTACTCTCAACTTAACATTTCAAAATAACTATTTATTTCTTTATTGCTAAGATGGGTGGACGAGCTTACAGCCCACCTGGTGTTAAGTGGTTACTGGAGCCCATAGCCATCTACAACGTAAATGCGCCACCCACCTTGAGATATAAGTTCTAAGGTCTCAGTATAGTTACAACGGCTGCTCTACCCTTCAAAACGAAACGCATTACTGCTTCACGGTAGAAATAGGCGGAGTGGTGGTCCCTACTCGTGCGGACTCACAAGTGGTCCTACCACCAGTAGAATACCAGTATTTAGCTTCATTGTATATTTTGTATTCACAGTATTTGGCATGTTCTGCTTCTAGTCTATAGGGTTATAGAGCTATCACCTTGCTATCATCCTACTTATCTCGGCCCCAAGTTCAGTTATGTTTCTTTGAAGTTATCGGCAGTCGATATTATATTTCAATTGTGGCTTCAATTTCATGCGGCAAGAAGTTGGACATGTATTACAAACAAACTACGATTTCCTAATTTAAGAATTATTATTCAAATAAAACAAAATTACACAAAAAAAAATATTATCAAACTTATCTAACGGCCGTCTGGTGTAGTGGTAAGTGACATGGTCGCTACACAAGGGGGTCGCGGGTTCGAATCCCGCCAAGGGAAGATATTTGTATGATAAATATAAATGTATTTTCCAGGGTTATGGATGTATATTAAATATATGTATGTGTATAATAAAAATCCTACATTTATTTCCGTTATCTGGTATCTGTAACACAAGTTCTTTACGAACTTATCACAGGACCAGTTAACGTGGCGTGATTGTTAGTAAATATTTATATTTATATTATTATTATCACAATGAACAAAAATCAGTGGTGGTTGATCCACATTTTGTCTAAATTATGAATTATGTTTTTCATTTTGTAAGTAATATTCATGTAAGTATCCAACAAAATCTAGAAGAATTATGAATTACTAGTCGATTTGTTATTCATTCTATTCTATTATTTAAAACAGCAGTATATACAATAATATATATAACAATACATCATACAAACGGGGTTAATATAAAGATAAAATGATACAGAACAAATTGAGCACGACAGATTAAAACATTGTCTTAATAAAACAACCTCACAATTTTGCTTTCAAATAGTTATGAATCCATCCTTTACTATAAACACAAAAATGTTAAGGAAATATGTATATTTCCACTAAGCACAATTAAAAAATTATAGGGAGAAATAATTAGGCTATTCTTGCCCTCTCAGTTCACATAATTAAGAACAGCAGTTTTAAAAATCTACATAAAATTACTAGAATACAGAGGTTGGACTAAATTTAATGTCTGTTCTCCACAATCCAATTGAACCACCCTTGAATGTTGACATGGTGCTAAGTGCTGTGTTTCCTCTTCTCTCCCAAAAAATACAATGTTATGAATTTGATAAGAAACATCAATTTCAGCATCTTCATCAGAGTTGGGGCACTGGAAACCCATGTGTGTTTGCCATGTTACGCAATACAAGCTAACAATTATGGTATTGGCCATCATATGATGATCATAATGCAGTACTCTATGTACCAACAAGCATCTCCAACTGGCTTTCAATACTCACAATGGTCAACAGTGTTCCTGGTATGACAATAAACATTACTATAGTACTATATATTAATGGCCTTCCCAGTTTTAAATATACTTTTAGATTGAGTATTATTCTGTAGTCAGGTTACTGAGACAGAGCTCATGATGTTTTACTTGCCTAAAAACCAAACTTTTTCACTATTATGGTGCAGGTCCTGCATAGGCATATTCAGTTGTGTTAAGCCAGACAAATGTATCATGAAATGTTGCATCAATACTTAAAATGTTAAGATCACTATCACAGATCTGAAAAATGTAATTCTTTAGATAAGTACTATCAAATGTATGTTATTGTGAATGATAGGCTTCAGCAAAATACTTACTATTTGCACATTCTTGAAATGATAATGCTTGCGGTTCTAAAACCTTTCTTCATATACAGAAGATCTGATAAGTGCAAATGAGTGCCATCTATACACCCCGAAACCCCGGAAAGCCAAATTTATTGTAAAACCTATAATGAAAAGAAATTTATTTACTATTATATTATGTTTTCAATCACAAAATTATTATTGTTCAAATATCTATGTACTATAAAAATAAGACAAATTTTGAATTAAAAAAAAATTATGTAGGAAAGATTAATGGTGGCCTGAAGGCCTATCCAGTTTCACCAGGACTTGACATTTCTTAGAACTCTGTTTAAAATATAGCTATATATAGCAAAATATAGCTATAGTTATAAAGCTTCAAGAATATAACTGATCTATATGATTGACTCGTGGAAATTGTAAAATCAGTGGAACTCTTGTGCTCTATACTATAAGATAATTATTTAACTTACCCATTTATAATAACTTGTGACCCATTGTACTGTTTGCAGAAACTTTAAATGTTTCAATAAAACTGGAAGATTGTTTAATGGCATAGCCACTTCCCTAATGGCATTGGATTTACTACAGTTTAACTCAAAATGCAAAAAGCTCATTCCCACAGGTTTCTGGTATGCAATTTTGCAATGCTGTTAACACCTGTATAAACAAGTTATTTAAAACATTTAGTTAAGAATAAATCTGAAATCAAAAAAACAATGCTACTTTTGAAGACAAGATTTTGTGAATCTTTTATTTTCTTCATTATTTACACATTAAAATGTTAAATTGAATATATATAAGTACCTTGCATTTTACTTTCTATTCTTGTTCGTCTTGATGATCTAGGTTATTAACGGCTTTAATTCAGAGCACAATTGTAAATATTGATGTTTCGAAATTCTGTAATGTGTTCTGAACAAACTTTCCGATAGATAAAGGGGTCAAGCTTGATCCCGAAGACAGCGTCGCAAACGCACTGATTTGTATGTATCCGACCTAATTTCCTTAGACTCCAAAGCCCCATTTATTATTTGAGCTCTGTCCATAGTACATACCTAGAAGAAATATTAATTTGTAAAAAATAAACTATATAACCTCAACATTATTAATGTACTTAAATTGCCCAGCGTGGTATTTAATGTTAATACTATGGAAAACACAAACACAAATAAAGATCTAAACCAATTACACTTACCTAAATCAAGTTAATTAATTTAATTTCACAGATTTTACACTTGCAGATAGTTAGCAACAATTCAGCACCAGATACAAAAGGTGTCGCAAATTTGACAAACGAAATTGCTAAATATCTGCTGTTGTGTGGCAGACAAAAGCATCCGTAATACCGACTATATGCCAGTTGTTGTTAGTTGTATGGAAAATAATGCACTAAAGTTTCACAAATCGCTCTGCAGAGGCAGCACTAGTGATGGTTCGCGATCTGCTTTTTTGTTGTAAGTCCGTAATACGAAATGGACAGTTGACAGCAATATTTGCACAATATTTGTCTTCTGCTAATTGTCTGCGAAATACGTGATACAGCTGCCGGTTACCATTATTTCTCTACTTACCAAGGACAATACGGTTTGTTTGTTTAACATCATTAACTTAGTTTTTAAAATATATGTATTTGTCAAGTTTAATTTGTAAGTGTGTGTTTAAAACAAGTTCAAGATAATTAGTTCTGAGTATTAATCGTATTACAAACATGATTCTTATAGACTCAAACTGAAACCCACGGTTCCTACGCGGCAGGAACGGGTAGGATGAACGGTTCGCGCGCACAGCACACTTTACATTTTACTGGTGGTAGGACCTCTTATGAGTCCGCGCTGCCTATTTCAATTGTGTAACTATTGTAATCGTTGAACTATACCGACACCTTAGAACTCATATCTCAAGATGGGTGGCGCATTTACGTTGTAGATATTTGTGGGCTCCCGTAACAACTTAACACCAGGTGGGCTATGAGCTCGTCCAACCAACTAAGCAATAAAAAAAAAGATGAGAATTAAAAAAAACGTAATACTATTTATGAGAACACCGGATTCGTATTTTTATTTATCACATCATTACGGGATCCTCCCGATCCATTAACGGTGCTTTTAGGTACCACAAGCACCGGTCACAGTCCTCGTCGAACACGTCGCTTGCGACGAAGGGCTCGACGAGCGAACTAACCCATAGACACAGCCCACTGAGTTTCTCGCCGGATCTTCTCAGTGGGTCGCGTTTCCGATCCGGTGGTAGATTTTGCGAAGCACTGCTCTCGCTAGGGTCAGTGTTAGCATCACTCCGGTTTGAGCCCCGTGAGCTCACCTACTAATTAAGGTTATGCTGAAATAGCCTATCAAGGCTATAGGTAGGAAAAAATAATTAAATAAATAAGGGTATGTCGTGTACCTTGTGCTCGAGCTGCATGTTGTGTAGACAGGGCAGGCCGAGGCAGGCGCGCAGCAGGTTGTCGATGCAGGCGCGCTGCTTGGAGAGCGCGTTGACGACGGGCGCGGCCGCCGGCACCAGCGGCGCCTTCAGCAGGTAGGCGAGCGGCGACAGCGCGGGGTGCAGCGCCGCCCACGCGCCGCCCGCCCGCAGCGCCACGCGCCCCAGCAGCTCCGCCAGCACCGCCAGGTCCAGCAGCAGCGGCGCCGCCAGCAGCGAGTCCTCGCACGTGTTGTGCACCACCAGCGTGTTCGTGCCGTGCAGCAGGATCTCCGACGTGTACTCGTCCATGGCGCGCTTCGAGTCACCTGGACCAATCGAATACATTTACTACTACCATACAAACTGTTATCCTATGACTATCAGAATATTTAATAAGATACCAAACAGCATAAGAGATCTTCCACTAACTCAATTTAAAAGAAAATTATATTTATGGCTAATAGACAAGGCTTATTATAGTGTGCAAGAATTTTTAAATGATAAGTGTTGTACATAATAAAATATTAGAATAAGAAATGATAGAATGTAAAAATATATAGATTTAGTAAATTTTGTGTTAGAATTAATATAAAAATAAATTAAATTTTGGCATGCCTAAACAGGCGAAATATATGAAACTATGTCCTATATCCATAATATCTTGTAAACTATATTTCTGGCGAATAAAGATTTTCTTTCTTTCTTTCTTTCTTAGTAAATATTATTAGAAATAAAACGGATAGTGGTTTAGCCGGATACCGGATACCGAATATTTGGCAAGCTGTGAGGCCGGAGCGCCGGATTATCAGCCCTTTCGGAAATATTCGTGCGCGTTCGGGTATTGTCGCACGTGAACGGAAATCGCGACGACTCGGTACGACGATGATTTGGTATTCATTCACCACAATTTGCCACTTGTTAATTTTGAGTATTAAACAAACTAATTAATAAAACAATCACTTTGACGTATAATTACAAAAATAAAAGTTGTCCATAACCTATTGTGGTATTATTTATTTATTTAATACAAGGAGAACCAACAGCCAACTAACAAAGTATAATAATATAACAAATAATAGAAACAAAAAGCCAATTAAAGGTTCTCACCAATATAAACAAATTAAAAACACTAGAGAAACAAAACCATAGAAACAAAAGAAAATTAAAGACAATCAGCAAGCAAGAAACAACATAAGGAATGGAGGAAAACACCAGACTAATTTAAATGTACACTTATGTATAAATGTCACAAATTAATTAAAAACTGTTGTGCTACACATCACCGGCACATGGCCCCGCACCCTCTGCCCCCTCATCGCTTACGAAAAATCGGGCACTAAGCTGACGTCTTAGTCCTGTGATAGAGGAATAAAATGGGTCTAAATCTAAGAACCTGCCAAGTCTGTTGAGGTCACCACCAACACGTAAAAAGAATGAGTTTTGCCTATAGTTAGTGGAAGCTAGTGGCAAAGAAATTAGATTTCGATGCCTTAAAGATATTCTCTGTGCATTGAAGTCAACTTTGGATAAGAGCTCCGGGCAATCCATCAAACCTTTAACGATCTTTAAATAATATATAATGTCGGAAACCTCACGCCGCAAGTAAAGAGGAAGTAGATGATGTTTTTTACAAAGGTTAGCATAATTATTAGAGTTATAGGCAATATTTAATTTAAAACAAAGGTACTTTATAAATTTACGCTGAATTCTTTCAATTCGTTCTATATAGATATTATATCGAGGATTCCAAACTTGTGAAGCGTATTCTAAGTGACTGCGAACAAAAGTACAGTATAGTATTTTAATAGTTTTAGCTTTACGAAAATGTTGAGAGTTACGCATAACAAATCCTAGCATTTTAGAGGCTTTAGTCACTATAGAGTTAACGTGTTCGTCGAATGTGAGTTTGCTGTCATGAACAATACCTAAGTCACGTGTACTATTAAGTTTAATTAGTTCATGTTCATTTAGTTTATACTTGTAGGCTATTTGGTTGATTTTTCGAGTGTAAGTAACAACATGACATTTAGTTGGATTAAGATCAAGTTTGTTATTTCGTATAAATTAAAATTATTTCGTATAAATTATTTCGTATAAACATTAAATTTTCTTAAATTTTACTATACGAAATTCGGCCGGATACTGATTTACTAACCTTTATCCGGCCGGATAGTGAAAACATGACCGGATAGGCCGGATACCGGATAGTTACCGGACTGAGTCATGCTCTAAGTGACAGTAACTTCAACATTTAAATCCAAATTATCTAGTTTCGTTCTCGCATGTCGCTGGCTGCGTTCACTACTGAGGCGGGCACTCACCGACGTAGGGCACGTACTTGATGACGACCACGTGGTCGGGGCGCTCCCCGGGCCGGTACAGCACGCCGTTGGACTGCACCGCGTCGTCCACCACGCTGCTCTTGCTGATCTGCCGCAGGGAGGGGGACACGTCACTCGACCACGCAGAGTTAGACAAATGAACTTTAAAGGTACGTTCACACAGACCGACTCGGAGAGGAGAATAAATTTTTATCACGTTGGAAATAGAGATTTGAGTTTTTTTTTATTGCGTCTGGTGATAAGTGGTTACCGGAGCCCATAGACATCTACAACGTAAATGCCGTCACCTTGAGATAAGAGTTCTAAGGTCTCAGTATTATTGCTTCACGGCAGAAATAGGCAGGGTGGTGGTACCTACCCGTACGAACTCACAAAAGGTCCTACCACCAGTAATTACGCAAATTATAATTTTGCGGATTTGGTTTTAATTACACGATGTTATTCCTTCACCGGAGAAGTCAAGCGTGAACATTTGTTAAGTACGTATTTCATTACAAAAATTGGTAATCGCCTGCGGGATTCGAACATCATTGCATCGCTAGGTACGAATGCACCGAACGTCTTATCCTTTAGGCCACGACGACTTCGAGAGTAATTGTAGTAGAGTTTATTTTGCATGTTCATTTTTTTTGTCATTAAGAGTGCTTGAACGCGCTGCGTGTGGAATAATAAGAGGAGCCGACTGACTCCGACTGCGCGCTCTTTCTCGCTCGCGTAGCCGATCGGCTTTTAGATCTCTTCCGGCCGATCTATGTGGAATAGTTGGCGGCTCCGCTCCGACTAATTCCAAACGTATACGACCCGGTCTGTGTGAAAAGAAAAAAGCGGGCCGATGCTCTCCGAGTCGGTTTGTGTGAACGGACCCTTTTTTTCCTACCTAAGCCGATGGTCTTGAGAGACCGTATCAGCGTCACCGGGCGATTAGGTGAGCTCACAGAGCTCAAACCTGACGATGTTGCTAACACGAACCCTAACAAAAGCAGTGATTCGCAGAATCTACCACCCGATCGGAAACGCGACCCACTGAGAAGATCCGGCGAGAAACTCAGTGGGTTGTGTCTGTGGCCCTGTGGCATTAATTTACTCGCCGAGCCCTTCGTCACAGGCGACGGGTTCGACGAGAAAGATGACCGGTGCTTGAGGTACCTAGAAGCACCGTTAGTGGATCGGGAGGATCCGAAATGACGTGTTTGGGACGACGTCGACTGTTTTCCATTCTGTCCGTAGGATCGGCAATGTAGTTACCGGCGGCCACGATGAGAGGGTTCTCGTGTCGTGCCGCTTTATGGAAATGGCGTCCGTTTGCCATTTCGACTAACACACCACTTTTATTTAACCTAGCCACTTAACTAGGAAGGAGGGAGGGGGGTGGAGGGTTGATGAAGCTGCTCGAGCGCTTTCGGAGGAGTGAGTGACACGCTGACAAGAGCCGGCAAGCAGCTCTGCCAACTGATCAACAAGCCACTCTTGTCCAATGTGACGCGAATAAATCTCCCTTTTAAATTTCTTAACATTACTGATTTCCATGAGGAACAGTGGCTGACGCCCGCAACAACAAAGTCTATGTAACTCACCTCTTTCGAACGGAACTGCTTCGGAGCTGAGAGATTCTTACCGTCGTTGTTGCCGAGATGGTTGTAGCTCACTATCGACACCGGCTTCAGACCTTAAATCACAGATAATTAATTCATAGACATAATAAGAGATCGAATTCAGTGTTGCCATGTTCATACTATTTTAGTGCATGATTTCATCATGAATCTGGCTATTTCTAATGACTATGACCCCTACAGAATTTTAATTCCTTGGTTATCTGAACAATAAGACTTAAAATGGCATTATATCTCTGTGTAAACAACTCGTTGAGAGTAACGAAGTGAAGGAGTCTGTGATTACTACTACTATATAAACTGTGCCAGTGTACGAATCCCGCAAGCGGATACCAACTTTCTTAATGAAATACGTACTTGACAAATGTTCACGATTGACTTTCACGATGAAGGACTAACATCGTTTAATAAAAATCAAAACCGCAAAATTATAATTTGCTTAATTATTGGTGGTAGGACGATCTATGAGCCCGCACGTGTAGGTACCATCACACTGCCTACCTCTGCCGTGAAGCAGTAATGCGTTTCGCTTTGAAGTGTGGGCATTTGTTATACTGTAAAAACGGAGACTTAGAATTCATGTCTAAATGTCCACGGACTCCAGAGACCATTTAACACCAGACACCGTGAGTTCACCCACCCATATTAGCCAGAAAAAATAATTCTATAAACTCACCAGCCGAAACCAAGAAGTCGACGAGTACTGACTTAAGCTTGGTCTGTCCTGATTTGAAGTCGTCGCCAGCCACAAAGACCCCTCGTTTCTCGGCCCGCTCTATGACGCCCGGGATCAAAGTGTTTTGAGGCGCGCCGTTGATATAGCAACACTGTTAGATATTCGATGGGTTAGGACTTTTTGGCGGGAACGCGAGGAGTGAAGTTGTGTGATTTGTTTTATTTTGTTTATTTAATGTTTCTTCAGGTTTAAATGTGTAATAATGGTGGTTTATTAAATGTTTAATATCTGTGAAAGTGTACAAATGTGGGAAAATGAAACAAAGCTGCTGGACGTAACTTCTCGGGATCCTCCAAAAAGTCCACCGAAAAAATCTTAGTAAATCACCACCATTTTACTGAGATTATATTTCATCCCATATCATCTCATTTCATTTCATTTAATTTCATCCCAGCTGATTAATGTCTCAAATTAATCATCTTCATTTCATTTCACTCCATAATGTCATTTTCAGAAAAATATGAATATAAATTAAAATTAGACATGACTTAAAGGTCTTAGTTACCAGGTCATAAAATCCCATAAAAAAAAACTTTGACAATAGAACCTTAATAATGTTCAAACTTATAATTTCAATTATAGTCGAATTTCGACTACTGCGGGACCACTAGTTTTCCACACTACTGAAAACACTTGACCTAGTATTTTTTGCGTACAAGTTGCCTGGAAGATATTGCCTTTAACATTAAAGGTGTTTTAATGTTTTTAATTGGTGGCGTTTCCATTGTTCAACAGAAGCAGTTTATTCTATTTTACCATAACGAGGAAAAGCTTTTTTATGGCACTGATTGATGAACATGCTCATGTGGTGGTAAGTGCCTACCGGAGGGTAACGTGAATGCTGCCACGCCTTGAGATATGAGGTGGAAGTGGTGGAATCCTCAATTGTACTGTAATCGCTGCCCCAAATTTATAATTATACTTAAGTTTGATCTCGTTCAGTTTGTAAAGTGTTTGTTGAGATGTTTTTCCTCATCATGTATATCGTACCTATAATTTTTACCATTTGTTAAAAAAATTGATCGCGTTACTAAAAACACCGGCTTTATTATCTAAACCAGCAACGTAAGAACTCAAATCTCATGATCCGTATTTTTTGTTTTTATTTTTATTATGGCTCTATCGATCTATTTAAACATGATTCTAAACTTTTTATTATTTTAGCAGCAACATTAGAATTAAAAAAATATAAATGATGTTTTCGATTGGTTCACCCTGTATATGACTGTATTGTTATCGTATTAACATCGCACTGCTCACATTCCGACAGGAGCCCTCTTCTTCGATATAGCGAAGGCGTTCGACAAAGTCTGGCACAACGGTTTGATATACAAACTGTATAACATGGGAGTGCCAGACAGACTCGTGCTCATCATACGAGACTACTTGTCGAACCGTTCGTTCCGATATCGAGTCGAGGGAACGCGTTCCCGGCCCCGTCACGTCACAGCCGGAGTCCCGCAAGGCTCCGCCCTCTCCCCGTTACTATTCAGTTTGTATATCAATGATATACCCCGGTCTCCGGAGACCCATCTGGCGCTCTTCGCCGATGACACCGCCATCTACTACTCGTGTAGGAAGAAGGCGTTGCTTCATCGACGACTTCAGACCGCAGCTACCACCATGGGACAGTGGTTCCGGAAGTGGCGCATCGACATCAACCCCACGAAAAGCACAGCAGTGCTCTTCAAAAGGGGTCGCCCTCCGAACACCACGCTGAGCATCCCTCTCCCGACTAGGCGCGTCAACACCCCCGCCCCCGCCGTTCGCCCAATCACGATGTTCGACCAGCCCATACCGTGGGCCCCGAAGGTCAAATACTTAGGCGTCACCCTCGACAGTAGGATGACATTCCGCCCCCACATTAAGACGGTACGCGACCGTGCCGCCTTCATTCTAGGACGTCTCTACCCGATGATATGTAGGCGAAGTAAAATGTCCCTTAGAAATAAGGTGACACTCTACAAAACTTGCATACACCCCGTCATGACCTATGCAAGTGTAGTGTTCGCTCACGCGGCCCGCATACACCTAAAAACATTTCAAATTATTCAATCCCGTTTTTGCAGGATAGCCGTCGGAGCCCCGTGGTTCGTCAGGAACGTCGACCTCCATGACGACCTGGACTTAGAGTCCATCAGTAAGTATCTGCAGTCGGCGTCCATGCGCCACTTCGATAAAGCGGCACGACACGAGAACCCTCTCATCGTGGCCGCCGGTAACTACATTCCCGATCCTGCGGACAGAATGGAAAGCAGTCGACGTCGCCCAAAACACGTCATCTCGGATCCTCCTGATCCATTAACGGTGCTTTTAGGTACTTCAAGCACCGGTCACCGTTCTCGTCGAACCCGTCGCTTGCGACGAAGGGCTCGACGAGTAAATTAACTCTCAGACACAGCCCACTGAGTTTCTCGCCGGATCTTCTCAGTGGGTCGCGTTTCCGATCCGGTGGTAGATTCTGCGAAGCACGGCTCTTGCTAGGGTTCGTGTTAGCAACATCGTCAGGTTTGAGCCCCGTGAGCTCACCTACTAAAGTTAGGGTTACGCTGACATAGCCGCTAGGGCTATCAGCTTAGGTAGGAAAAAAAAAAAAAAAGCACTGCTCACCCCTTCGTCGACCGAAGCGAGCGCGATGATGGTGGACGGCGATATCTCCGGCTCGTTGTCCCGCAGCGCCTTCTCCAAGTTGTCGCTCGTGTCGTGCACGCCGTCGCGGACCTCGCAGAACCTATATACGGAGTGTTGTTTTTTATTAATTTATCGTTTTATATTATTTTAAGCCGACCATTAAATTGCTACATTCCGAGACACATCCTGACTGCTACCCACCACTGAGCACTGTCAGGTAGGTAGGAAGTAGATTTTTATAGAACCTACATACAGAGTGTTTTTTTTTTTATATTATTTTAAAAAAACCATCATATTACCACAGAAATCAATTAATTTTTTTTATTGTGGCGTTGGCACATTTGAAAGTACAGCGCTAGCAGAACACCAGAGAAAGGTCTCCGGGCCACTAGTAATCTATCAAACATAAAAGAAAGGTTTTAACAAACCTTTCAGTATTCGCCGTCCAGACGACTATGACTTTGTCCAGTTTGTTCTTATCCTTGAAGTCCTTGATATCGGCGCGGATTTGCAGATACTGCTCGTACTTCGTGCCGTGGATGAGGTTCGTTGCACGATCGGCCTGAACGGAAATACCTCATTTATATAGAAATTTAAATTATATAGCTTGTGCACTTAAATATTACACTTCTTTTGGAGTGTTTTTTTTTGTGTCTACTAGCACGTATTAGCACGCGCCGATTTTACACTTAATTATTTATTTTATTGATGTTCCTTTGGAAAACATACAGCATTGTATTATGAAGAAGCAGTGTGTACTTAGCTTAAATTCCTTGTCTATGTCCAACCATAGACAGTCAATTTAGTTCCATCTTTAGCCGCTAGGTCCTGCCAGCAAGTATAAAGGAAGCGCAGCCATCTTTGATCTTCATAGCGTTGTGTACTTTCGTACTGTGAAGTCGCAAATCCACAAATATTTATTCGACTTCTTATTAATTGCAAAAAATATTTATTTTGTGGTTCTATGAGTGTTATTTTGCAATCATTACGAGGATTATTTACCAATCCTATCATCGGACGCCATGAATCACGCGTCATCTGTTGGAGGTGATGTTGAGTCAAGCTCCATAATTTCCGAGAGGGAAGATGTCCAGGCGAGACGCGATGGAGACGCCTCGCGTTCGAACAGCTCGTCAAGCGAAAAAGAACAAAAGGAGTCTCTGCGTAAGAAACGACGGGATTCAAAGGTAACGGTCGATCTTCGAATCGGCTCGTTATCCCACCAGGTCAGTGACGTTGTAAATCTAATAATGCATCAACTGTGTGTAACAATTGAATGTAACGAAAATTGTTGTAAACAAATTGATCTCGTTAATACGGAAATTTTGACAAAAACACAACAGATTTAAACTAATAATCTTTGTAACATAATTACTGAAAACTTTGGCAAATCGTCTCCGTCGTACAAGTTACTCGTAAAAGCGTTTTAAATTGTATACGGAAAAAAGGGCCGTATGGATAGAAATAAGACGTCAAAGTTTAATTTCCAAAAGGCAAGCCAAACATTATAAACAATCATAGTCCGTAACATCTGGCACAATCCAGAGGGGGGGCAATTGAAGACACCGACGGGAGGCACTGAGTGCCACCAAAATTGTAATAATTCGTAAACCATGTATGGTTACCAAATACCGTAGAAAAAAAAAAAAAAAAAAAAAAACTACCTTTTTCTGCGGAAGAAAAGCGACGAATCAATGCGTCCAATTTTCGATCTTCGAGAGTTGAATAAGGTCGTAAAGATAAAACACCTCTGTTTTCGGACACCTCGGTACCAAACTTTCTCCACCCAGGGGACTGGATGATAGAATTGAACATTTCTCAGGAATATTTTTCTAGTATCAGTCGCAAAATTTCGTCGATACTTCTTGAGGATCAGTACCAAGGTACCAGTATCAGTACCTTCAGGAAGGAATCGGTACCTTCTTATGAGTTAGTATGAAATGACATGCCTACCCTTCGGTCTGGCTTCAGAGCCACACCTTTTTGCTTCTATAACATGCGGGTCGCAGAGACCTTGCGTGCAAAGGGAACTCGAGTGCTAGTGTCTACTAGACGACTTCCTTTTGGTCGACCAAGACAAATCCAAGTTGAAACTTCCGGCTGCAGAAGCTGTGAAGCTTTTGGATTAACCTTTTTTGCTTCCATAACATGCTAGGTCGCAGAGACCTTGCGTGCAAAAGGAACTCAAGTGCTAGTCTACCTAGACGACTTCCTTTTGGTCGACCAAAACAAATCCAAGTTGAAACTTCAGGCTGCAGAAGCTGTGAAGCTTTTGGATTATCTGGGCTGGCATGTCAATTTCCATTATATAGGGTGCTCGGTCGCTCGGTCGCGGAGATATTGCGTGCAAAGTCGAGTGCTAGCTTACCTACACGACTTAATCTTGTTTCACCAAGACAAATAAACGTTTTTGTTCCCATAGCATGCTCGGTCGCGGAGACCTTGCGTACATAAGGAAGTCAAATGTTAACGTACCTACGCGACTTTCTCTTGGTCCTTGAAGACAAATACACCTTTTTGCTTCCATTGCATGCTCGGTCGGGGAGGCATTACGTGCAAAATCGAAGTGCTAGCTTACCTACACGACTTGATCTTGTTTCACCAAGACAAATAAACGTTTTTGCTCCCATAGCATGCTCGGCCGCGAAGACCTTGCGTACATAGGGAAGTCAAATGTTAACCTACCTACGCGACTTTTTCTTGGTCCATGAAGACAAATACACCTTTTTTGCCTGCATAGCATGCTCGGTCGCGGAGACATTGCGTGCAAAGGGATGTTGAGTGTTATCCCACCTACGCAAATCCCACCTGGTCCATCAAAAGAAGTCCAAGTTGAGTCTTCAGGCCACATAAGCTGTAAAGCTCTTGGATTATTTGGGCTGCCAAGTCAGCCTTACAAAAAATCAATTAATACACTGGTTCAAGAGATGACATGCCTAGGGATTCGATGGAAAATTGCGAGAAATAAAGTGGCCACTCAACAACATCCTAGCTCAAACTCTGACGGGATTACATCAATCTATGCTAACTTGCAAATTTTCTTGCGAAGTTTCAAGAAAAAACACCCCCGTAAAAAACAGGCCATCCTGCATGTGTTAACAATTAAATGCAGTGCTGACGCGGAGCCACATGTCAGACGTTGCCGATGCACAAAACCAACCATTTCTTGGCAACGGAAGCTTCGGACATGTGTAGGGGTTACAAATGCAGTGCTGACGCGGAGCCACATGTCAAACATTGCCGAGACACAAAACCATTTCCTGGCAACGGAAGCTTCGGACATGGGTAGGGGTTACAATTAGACAAAATATTAACGTCCTGTCTATGGTCAGCTCAACAACAGAAACTGCTCACCCACAAAAGAGCTATTTGCAATGGTAGTGACAATCAAAATGAACCTTTCGATTTTTAAACCTAAGCGATAAGTTAAGATAACTGTCAGCTTATAATCTCTCGGGGAGATACAACATCGTAGCCGACAGGCTATCACGAGGAAATCAACCTGCGAAATGGCACTTTTTACCACAAGTGACCACAAAAGTTTTTCGAAAGTGGGGTCATCCGGATATAAACCCATTCGCCGACCAAGATTGGACCTTCAGCATACCGTAGAGGATGCAACTAGCATGGAGAATTCCTCTTCTCAACCTTCTCCCCAGAATACTGACTCACTTCAACAGCGTCTAGGGAACCTACCTGGTAGTGCTCCCAGACTGAACGAAAGCATTTGGGTTTCCAAGCCCTCAGATCCCGAACGCTAGATAACTCGCACGAAATCCAAAACCTTCCTCCCCCACAGGTTAAACATTAACCCTGAAAGCTTAGAGGGGGGGGGGAGGTTGTACAAATAATAGACTGGTCTACACAGGAGAAGATTTATTGAAAATTAGCTGGTGTCAATCCACTTTGTCAGCATACTTACCAGCAACTAGAAGATGGTGCATATGGTGCTACATTTTTAAAATTGATCCTAAGTCTGCAAATGTTGCCAAATTCTTTCTTCTTTTCCAAAAAGAAAATTTTGCCTATAAAACAATCCTTCTGCATCATAAAGCATTTCTGTGGGCGAAATACATGTAGGACAGCAAACATTCTCAAGCTCTCTAATAAAAATTGCTATTCTAAAAAAAAGGCATCGGAATAGCTAAACAAAATTCAACTACTTATTACAATTTTACTAAGTGTAGTCCCATTCACATGAGATCCGAGAATAGTTCTAAATTGGTTTTCTTCAAACCCAGCCACCAGATCACGCCTCAATGTAGCTTGAAGGACACCAACAACCATGTTGCTGGCTACTGGACGCAGAGTTAATGACCTTACTTTGCTCAACATTTCTAAAGACAGTTTCTTTAATAACAGAGAAAAACATCTTTCTGATACCAGTCTTTGGGTCTAAAATTGAAATCCATTTTCGTCATTATTCTGCATAAGTGCTTTCTAAACATGAAACTAAAGACATGCCCAGTAAGATTCGTAAGGACTTTTTTCTAACTATGTGTGTTGTCACAAAAGCGGCATCACGTAATGTAATTGGAAACTGGTCTTCGTTCAACCTTACGAGGTAATGGCATCAACGCATCTCTAAGAAGTTGTAGATCAGCAGTAGCCTCTGAGATGGATTGATAATGAACCAATGGACGAAATACTTTCTAAAGGCAATTGCAAATCATCCAAACGTTTACAATAATTATTGCCGAATAATAGAGCTTCCTAAAGATCCTCACGATTCTTTTTTTTCAAAACATTTACTCCTACATGATGTTTATACATCAGTTATACAATTTATACATTTTCTTGTATATACAAGATAAATGTTTATTACAAACTTATAAATATTTTTTAATTATTGAATTAACATGGAAGTTAACAACTGTGTTTTTTCGATTTAATAATTATATAAATTATGAACATATTATCATTGCGCTTCATAATTTTATTATGGCTTTACCTATTTCATCATAGCGTTGTGCTTAATAATTTCACCAGCAGATAACAAACACGTCTTCATAATACAATGCTGTATGTTTTCCAAAGGCACATCAATATTACGGTTTTACATAACAATAAAACGGATATTATGTGCCGAGAAGGAAAACATACAGCATTGCAAGAAGTTCTTCCTGGTGAAGACTATGAAGATCAAAGATGGCTGCGCTTCCTTTATACTTGCTGGCAGGACCTAGCGGCTAAAGATGGAACTAAATTGACTGTCTATGGTTGGACATAGACAAGGAATTTAAGCTAAGTACACACTGCTTCTTCATAATACAATGCTGTATGTTTTCCTTCTCGGCACATAATATCGGTTTTATTGTTATGTAAAACCGTAATATTACCTATCAAGATCCGAGGTTACATTTGTTTGTTCAGTATTTAATAGTAAAATTATCAATATATGTATATTCGAGTAGATTTGTTGGAAATCTTTTAGAATTAGAAGAGATCTTAATTTTTGAACGCTTTCCAACCCACTAAGTTTCTCGTCTCAGTGGGTTTGAAGTCGTGATACCGATCCGGTAATAGATTCAACAAAGCACTGCTCTTGCTAGGGCCAGTGTTTTCAGCAATTCTCTCAGGTTCAGCCCGTGATATTTTTATTTAAAATAAAACCTTTTATGCTAATTTAGTGTGGCCAAAAACGCATCGATTTCATTTACTTGTCGGAGACGTTCATTAACTGAACCAAACGCAGCACGATTCCCGAGAGATGGCAGTACGATTGCGGTATCGTCGGAAATTGGCTAACTTCGCGCTACGACAGAGCCTAGCCGATGGAGGCGCATAGACGCCATCACACTTACCAACCAGCCTTCTTGAAGAGCGGTGCCTTCATCCAAAAAAATGCCATTCGTTTTCATTTGCTAACGTCAAAAGAAGATTTCTAAATTGATCTAAGACAACAAACGTGATTGGTGTACTCAATATTTATCTTAGCCCGATCACCCTATTCGCCTCTATGTCTGACGATGGTGTTAATAATTGTGGCTTCTCCGACATACTAATAACTTCTTGCTGATCGAAAATCATTGAAAATTTCTAATAATCCATTATTATTTCTTCAATTACAATAATTTAATTTATAAATATCTAGAAGAATACTACGGAATAATAATGGAAAAATACGGTAATACGGTAGACGGCGGCTTGGCTCTGTCCCTGGCCTTGCTGAAGTCCATGGGCGACAGTAACCACTGACCATTAAGTGGGCCGTATGCTCGTCTGCCTACAAGGGCAATAATAATTAAAAAAAAGAATCTGTATATACAATACCAAAAATATTTTTATTTAATGAAAAAACTTGTTAATAGTCTCCACAATAAAACAGTGTAATTCAATCGAAACTCAAAACAACTCCCCGTTCCTAGAAACCATAAAAGCGAACATCAACAAGAACGAACATAGTTCTATATGGTGCTAAGGCTAAGCGAACGATCGAAAACGCGACCACGTGCCATACGCCGTAAAGTCGATTTTGCTTTGAGCGCATCTCCCATTCGTTACCACAACAAAAAAAAAACAAAAAAAAAAAACAAACAGGCCCTGGGACCGTCCCGACAGACACAATACGAAACCAGTTTCACGAGCACGACTGTAGAAATTGCATCCTTCAGTGTATTTCGAAAACAGAACAAACAATAACTATGTAATTGATTCAATATGAATTTTAACGTTATGTTAATAAACTTTATTTTGCATTGAATGTTATACATGCTCATTGTTTTATACGGAGTAGACATGCTTAGACATCACAATGTGAACGCTGCCGTTAGAAAGAATACGAGCTAATGATCTTATTCGATCGCGACGGGGCAACACAAAGCCGCCATCGCCAGAAACGTGTCTTTTCGGATCCCCCAGATTCACATTAGGTGCTTTTAGGACCCTCAAGCACAGGTCACCGTCCTAACTACCCACTAGCGAACTAACCAATAGACACAGCCCACTGAGTTTCTCGCCGGATCTTCTCAGTGAGTCACGATTCCGATCCGGTGGTAGATTCTGCGAAGCACTGCTTTTTTCGCTCAAATTCGCTCAGATTGAGCCCGTGAGCTCATCTAACCGTCCAGGCGTAGCTGGTATAGCATCTTAAGCTAACAGCGAATAGATAGAGGAAAAAAAAGGAATGAAGAAAAAACTACAAATTCCTTAATTCAAAACACATAACGAAGCATAAAAAGTTACCAGATATTTGTTCATAATTTTTTTCTAACCAGTCAAGTATACGGCCCACCTAATGGTAAGCAGTCAGCGTCGCTCACAGACACCACCAAAGCCCGAGTCACCGCTAACGCCCGGTTCCAATATCCAAAAAACGAATCGTTTTATATTACGATCCGTTACAATATCTACGAATCGTAGGACCAAATAGTTCCTATAAAAACGACTCGTTTTTAAAATTACTGATGACTTGCTACTAACGGATGGGAGGGCTAACATAACGGTTCGTACTGCGTTTTGTATGGAGACTGTTGTCTGTAGTGTTCCTATATTATTTTAGAAATGTCAGTGAGCTGTCACAACTACGACGCGTAGAGCATTTTTTAACCTACCGATTTTGTTCGGTTGTGCTTTGGAATTTTTGTGTTTGTGTTTTTTCTTTTAAAATGTCGAGTTCAGAAAGTGATAACGAAGTTTTAATGTTACTGAATTCAAGCGACGATTCAAGTGATGATACGCGAAGTAATAGAGTGTATAAAACAAGAATCAATTATTATTCAGAGCTCGATAATCAGGAGTTTCAACTAAGATTTCGGCTCGACAAGCAGTCTGTGCAATTACTGTTAGGTGAAATTTATCCTTTTTTAAAGGTAAAAGGAACCAGGCTCGTATTTTTAATGCCAGCTGTTAATTGGTATTTTATGAAGTAGTTAACTATTTAACAAGTGATTACATGAAAATAGTATTTACTAGTTTATTTTAATTCTAGGAATCATGGAATATCTCCCTTACATTACAATTTATCACTTTTTTTTGGTATTTTGGCGCGGTCCGGCCGACATCTGGCGTTTCCTTTGTCTCTTCATGGCGTTTTGTTCACTTTACAGTTAAAACTAAAGTAACTGTTTTTAAATTGTGAATGTTCAAATAAAATTACATATGTGATGAATTACAATTAATTTATATTATTTTAAAATATTTATGTAAAAATACTAATAAAAACTTATGTATTTTGAAAAGAGTTTTATTTCTAAAGGATCTTTGTAACACAATCATTTGCATTACCGAAACGCAGAGGGATTCGTTAGTAAGCAGCGCGCCGACGGATGCTCGTAGGTAACGCGGCAAGTAAAATAGTTGTGGAACGCTAATATACGGCTACGTATTGGTAGCATGATTACGTAAGTTGTTATAATACAATGACGATTCGTTATTTTTTGGAACCGGGCCTAAGTCTCGGCCTACAAATCTAAAAAGTCCTATCTATACTCACACTCGTAACAGATTTTATGACGCTTTAAACAATAAAATTTGACGTCACAGATGACCGCATGCGCAAAGTAACAAGTAGAAAATTACATTAGTATCGATTTTTCGAACGCTCTAAAACCGGAATCCATAACCTTTTCAAACAGATGTATTGTGTGTGGAATACAATGGGATTCTCTAAAGGCGAGTTGCTTCGTCGTATGACACGAAAACTACATATTTCCATAAGAGATATAACCTACGTTTATTTATTTTGTTAAAATCAAACTTCGGCGAATATACTTATATAATTTTTATTATTAATATTATACTTATATAATTTTTATTATTAATATTATACTTATATAATTTTTATTATTAATATTATACTTATATAATTTTTATTATATTAATTTTATATATAATTTTGACATTCAACAAGTGTTTTTGATGACATCCAAGTTGAAATAAATGATTTTGAATTTGAATTTGAATAATATCGAGGGATGAAAAGCTTAAACGACATTTCGCTTAATACCTATGCGACATTTATCTTTGCAATTAAGGGTGCGTTTTATTTAGTATTAGCATCAATTGCTCGATGTTTTTAATAGAACTTCAATTTAGTTTTTTTTTTTATTGCTTAGATGGGTGGACGAGCTCACAGCCCACCTGGTGTTAAGTGGTTACCGGAGCCAATAGACATCTACAACGTAAATGCGCCACCCACCTAGAGATATAAGTTCTAAGATCTCAGTATAGTTACAACGGCTGCCCTACCCTTCAGACCGAAACGCATTACTGCTTCACGGCAGAAATAGGTAAGGCAGTGGTACCTACCCGTGCGGACTCACAAGAGGTTAGTTTACTTCATTCAAATAGCTGAAGAAGTTTTTTGTTATGATATCATTTTTACCTATATAATTTTTAAATGGCTCTTCTGTAAAGTTAAAAAATTGTCGCTCAAAATAAAAAGGTTTTAACCCTTTGAAATTAAGTGTACGAACCAAAATATTTTTACGGATATCGATTTTTTTAAATCGAAATCGCAGACATTTCACGACGAGAGCCCACACTCTAACTGGTGGTTAGTGATCACGAAAGAGAAATCGTTTACATACAAAAATAATATTATTATGTACGTTGCTATTATTATTGTGAAAAACCTGCCTCACGTTTTTTCGTAGGTATATCATTAATATTCTCATCAACTCGCCATCTTCACATAATTTTTTTAGATCCAAGACGTTATTTTGTTTGTTTTTCTACCTAAGCTGATGACCTTGAGAGGCTATTTCAGCCTAACCCTAATAAGTAGGTGAGCTCACGGGGCTCAAACCTGACGACGTTGCTAACACTAACCCTAGCAATAGCAGTGCTTCGCAAAATCTACCACCCGATCGGAAACTTTTACTGGTGGTAGGGTCTCTTGTGAGTCCGCGCGGATGGGTACCACCACCCTGCCTATTTCTGCGGTGAAGCAGTAATGCGTTTCGGTTTGAAGGGCGGGGCAGCCGTTGTGATATATTCTTGTATATTACAACGGCTGCCCCGCCCTGTAAATACTTGTAAGTACCCAAGTAAATACTTGAGACATTAGAACTTATATCTCAAGGTGGGTGGCGCATTTACGTTGTGGATGTCTTTGGGCTTCAGTAACCAGTTAACACCAGGTGGGCTGTGAGCTCGTACACCCATCTAACCAAAAAAAAAAAAACGCGACCCACTGAGAAGATCAAGACGTCATGCTGTACATTAATTAATAAGTTACTGAGAAATGCAACTGGCTTATCATTTCGTTCTTAGGACCCATGAACAGGCCAAAAAGTTTTTTTAAATAAGTGTGTAGTCTTCAGCTGTATGTAACGGCTTAGCTCAGCCCCTGGCATTGCCGATGTCCATGAGCTAGACTACTTACAGTCAGGTAAGTCACATGCTCGGTTACCATCAATCGAAGTTTATTACACTATTGACGCCATTGTTGATACAATTTTATGTATTAAATTCTGCTCACCATATCCTACTAATATAAACAATTAAAGACCAACAAGAAAATAAACATATATTGAGATTATATACGCCGAAGGTAGAAGCGTAAGATGATAGATAGAAACCGAAAATCAAAATAACTAGCAGTCAAGTATGATGCGCATTGCAAGTTAGTGTTGCACCTTAGTTTCTCTCGTTACGTGAAAGAAATTGAAACTATAAACACATTAATAAAATACATGTATAACAACACTAGAATGTTGATTAAAGTTGATGAACACATGTCACAATCATATAAAAAAAAAATACCTAGAGCAAGACATAAACGCAATTTTTACCTATCAAACAAAACTGTATCCGTTGAACCTAAAAATCGTATTAACAATATTTCATAACTCTTTTTTTTTATTGCTTAGATGTGTGGACGAGCTCACAGCCCACCTGGTGTTAAGTGGTTACTGGAGCCCATAGACATCTACACCGTAAATGCGCCACACACCTTGAGATATAGTTCTAAGGTCTCAGTATAGTCACAACGGCTGCCCCACCCTTCAAACCAAAACGCATTACTGCTTCACGGCAGAAATAGGCGGGGTGGTGGTACCTACCCGTGCGGACTCACAAGAGGTCCTACCACCAGTAATTACGCAAATTATAATTTTGCGGGTTTGATTTTTATTGCACGATGTTATTCCTTCACCGTGGAAGTCAATCGTATTTCATTAGAAAAATTGGTACCCGCCAGCGGGATTCGAACACCGGTGCATCGCTTGATACGAATGCACCGGACGTCTTATCCTTTAGGCCACGACGAGTTCAGAACTCTGGTAAGCAATGGTATATCTGCTAATTTACACACCTGATTCGCAGCAATGAAGTCAGGATCATAAATAGCTGGTCTCGGCTTCATAGTGGCCATCTCCTTTTTCAGTTTCTGCTGCAGATCATAATCGAGGACCTTAGCTCGAGCCATCGACTCCGCCAAATTGAGAGGACTTATGTCCCAGCCATCAATAACTGTGTACAAAAAAGATCACTTTGTTTTTTTACACAGATGGAAGTCCTTATGTCCATTGGTATTAAATGGTTACCTAAACTGGTCGAGACTTTGAAGTCTATGACTCAATTGTACAATAATTTTACATAATTATTATTATACTCTACAGGTTTGATTTTTATTACATTTTATTCCTTCTTTGTGGAAGTGTCATTAGTTAACATTAAGTACATAATTAATATAAAAATGAGTGCCTTTTTGTGGAATTCGAAAGCTGGCCATCATAGCAGTGGAGCAGTAGAGACAGTAAAAACCTGTCTAGTTCTATGTCTATGTGTCACGAGAGATTATTTAAAAACTGTATACAATTTTATAACTATATACTATGTTTTAGCTATATACTATACTTATACTATATATATACTGGGATCAGAAGCCCCCTAAATGAGTGTAGCAGAATGGCTTTGAGCACAGAGTGGTGACCAGGGCTTAGAACACATCAGATCGGCCTCACCAAGATCCAAACCACTCCCATCAAAAGTGAAATGATGAAGAAGAAAAAATACTTACATAGATCATCAGGGTTCACCATTGGCAGTAAACTGTTCATTGGCACATTCACATCATTCCCTTTTTCATCTATCCCCAGTCTCACAGTCGATGCTTGTGTGATCGAACCAAACCTTAGAGAATGAAAAATTATTTCAGAGTTGTTTCTGTTCCTGATAAACTGACAACCCATTTGTTGTTGAGTGGTATCTGAAGCTCAAAAACAGCATGACAGCAGCAGACCGATATTCATGGAAAAATTTGCATACATGTGGTTGCGATCCTCAGTAATGAGGGAACAACAACGAAGAAATACAGTATAAGTAGTTATAATAGACATTAAGTTGAAATTGCACAAGAGATCAATACCACAAAAACAATATATAGATAAACAAATTGATAGCATATGGTCCATTAAGAAATTATCTAAGCCCATAGACAGCAAATTTGACTGTCAGACCTGATTAACATTTCTTCTCATGTGTGCATAATGAGATTTAGCAGAGAATGGGCGACAGTAATCACTGAGCATTAAACCAGTATACTAAGATTGCAGACAAGCATCTACTGGTGGTAAGGCATGTCCTAAACCCAAACAGGTGGGTACCACCAACTTGAACGCCGCCACCCCTGTCGCATTAAGAGATAGGGTCACAGACTTAATTCTACTGTTTACAGTTGTCCCAACCGCTCAACACCTTCTTTAAATTTTTTCCATAACAAACATAACTAATTTTTCCTCAAGGTGACAGTAATGTATAGATTGTGAGATCAGTAAATTGCCTTGATGTAAATTGAGTTCAGTAAATTACCTTGTTTATCCAAGTATATTTTCTCAAAAGATGTTTAAATTGTTTAATGTAAAACTACATTCATACTTCAGCCTCTGATGATGTATGATCACTACCTAGTAAGGATACAAAAGTAATCTGTTCTAACCAATTAGCATCTAGAGAGCCATTCTTTGTGTTCCAGGACAACTGGTGTCGGTTGGCCAAAACAGCCGCAGTAAATGTTGAACCATTGTTGCCACCCCATCCCACTAGCATCACTCCAACTTTGCCAACTTTACGCTGAGTCCTAATGCTCAAAGTTTTGCTGTACGGCTGTGCCTATAGAGTAATATTAATTGAAACTGATCATTCACATCAAAAAATTTAAAAACATTTTTCTGGTTTATTTTAATGTTCACTTCAAAGAATTGTATTAGTCTAAAAATCTTATTTAATTTGCTATAATGTGGCTAATGAAGACCCAAGCCAAACAGTGACTTATGCAGTTCATAAATTTCCAAAAGAGTATTTATTAAATGGAATAAAATACTGAAACATAAGTATATGAAATTATAAATGAAAATATAAGTGGATGAAGGGTTTAATTACCATTTTTATGATTTTGAGTTTTTACATTGAATGAAGGTGTTGTGCCTATAAACCATATTAGACCTTAAAACTACAGGTTTACAGGCTATTTTTAGAAATTTCATCTGCAGATGAAGGAGTTATGTACAAAGAAAAAGTACAAATTAAAAAAAGTTTGTTGCCTGTTTTCTCAAAATTAACAAATCGTGTCATATCCCATTTATCCACTCATGTCTTAGACATAACTAAAGAGTTAAACTATTAGTAGCGATAACATAATAACAATAATTTTGGAGTATTTTCCTAGTTTTCTAGTCGTAAAACTGTTTTTACTGTACGAAACTCCGGAAAAAATATAATAACAACTCAGTAATGGGAAAAAAGGGAATTTTAAATATGTATATGACTCATCAAACTGAAGAAAATGCCGCAATTTAATAATGATTAATGTATTAGACAAAAATACTATGATTTTATGAGTATGGTTTTTTTTTTTTTTTATTGCCCTTGTAGGCAGACGAGCATACGGCCTACCTGATGGTGAGTGGTTACCGTCGCCCATGGACTTCAGCAATGCCAGGGGCAGAGCCAAGCCGCTGCCTACAAAGGTTGTATTCTACTTCTACCTTTCTGCAACATACCTTTAAAGTTAAATACCGGCAACAGCGTGTTTTGAATAAAAATAACGCTGTAAGTCCGTTCTGAATAAAATATAACTCACCACTAACTGATTGTCGATTTTTTTCACTAATGTTTCGTTATACTCGTAATCGGCGTAAATAAAATCATCCGAATATTTCACATTCGGACTGACTATAACCAAATTTGGTGTTTTTTCCATCTCGAATTAGTTTATATAGGTAAATTAAATACCACAACGTATACAAACGTATTATGGTAGGAGTTGTAAGGGAATCGTTAATAAATACAACGATTTTACATACGCTACTCTCAAAACAAATTATACCAGGTAGGTACTAAAATATTGAAATTATCCTGGATATTTTAAACAATTTTAGTAAACAACAAGACCTGAGTTCAGTGAATTACATTTTATTTTTCTATGGGATTTTATGACCTGGTAACTAAGACCTTTAAGTCATGACTTATTTTAATTTATATTATTATTAATAGGTATGAAAAATTATAATAAGGAGTGAAATGAAATGAAGTGAAGATGATTAATTTAAGAAATTAATCAATTGGGGTGAAATTAAATGAAATGATATGAGATGAAATATAATCTTAATAAAATGGTAATCATTTACAGAGATTTTTGGCAGCGGCTTGGCTCTGCCCCTGGCATTGCTGAAGTCCCTGGGCGACGGTAACCATTCACCATCAGGTGGGCCATATGCTCGTCTGCCTACAAGGGCAATAAAATTTTTTTTAGAGAAGTTACGTCCAACGGCTTTGTTTCATTTTCCCACATTTGTGCACTTTCACAGATATTAAACAGTTAATAAACCACCGTTATTATTACACATTTCTATCTGAAGCAACACTAAATAGACAAAATAAAACAAATCACACAACTTTACTCCTCGCGTTCCCGCCAAAAAGTCCACATAGATTAAACATACATTTATATCATAGATCCCTTTATGTAGGTACACTTAAGTAGTTATCGTAAAATGGGGTGATTAGGGATTGAGGGGTGAATGGAGAAAAAATAAGTTTACAAAACAACTCTAAATATGCGTGATTATAGCTGCTAACTTATAAAAAATCAAATTAACTTCTTGTGGTGATAGGTAATTATTTTAGTGCTAGAAACTTTGCTTTCTTTTATTTATTTGATAATAATAGAAGACGACTGTGAATTAGAAACGTTATTTAGTGTTTGAACCATCATATATATTAAAGGTAAGTCTCAGTTGTTATTGGTTTTAATGTTTTTTGATAATATAAAAACACATGTAAAAATCTGTTGTTTTTGGGAATAATGGGGACGTCTCAGGTACAATTAACAACGAAAAAGGCGTCAACTGGGATGAAAGTAAGTTAAATGGGAACGACCTAAGTATAAATAAGTATGGGTTTGTCGGGTTGTCTATGTAGTTATAACAATCTTTTTTAAATGTGTTGGTAAGAATCTGGTTTCTTCATGATGTTTTTGTCTAGAACATTTATTCAAAATTATCAATGCTGTGATATTTTATTGCTTGGCAAGTATTTATATTATTATCAGTTACGTATTGTTTTCTATATTTAGATATGCCTCGCGTATACGTATCAAAGAGTGCAAAGCCTTATAAGAGATATGATCCCTTAATATTAAAAACAGCAATAGAAGCCTATGGAATTGGGAATAAGTCTTTAGTTGAAATAGCTAAGCGATTTAACATAATTAAGTCGGTTTTGCACAGACATGTAACAAGAATAATGAAATCTCGAGGTGGACAAAAATGTCTAAGTAATAATAAAATATATTAATATTTGTTCGGAGTGAGGGTATCCACCTCATTAATCCATGGAATAACCGACACACCTAATCTCTTAACCCCCTTAATCACCCCGTTTTACCGGTACACATTAATAAATATTATTTTTATGGTATTCATTTAAATTATTTTTGGGCGATTGTTTCACTTAGATAAGCAAAGGAAACATAGCACATACTATGAAACTTTGCGTGACAAAGACCAAAATTATGTCTCATATTGAATTATAATTAAATTATGTCTCAGATGAAATATTCATTAATTTGAAAACGTTTATAGGAATGAAATTAATTACGAAATTTAATTGAATATAATGAAATCAACGGTATCAATAGATGTAATTTCCACATCCAGAGCTTTTTATAAACCTCAAAAAACACCTAATCACAAAATGAAATAAGTCGTAAACTTAAACTCCTTGAATTCCCGCCTAAACATCTCAATAGCAATCAGCCTAAGCAGTATTGCTAGATTTATTTTTTAGATTTCCTCATGATGATTTTTTATTTCAGTAAGAACGTTCCGATGGAAACCGAACCGTACCGACCCGAACCGTTACTATTCAAAGGTCTTATCAAGAGATTCTAAATTTGCAAATAAATTTTCAAACTGTCATGGTATCGTGATATTAGCGGAATAGCCTATATCATTAAATGATCTAGAGTGGTATGAAAAGAGATAAAACAAGGTACTTTTTGATAGTGACGATGATATGCTTTACAATTTGCTTTAAGGAACAGTTTCTTAATTCAGTTTAGGATAGGGGTCGACTAATAAAAATGTTAACCAAAACTTAACCAAAACCAAATGTAATCTTAAATTCAACCATATGAAGCCTTAACTTTGACAATTTGACTATATAAGTAGGTACTTTAAAATTATATTTATGAATTTCAATCATAAATTTGAATTCCAAACAGTATTTTAAAGCGAAATAATAAAAAGAAAAAAAAGAAAATTCAGTACATACTATAAAACTCACAGTTAGATTTTTAATAAAAATTTTACATATATGTACTTAGTTATAAGAAGACAACTAGTGATAAAACAGTCGAATAAAATTACATTGCAAAATTGTAAGTGAGCAATTTTTGATAATAGCAAAATGGACTGGCAATAACAAGATATACAGACAGGTATGGACTGGCTGGTCAAGCGAAAACAATGTTATATAAATTTCATAGCGCATTCAATTTAGATTTACGTGTTGCTATTTATATAGATTACAGAGAAACAATGGTGAATTCCTAATAAGACCATTCAGGTGGGATCCATCCCGAATAGTCTTTTTAAATTTCACATCCAAATATACCTAAACTAATTACTTGACCTTCACCTCAACTTTAACAGCATTCAAAATAAACAATAAATGGGATCTGCTCATCTCCGGAGTTTGCAATACAGTTCTTAGTTTCTAGTTTATTATTCTTGGAAAAACTGTCCAAAAATCAGCAATTTTTCCTGCAGTAAAACCCCGTCTATACCATAAATTTATATTTGCTTCGTCCGTCGCAGGGAAAGCAAAGGGAATGTAATTTAAGTCGCCAAGTTTTTAAGCATGAAAACTAAATTGAAAATGAACTAATTTTTTAGTAGTAGTAAATTGATTTTTACTCAGTATAGTTGTGAAAATACTAAACTAGATGCAATACAATTATTCTCACATATTTTTAAATTTGGTCTTTGTTATAGTCATTGATTGTACGGTACTCACATCCACAAGCTTCAGAATATAGCAACAAGAAGACGTGATTTAAGAATGAAAAAAATAAAAAATCAGATGGCGCGATAGGTGGATGGCGCTATGATTAAAGTAATCCTTGTGCGTTCAAATCTTTAAATTAAATTATTATTTTATTTTAATGATCAATTTTACCAATTTCTACGGTGATGGTCTACGGACTTCCACGGTGAAGGAATGACTTCGTGTAATAATCATCAAACCCGCAAAATTATAATTTGCGTCATTACTGGCGGTAGGACCTCTTGTGAGTCCGCACGGGTAGGTACCACCACTCTGCCTAATTCTACCGTGAAGCAGTAATGCATTTCCGTTTGAAGGGTGGGGCAGCCGTTGTAACTATACTTGAGACTTTGAGACCTTAAAGCTTCAAGATGGGTGGCGCATTTACGTTATATATAGATGTCTATGGACTCCAGTACTTAACACCAGATGGGCTGTGAGCTCGTCTATTCATCTAAGCAATAAAAAAATAAATAAAGAAAAGCAAACGAAAACAAAGAAAAATACCTACTTCATACATATACTTGGTTCTTCAATAAAAGATAATTAATAGGAACTGGTCTTCGTCTGTCGGCCAGCTGCTAAATATTTTTTATTAATATTATAAAAATACTACTAGGAGTATTGCAACAAAAAGTCACTTAATAAACTAAGTAAACTTATTGAAAAACTTCAACACCTACCAACCTAACCTAACATGGTTACACGTACCTACAAATTCATCCTCCTCGAATCGTGTTCCTCATGTCCGAGGGTCGTGACCACCATCACCCATGAGCTTCAATCTTAAGATGTTTTTCCACTTTCCCCTGTCCACGGCGTCATGCAGAAATGCACAAATGCGTCATGCACAAATTCATAAATAGGTACATAAATCAAAAGTTCCATTAAAATTATGTTGTTTTTTCAGGGATTCAATAGTGGATAGGTACTATTGAATACTTTAGTGCTTACTTTTTTAATCGTTCCTTTTTTTAAGTACATACGTAAATTTACCATGAAATAAATATATTTGTGTGCAAGTCCCAAGTCAAAAAATATAATTTTGTTGCATTTTAGTATGTACCTATTAGATAAAATAAGTATAAGTTTTTAAGGAATAAAAAAAATACGTAACTGGCCACCATGAAATAAAAAAAGAAACTCCACTTCAATGAAATTAAATTCGATCCAAAATTTAATTGTGTAAGTACTATGTAACTCATTAGCTAAAGATAGTTCCTACCTAGCTGTTATTCAAGAAATTTTAGAAAAATTGAATCGTTTCAAGCATTTTATTCGAACTAGTCATTCGTGATGAAGATTAATGCACTTCGTATTCAAATGTAGAAACGGAACGATGGAATTCAGTAAAAACAAAAAACAACTTCAACTTCGTCAGCCTATTCTTTCGAGTTCACGGTTGTTTATGTGTGTGTCTGGTAAAAAGTGATTGAAATTGTATGTACATATATACAGAATGTATATACGCGTGCGTACTTTTTACCATACAACGTACACACTCACATGTACATTCATCAGTAACCAACCAACGTACTATTCATAATACTGATGTTTATAAAATATATTGTGGCATTTGCTTGGATTTAAATTTGAAATTGCACCCCAGCTGCGGTTTTTAAAATGAAATATATGATTTTACTGCCGATACTCAACAAGAGTTTTTAAATAAAAATATATTGAGTAGGTATTCGATGTACTTATATAAGTACTAATGAAACTCGTCTCACACAACAATCCTATTTTTATATCATATACTGATTATGGTGTTAACTATTTAATAAATGCATGTATCTGGACACTAAGTACATTTTTGTACAACTACAATCCAGTAGGTAATGTACCAGACATAATGTGCCTACAGCTTACACACACTAACGTACTTGACTATATCGTGGAAATTTTATTTATGCGCGTTGTAAACGAGCTAGCATTAACAGTATAAAATAGTATAAATTTAAAAAATTAAATTCATCTTATTGACGTGGATGTAGAGGCATGTCGCTGGCGCGTAGTACAATTTATAAAGTTGTATATTAATTACAGTATAATAAAGCATGCGGGGGACGAGGGGGCGCGCCGCGCTCTCATATTCCGTATATTGATTGTGTGCGAGGGGGCCGGGGCAAGGAGGGGGCCACAGCGTGCCCCACTCTGTTTTTTACGACACGGCTTTCTGTGTAACATAATTATTGTATTAAATTTTGTGAAATGTCTCGGTGTTACTTGTGAAAAATCTGGGTGCCGGAAACGCGAATACGAGGTAAGAAATTTACCCGGCTCGGATTTCTTTCAAATTTTTGTGTTTTTGAATTTAATATAAATACAATTTATAGCTATAAATTCCGTCGGCGCCGCGTACCTACAGTATATTACACTGTCATACCGCGTACGTATAGTGTTTTTTACGGGCATCGTTCTAAAAATAAGTTGTAATAATTATAATTTTATGTAGCGGTCGCAACAGAGTTCGTTTTGTGTCGATAATTCATGAGACGTGAAGTGTGTGATGAGTGTTCCTGAAGTGGTTCCGGTGGTACAGATGCAGGGGCTGGTGAGCGACAAGACGTTCCACTTGAAGTGGAACAACCACCTGCAGAACCTGAGCCAGCTGTTTACGACCATCTACTCGTCGTCAGCGCTGGCGGACGTCACGCTCTCCTGCCGCGATGGGACCCTCAAGGCGCACAAACTTGTGCTCTCAGCTTGTAGTCCGTATTTCGAACAAATATTCAAGTGAGTACATGTTTTAATTCATCAAACCATTAAAGCAATAATGCTAAGTTCATATACAATTACTTATGTTTTTTAAATCTATTCCAAGTACTGCATCATTTGGTCATTATGACATCATTATTTTTTCTAGTGAAGTTATTTATAATACCAACAGTGCACTGTTCAGAGCCAGTATTTTGCAGACTATTCAAGTATATTTAAATAGTAAACAATTTTATGTAACAATATTTTTATTACCACTAAATGTTACATAAAAGTCATACAAGTTGAATAAAATTATTTTATCTTATGATAACAGAAAAATAATAAAATATTATTTGATAATATTCTGAGTTTGACACCAACATAAGTTAGATAAAATGTTCATTTAAAACAATATTAAATCTCTAACAGGGACAATCCATGTCAGCACCCCATCGTGATTTTAAAAGGGATCCCTTTTTCTGAGATCAACCTCCTTGTGGAATTCATGTACAAAGGGTCAGTGGATGTTCAAGAATTGGACCTGCAGTCATTAATGCATACAGCTTCCGAGTTAGAGATCCGAGGACTAGCTTATGAAGCTCGTGACAATGCTGCCCAGCTTTTAAATGTGAATTTAGAGTACCCCACAACATATCCACAGACAGCAACTTCCACTCAATCCTCGTTTCAACAAGCTCGTGCAACAGATGTTGAAAGACTAAAACAGGTATGATGCAGTTTCTTAGTTTAGTATTTATTTTCCATGAATTCAATTTGAAACATTGAATTCAAATTTTTATTTTAAAATTTTATTATTGTATGTTGCATTACATTTTTACACAGTTTAGCATTAGTGAAATATACAAAAAAAAAAACATAATTAAGAATATCTGAATCAGAATGGTTTCTTTTAAACAAATAGTACTCTGTGTACCCACATTGGGTTTGTTACATTTCCTTTAAATTTAATTTCTATTTTAATAAATGCACACTTTTTAATTGCTATAATTATTACATTCAATTATCTGACCAGTGAGAAAAGCCTAATGAGAATTTTGTTTTTAAAATGAAGTATTATTAATTTTGTGATTTTGCCCAGTTCAATTTTAGAAAAATAATTATTTAAACGTTATATAAAAATAAAATCTTGGTAATGTGAAGGGACTAACCTTGATCTGTGTTAATTGGTGTCAATAAAAAACGTTCCATTATTTTTTAATGCTCTAATCAAATACATGTAACATGTTTGTTTAAAATTTATTTTACTAATACTGTGGTGAATAAATAAAAAAACAAACTCCTAACATGTTAAGATACCGATTATGTGTCTATGAGTAAATCCTAACAACATGTGTTTGTAGAATATGAAGTAAATATAAAAAAAAAGTTAATACATTAATATAAAGTACAATGTTATTTGCCCGAAAAGTATTCACTTATTAACATTAATTACCTGGAGCTTGTTCATATAATTAATCAAAAGTATATTTATTTGCATATCGTAATAAATTAGAATGTTGATTGGTATAGCATTCATTTTTAAATTTTATATCGTTATCTACCAAAATATTTTAATACAACATTCAGAAAATGTATATACGGCCGTTGAGGTTTTATTTATTTTTGTGTTCGTTCAGACGGAATACAATCTCATTGTCCAGCTGCAGCTAACTGGGCAGTGATGTCCATGGACACCATAATGATGAATCATCATAACTCATGCACACATTCCAAGGCTTTGTTAAAGTATCAATTGTATGACGTAATTTAATGTAAATATAAAGATGTTGGAGATAATGGTGATTTAAAAAAAATATAGGTAGTAGAAAAACATTATATGTGATCGGGAAAACCTTTGATGTATTAACAATCGAATTCTCAATCCACTCCATAATTATTAGGTTATTCAATAGAATTCACAATTATGACAATATATTAAAAAAAAATAACAATTACTTTGGAAGATGCAACTTTTTTAATAGCACGTGCTATTTTCTTTCAAATTTTAATACAACTAAAGAATACTTTGACTATTATTTTTTTAATTTATATTTCAACATTTGAGTCCTGCTACTTTCCGTGTACTTGTCTTAGTTGCCACAAGCTGTGTTCGTCCTCCACTCCCTTCGATCAGCGATTATATTTCTATAGCATGTCATAATCATTCTTCACTTTCATGATCTTCATTATTCTAGGTGGTTCTATATTTCGGAAATATGAAATGATGTTCACGCCATAAGAATTTCTAATTTATATACGGCACGAAGTTTACCAGTTTATTGCTGTTGGCAACACAGTTCGGACAACTAACGTAGTGATATAGATGTGCCGTGAATTTTTCGATATAAATTCAAGATCAATGTGTTTCGAAGCCTTTCAAGCGGATTTAGACTTATTTGGAAAAACCTTTGGCTGTACATGTGTACGAATTGGTTTAGAAAAAAAAAAGTTAAAATGTGATTTATCGGTTTTTGTTTCGACGTGTTTTAGTTAATACGTTACTTTCTGATTAGTGGCAACGCTAATTTGCATTTAGTCATTCTCAAAACATCAGTTTTTTTTCATTTTTAACGTATCGCAAACGATAATCATTTATCCTAAAATAAACAATCACGTAATCATTGTATTTTATGAGTAATAATTTTCTTGTATATATATTTACGTATTCACCACATACGTATACATATGCTAAACATACAATACCTTGATGTTTATGACACTTTGATATTGATTTAAAAAAGTTAAAATGTGCATTTGAAATTAACTGGTGGTAGGACCTCTTGTGAATCCGAGCAGATAGGTACCACCAAATTGTCTATTTCTGCGGATCAGCTTCCGCCCCTGATTGACTGCTGGTCTAAGGATCGTAGGCGTTTGTATACTCTTCGTCTGGAATTTTAATTTTTATAATTTTAAATGTATGGATTGATATCAGTCTCCTGTTCAGTCAGTCTGTGGATCCTGTTCCTCCGGTTTCTATTTTGTAGCCAGATTATTGTGATTTGCCGACTGACCGAAAAACAAATCAATATTAATACCATAGGGGATTCCCCTAGGAAAATCTTCATGCTTGATTTCGTTTTTTTAAAAGCCTTTTTTCTATTTACTGTTTTACTCTGGTAAAAACAAAATGTCAATTAATATTAATGACTGCATCGAAGCAACGGCCATCTTATTATTTCGGTCCACGGTTGTATTTTGTAAGTAATGTAAAAACTACAAACGTAATTACATATATTAAAGCAAAAAATATGCATTGTTTGATCAGTTTAAATGAATATTGTTCGTGTATTCAACACAAGTAGTAGGATCAGAATTATCGACGGGCTCGACGAGTAAATTAACCCATAGACACAGCCTACTGAGTTTCTCGCCGGATTTTCTCAGTGGGTCGTGTTTCCGATCCGGTAGTAGATTCTGCGAACCACTGCTCTTGCTAGGGCCAGTGTTAGCAACACTCCGAGTCCCGAGAGCTCACGTACACGCTAGGGCAAAGCTGAAATAGCCTCTCAAGGCTATCAGCATAGGTAGTAAAAAGGGCTTTTGCAGTACACACACACCAGTAGCTGCGCATGTTTTTTTGAGTTTTCTTTTTATCTTACTTAGAAGGAGGATACAATAATCCTCACCAGAATAAGTAGCACAAAAAAATAGTTTATTTATTTATATAATATCTTCTGATTGCTGTTAAAGTGTCTTTGTTGGATTTTTTTTTCTATTATTCTATTCAGTAGTTATTGTTGTTATTGTCTTGGTGTGTACGTTTTTATATAATATCTTCTGATTGCTGTTAAAGCGTCTTTGTTGGATTATTTTTTTCTATTATTCTATTCAGAAGTTATTGTTGTTATTGTCTTGGTGTGTACGTTGTTCTTTTAAATAATCAGTACTTTTTGCACTATAATAGTAAAACAAAAGAGAAAATGTGCCACATATAAATAAATGCAGGTTAAAGCATAACAAAAGCATCGTCGTGGCCTAAAGAATAAGACGCCCGGCGCATTCGTATCAAGCGATGCAACTGTGTGGCTGTTCGAATCCCGCAGACATACAAAACATCTAAGGAAAATTTAAATTAAATTTCAATTTCAATTTTTCTAATACGTACTTGTTACATGTCACGAACTTCCACAATGGAGGAATAAATAAAGAATAGCATAATCAAAAATCAAACCTGAAAAAAATATAATTTGCGTAATGACTGGTGGTAGGATGTCTTGTGAGTCCGCACGGGTTTTTGCACCACCTTTCCTATTTCCGTGGTAAAGCAGTAATGCGTTTCGTTTTGAAGGGTGGGGCAGCCGTTGTACTGTAAAACCGGGACCTTAGAATTTATGCCTCAAAGTGAGTGGCGGCAATAACATTATTGATGTCCATGTTCTCCGGGAACCACTCAACATTAGGTGGACTGTGAGCTCGTCTATCCAGCTTAGGAATAAAAAAAACATGATTTAACGGCAAACCGAACTAAAAATTACGTTTCATCACACATTTTATCTTGGTCATTTTAATTAAGGTATTAATTAGGCCAAAATATTATAATAAAATTATTGGGCTTTCGTACAGATCATTCAACAACCTTTCGAACTTATTTTTCGGAGACTTTAGGAATCGTAAGCTCATCACTGGTCTTTTTTTCTACATCGATTCCGATATTACTCTCACTGATGAGTGTGTGCCTATTCGCATATATACCATATGGATATTACAAAGAAGTTGTATTGAAAGTATACATGATTCTATCGATTGGCATCATTTATTTTTATCGTGTGAAAATATTAAGACCAGCTACGAAACCAACAAGTGCCATCGTGCCAAGTGTGCTTAGTGTGCGAGTTTTTTAACATTCTCGATAGCGTAAAAGTTAACTCAAATTTGTATGCAGCAGTAGGCAGCGGCTTGGCTCTGCTCCTGGCATTGCTGAAGTCCATGGGCGACGGTAACCACTTACCATCAGGTGGGCCGTACGCTCGTCTGCCTACAAAGGCAATAAAAAAAAAAAGTTGAAACAGCGCCTCTAGCGGTAAACGTAGGCAAACCTTTCAACTACATACTCAAATTTGAATTAACTTTTACGCTATCGAGAACGTTAAAAAATTCGCAATAAACACACAGGAAGACAACGCCGTTACAGTTATCTATATATTAATACGTGAAGCAAAAACTTTGTACCCCCTTTTTATGAAAATTGCACGGACGGAGGAGAATGAAATTTCCGACCCTTATAGAGATTATAGAGAAGGAGTGCAGAATTTGCACGGCAGGGTGGTGGTGCCTATCCGCGCAGACTCACAAGAGGTCCTACCACCACTAAAAAAAAGGTTTCGACATAATTAACTGTGAATTTTTTTTTTTAAATAATGCATAAAAGATACATTAAATCAATAAAGAAAACATTACACACACTACGTACCATGTATTTGACGCACACAGGCCTGCATACTAATAATAAACTTTGTGTTTACTGTCAAACTTTTGTTATTGCATAGTCTGTCAAATTGAGAATGGGTTAATATTGTTTATCTGTAATATTATTTGTCTATAGTCTTCTTGTAGTCTTGGCGAAATCTGTGGTTATAGAAGTATAATAACGTTCAAACTTATAAATTCAATTAATTATAGTTCAATTTCGACTACTGCGAGACCTAGTTGTCATTAAAGATCGAATTTGTACTTATAGAATGGTTGTCTAAAAAACTGCACACGTGTTTTTATTACTCGCCAAAGGCTCTTTATTGGTAACATCACCGTTTAATCCAAGGCGGTCTGCTTTCTAGTATTTATGGGTTTTGATACCTTTTTATTCGCCCTTTTAAAGTCGAACGTGAACTCTGATGTAATTATATTAATTGTATATAAATTAATGGCAAATTTATTTGCTCGAAAACTCAGATTTTTATGAAGAAAAGTTAAGAGCTTGTGTTTAGAACGTTATATAAAGAGCCATAACAAAATTAGCTTAAGTAATTTTTTAAAAATTACCTACGTATGCGTTATAGTATATTAAAAATATCGAAATATGAAAAATAAATAATAGATATAAATTCGAAAATGTTTTGTCCTAATGTCAATATATACATATATGTATACGAATTATCCACGAACAATATTTGTTACACAAAATTGACTAAGATTATGCTTTGCAAAAAAAACAACTCAAAATGCAGTGCAAACAAAAGAATTTAAGTTTCTTAAATCTACCTTCATCACATGCTGACGTGATCACCGTATGGCGTGTGAAGTATTCACGATACACGGTTTGATACCCGGGATCGGTCTATTTAGGCACATAGCAAGCTAAAAGATTTTGTTTCCTACAAAAAACTGGAAGAAAAAGTCGTTTATCCAGATTTAGAAGGTTTAAGTTCGCGAAAGGTATTTTATGATAAAATATGGTAATAGGTTTCCAACCGTGATTTTCGATCGTGAACATTTAGAGACTGAGGTTGGTCTATATAATAATATATAAAAATGAATTGCTGTTCGTTAGTCTCGCTAAAACTCGAGAACGTCTGGACCGATTTGGCTAATTTTGGTCTTGAATTACTTGTGGAAGTTCAGAGAAGGTTTAAAAGGTAGATAAATATGAAAAGGCTCGGAATTAAAAGAAAATACAATTTTGTTTTTCCTTTGATGTGTCCCCCGTCGAACGGATTCCTTTTGTTTGTTTTAAGTTTATTTTATACAAAAGTTTAGGTCTTTTATTTCTCGACTGGGGCACTACGAAGTCTGCCGGGTCAGTTAGTATTATATATAGATTTATCGCGAACACGCCTAAGACAGTGTTTCTGACTGCGTTTACTGGGTTTAGTTCTAATATCACTTTAGATGAAGTTTTGTTCGAAATGGTTCAGGCATTGTTGATTTAAATTAATGCTGTCGAAATATGGGCACCAGTTTAGTAGCTGTGTTTACTATAAACAACTACTTTGGAATATCGTTAAAATATATACATATATTTTGGTTTCAATAAAGAGATTACTCTGCTCTTTTTCCACAGAATGTTGGCTTAAGCATTTGGAAAATTTTAACTTTTACGTCATGATTAATCACGTAATTTCGGATCCTCCCGATCCACTAACGGTGCTTTTAAGTACCTCAAGCACCGGTCATCGTTCTCATCGAACCCGTGGCTTGCGACGAAGGGCTCGACGAGTAAATTAACTCACAGAAACAGCCCACTGAGTTTCTCGTCGGATCTTCTCAGAGGGTCGTTTTCCGATCCGGTAGTAGATTCTGCAAAGCACTGCTCTTGCTAGGGTTAGTGTTAGCAACGTCGTCAGGTTTGAACCTCGTGAGCTCGCCTACTCGCTCGATTACGCTGGCATAGCCGCTAAAGGCTAACAGCTTAGGTAGGGGAAAAAAATATTCAATATAGTGTGTTTTGTTCCTAAGATTTTAATTTTCTCTGAACTTTGACTCTTCTGTGTGGTTCGGGACCTTTTGCAAGTCGGTTTTGTGTCCGGTGAGATAGACTCATTAAGTCTCATCCAAGGCTCCGATGCGGGTTCTTGTGCGACAGGGGTTTTGAATTGCCTCACCGACAAACGTTGATGATCAATTTCTAATTCACGGCTGCTTGAGAATAATGATCGCGTACTACACGGCAGGTGGTTGCCAAATTAGAGGAACCGCCACGGGATTTTTTTTCCCAAACCACTTCTTTACTTATTCGCTTCTTTTTTTTCCGAGATTTCAATGATTCTCAATCATCAAATTCAATAGCGATAGTCAAATTACTTGTTAGAAAAAACAAAACTGATATCAATAAGCAGTTGAATCGCCTTCAAAGAACTCTCATGATTTTTGCTCTACACATTTTGAGGCACAGGTAGGTATATCAATAAACAATAAATCTCTCACATAAAAACGGAAATGTATCGATTTAACTTTCTGTCACTGTCGTCTTTAGTTTAAAATCGCCAACTGCTGAACACAACGCCTCTCTAGGTTTATTTTCAAACAAATAAAGTAAATTCATGTATTTTCAACATCATGATACATCAACAAAAAGTAGGTAATTGAACAAATGCCCACCGAAAAAATTTTTTTTTTTATATATAACCCAAAAATTAACGCGCCGCTAATTTATTCGCATCGTATATTAAACTATGACAAAAACACGTGTAAAATTTAAATAAACGTATGAATTTTTAGATATATTAGGCGTGTTTATGCAAATTCACGGCCATACGAAACGGCACTTTAATATTATTGTGCTATAATTATTGCTGCGTGAACTAAATGCAATTTAAAAGTTTTAATGAAAATTAGCATGTTATAATGGTAACTAGAAACTTTATTCATTGTTCTATTGTGGCATGAACACGTCTTTTTTTTTTATTGCTTAGATGGGTGGACGAGCTCACAGCCCACCTGGTGTTAAACGGTTAACGGAGCTCATAGACATCAGCCAGGTTAATACCACCACCCAGCTTGAGACATGAGCTCTAAGTCTCACTTTTTACAGTGAGACTTAGAGCTCCCGTACTTACATTTTGACGAAGAATAGTAAATCAGCGCCTAAGTTTAATTTTTTTTTTATGGCTTACATGAGTGGACGAGCTCACAGCCCACCTGTTGTTAAGTGGTTACTGGAGCCCATGGACATCTGCAACGTAAATGCGCCACCCACCTTGAGATATAAGTTCTAAGATCTCAGTATAGTTACAACGGCTGTCCTACCCTTCAAACCGAACGCATTACTTCGTTCGAATTCTTAAACGATTAGTTATATTTGATATTGCTCTTTCTAGAATGTAACATGTGATATTTGGGGTTTTAATATACGACTTGAAGCGCCTCGTTGTTTTAAAGAAAGTTGAGCTTTTGTATTGAGAATAAGAAATCCGGTCACAAATATAATCATTATTGTAATTCTACACTTATAGAGTTATATAATATTATATATTAGAAATAATACCCCAAAAATTCAGAAATTATCAGTAATTGCTACTGAAAAGTCGTAATTGTAAGTATGTACCACTAATTTGACTATTTTTGCCGCGAAGTAGTCATGCGTTTCCGTTTGAAAGTTTGGGAGAGTCGTGAATTATATAATTGAGACTTCGATGTCTCAAGGTAGATCACGTTTGCCTATTCTCTACGGTAACAACTTGCCCCCAAGAGAGCCGTGAGCTCATTCACCTAAGAATCGAGATAAAAACATGAAAGTAGTTAAAACGTCCTTGTCTTCAAATGAACAATGTATTTTAATCTAATTATTATCGCGACAAAATTATTAAACAAATATTAATATATGTACATGATAAATGTTAATATGTGATAACTTTGGTAATAAAAATAAAATAAAAAATAATAATGATAAAATATATTAATGTCAAGCGTCGTTATCGCGAGAATGCACTATTTTCGATATTTTATTGTGTATTGTTGCTTTTTTTCTTTTGTTTTTAAATCTCGGAATTTTAAATATAAAATCGAAAAGGTCGTAGCACCAATGAGTTTCTTAAACCCGTTTAAAAGGTTACCATTATTAAGAAAATATCAGGGCATCGATAAATACAAGCAATAAATTACTGAAAGGATGGAATTATCATTTTTTTTCTTTAAATTTTTTTGCTCCGTTTTTTGGTGTTGTCTCAATGGGTATCCAAGTCTGCTTTTAATCATTTCTTGTAAATGTAAACCGAAACATATTCTTTCTCGGAAAGGGAATAAGACCGTTAGGGTTATTTTTGGTGTCGGCAATAGTTCATGCTCTGTATTGCAATAACTAAACTAAACAGTTTATTAGGGAAGGCGGCTTTCCGACTGGGATGTAAGTAAAAATAACTGTGCATTATTTGTTTCAATTATGATTTGTGGAATCTTTGAACAACGCAGTTATGGAACAGCAAAATCATATTCTTGCCGAAGCTCGGTCTACTACAAAAATGGACTTTTGGTTTTGAAATCGTAACAATAAACCCTGGTTTCGTCACATGTGGTGAAATTAAGCAAAGCTTTTGAGCTTTTGAATCTTAACAACATTTTTAGACACTAATCGAACTAATGGGGTATTTAAATGGCACAGAGCTTACTAAAGCCCAAATGTTTGTGTAAGTTTTTTTGTAATTGACTTCTGATCTGAATTGACCGGTCTTCAGAGTTGGTCGAACCTGCTGATAGGTCACTTTTCAAACTCTGTTATGAGGCGCATGACCGATGCTATCTATCGTTCCCGTCTCGCGGATCAGTAAGACAGGCTGGCATGACCACGATAACACATTAAATCAGTTAAAACCAAGCCCTGAAGTTAGGACCACATGATGAAACGTCAACCAAACTCGATAGTAACACTGTTGCGGCTTAAGGCCATACCAAAAATTCATGCCATTCAAAAACACTTTAAAATTAGCGCCAAATAAAATATGGAAGTCATGAATTTTAAAATAGTTTTGTGCTTTCGAATGTGGAGTACTCCGCGTTGTTTACAAACTGGCCAGTTCCAAAAACTCAATGCTACCATCGAACCAGGAGGGTTCTTTTCGTATGCATATTATAGCTAGGAACACTTTTGCGATCCAATCTCGTATTTAGTTTATTCATTTCCAAATCGCCCTACGTTTGTAGTATGAGACACAATGCGATTGGAGAATCTAACAGAACTTGTTACTTCTGCAAACTGTCACTTGTTTTGATGATGATTGATATTCATTAGAAAAGGGCTTCTTCACGGGATATTGCAACTTGGTCTAAAAGATAAGATGCCCGATGTATCCGTTTCAAGCGTGTTCAAGACCCGCAGAAAAGTACTATTTCTTTTTTTTTTTTCTTCAAAGAAATGCGTTATTTACATATGCTTATGGCTTCCACGATAAAGAATAACATGTTGCAATAAAAATCAAATCGGCACAATTTACAAATGTATTGAGATTACCAAGATCCTTCGTATTTCCATCGCGAAACACGGAATGTTGTTTGACCTCATGTCTCAAGGTGGGTCTCGTGTTCCAAGTAAGCTCCAGTAACCACTCAAGAACGGGTGGACCGTGAATTTTTTCATCCAAGTTGTCCTATAATACTTACCTAGCTACTAACTTAGAATTTACTGAAAAGTCCTTGTTTTTATATCTATCTCATTAATATTACGATAAAATATTGAAATAAAATAATATAATAATATGATAATATAATACTAATGATATACGTACACGATAAATGATGTGACAAATGGTAATAAGAATTTGTCGTAAAAATTACGATTTTAATGGTTCATAATTATTATGCGCTTTTGGCTTGCATCCCAATGATCCTTAATGCGTTTTAGATACACATGTACCAGCAGTCAATGATGCGTGCCGAAGAGATTAGGCGGAGGCGTCGCGACGACAACCCTGGAACGCACACGGCGGTCAATAACATTTTAGCTGCTGCAGCTAGGGAGATGGAAGAGGCTAGGAATGCTGCAAGAGTCAGCGAACGCGTCGCTGCCACTATACAGACGGAGCACGAGCAGGGTGAGTAGATTCCATCACTACATAGTATAAAACAAAGTCGCTTTCTCTGTCCCTATATCCCTATGTATGCTTAAATCTTTAAAACTACACAGCGGATTTTGATGCGGTTTTTTTTTAATAGATAGAGTGATTGAAGAGGAAGGTTTATATGTATAATAACATCCATTAAATAGTGGAGATATCAATAATAAATTACAGTTTCCAAAGCGAAACGAGGGCGGGTCGCTAGTTTGTAATGAACTTCATCGGAGAGGGAAACCTGGTTTTTCTTTGCCTTTGTAGGCAGACCAACGTCCATATCACCTGATGATGAGTAGTTATATCGCTCATGGATATCGACAATGTCAGGGGCTCAACCAAGTCGTTACCAAACAAACAAAATTGTAGGAAACTAGTGAAGGCTTTTTGTGGATGAAGTAAATCCCGTTGGTGTGATGAGCCAATATACATACCTAGTCAGGTCATAAGTATTGTCACACAGTAAATACTTTTCTTTTAGAATGCTGGCCACAAAAAAGTTTATTGAATTCGAATTTCGAATTGTTCATGAAAATAAAAATGTATACTTTTATAATTTTATATTAAACATGTGACAGAATTTATGACCTGACTAGGTATTATTATATAAATTTTGGATTGTTTCTGTACAATTTATAGCTGTCCTAAAATTTAGAAAGCTCTCTCTTGGTATAAACGTATTTGTTTTTAATTTAAATGTATATCAGATCGCTACACGGGAATGGAATTTTATTTTGGGGCCAGATGATAGTGTGTGATAAGTCCACGATTGTTTGTTTATCTTTGAGACACGAATTTAAGGTCAACAGAAAGTCCTGTACGTGGGGTGTGTTGAGAATTTGGGTCGTATTCTGAAAACAAGTCATATTTTTCAAGCGACTATATCTATATATTCATTTGTTTTTTCGTTCATTAAAAATTCTAATCTGGTCGCCGCGTCCAATTGAGGATACAGGTGTGGCGGTAGCTAACACAAGATATTTGACAGATGCCTGATTCTCGCTTACGACATTTTCATATCTTGTTTTATTTTTATTGCTTAGATTGGTGGATGAGCTCACAGCCCACCTGGTGTTAAGTGGTTACTGAAGTCCATAGACATCTACGACGTAAATGCACCACCCACCTTGAGATATAAGTTCTAAGGTTTCAAGTATAGTTACAACGGCTGCCCCACCCTTCAAACCGAAACGCATTACTGCTTCACGGCAGAAACAGGCTGGGTGGTGGTACCTACCCGCACGGACTCACAAGAGGTACTATCACCAGTAATATCTTGTGTTTTGTGGTAGCTACCGCCACACAGGTATGACACTGTTTTCTATTATGAATAAATATTTTCAATGTGGCATTGTCGGGACTGCAATTAAAATATCTTCTATGTGAAATTTCGTATCCGTGTTTCATTTCTCAAGATCCGTCGGTTTGATCTGGATATTGTTTGCAAGTCAACCATACGGAGTCGTTGTGGCCCAAAGGATAAGACGCCCTGTGTACTCGTATCAAGCGATGCCACCATGCCAGTGTTCAATTCCCGCAAGCGAGTACCAATTTTTCATTTTAATTGCGTACTTAGGAAATGTTCGCAAGTTTTACCACGGCATAGAAAGAAAATCGTGCTATAAAAATCAAATCAGCAAAAAATATAATTTACGTAATAAATGATAGATAAATGTCTTATGAGTCAATCTGGCTGTATCTGCCGCATGGCAGTAATGCTTTTCGATTCGTAATGTGGGACAACCGTTATATTATATGACCGAAACATGGACCTTATGTCTGAAGGTGTATGGCGGCATTTACGTTATGATGCCCGCGGACGCTAGTAAATAGTAAACTCACCATTTACGAAGTTAAAGTAAGAAAATCAATATATTATAATTAAATAGTAACAAACTTGGATCGGCACGACTCTGTTCTGCTTCTTGTAAATCCCATTTGGGTGTCAGTGAGTCATTAATTCGCAAATTTCATCAGGGAATTTTAATGCGAGGCCATTCTCAGCCAGTTTACCGAGGTTGAAGCAGAGAAGGGTCAAAATATACCCTTTAGTTCATTGATTTCCACGGTGAAGGAATAACATCGTGTAATAAAAATGAAACCCGCAAAATTATAATTTGCGTAATTACTGGTGGTAGGACCTCTTGTGAGTCCGTGCGGGTAGGTACCACCACCTTGCCTATTTCTACCGTGAAGCAGTAATGCGTTTCGGTTTGAAGGGTGGGGCAGCCGTTGTAACTATACGTGAGACCTTAGAACTTATATCTCACGGTGGGTGGCGCATTTACGTTGTGGATGTCTATGGGCTCCAGTAACCACTTAACATCAGGTGGGCTGTGAGCTCGTCCACCCATCTAAGCAAAAAAAAAAAAACGGGTGTTGGACCATCGGGGTTTTGCAACGTCCGCATCTATGATCGGAAGGAATAGTACGTTTTACCAGGGCAGGAGAAGGAAGTTATAATAGCTAAGCTAATATTGAACAGTATAGCCTAGTTTGTCTTGTCCGTGTGAAATGCGTTTATTGATATATGAAAACGTTAAATAGTCATCGTAGCCCCGGCCAGGGTTTTTTGCGGTCAGGTCGCCTTTGAAGAACAAGTCATTGTGTTGTTACCGGAAAAACCGTGAAGACGGTGCAAAGCTTCTAGGTTCGTGCGTCAAAATAATCTCTGGAAACGCATTTAACTTGTTTACCGGCAAAATGTATGGTTTTATTAAAATTAATACATAAAAGATTTTCCTCATTAATGAGTTAATTTTTTAATAATTTATTTTCCCAAACATGTTTCTAGCAGGATGTGGTGTACTATATTCCTGCCTTCTTATGTCGCCAAGAAATTATATGTTTTTATTTATTTATTGCTTAGATGGGTGGAGGAGCTCACGGCCCACTTGGTGTTAAACGTTTAACGGAGCTCATAGACATCAGCCAGGTTAATACCACCACCCACCTTGAGACATGAGCTCTAAGTCTCAGTTTTTACAGTACTTCGGCTGACCCACACTTCAAACCGAAACGCATTACTGCTTCACGGCAGAAATAGGGTGGTTGTGCCTACCCGTGCGGACTCACAAGACGTCCCACCACAAGTGTTTCAGTTTGTTATTATTATATGGGAACTGTAAAACAATCTAGGCCTAATAGGCCAAAGTGGGCCTCTTTTATTTTCCTACCTATATTGAGAGCCTTGAGAGGCTATTTCAGCTTCGTCTTGCCGTGTAGGTGAGCTCACGGGGCTCAAACCGAAGTGTTGCTAACACTGGCCCTAGCAAGAGCAGTGCTTCGCAGAATTTACCGCCGGATCGGAAATGCGACCCATTGAGAAGATCCGGCGAGAAACTCAGTGGGCTGTGTTTATGTGTTAATTTACTTGTCGAGCCCTTCGTCGCAAGCGACAGGCTCGGCTAGGACGATGACCGGTGCTTGAGGTACCTAAAAGCACTGTTAATGGGTCGAGAGGATCCGTAATGACGTATGGGGATCAGTATTCACACTCGGTTAATGCCTAAAATAAAGATTTTTAACGAAGCCAATTGACCAAACATTTAAGTACGCAAAGCTGGTGACCTCGTCGTTTTTAAATCTACAAACGAAAATTAAATTTCTCTTATGAACATATATATATTTTTTTATTGCCCTTGTAGGCAGACGAACATACGGCCCACCTGATGGTGAGTGATTACCGTCGCCCATGGACTTCAGCAATGCCAGGGGCATAGCCAAGCCGCTGCCTACCGTTGTCCTCATGTGTATTTGAAAACAATCATTACATTATTCATAAACGTCTTTACGTCACGGCATGTCGACTCTGTATTATTCTTACATACACATACCTGTCCAATTGAATTAATTTAAGTACGAGCGGGAATTGATTGACTGGTAAGGGCCATTTGCATAAATGCCAGTAGCAAAGTAAGCAGAGAGATACATGAATTCCATCTAAGCTTTGATTTTTATAATTCGAATTGTTTTTTTTTTTAAATAAATTATGATTTTATTGCACTGAAATCGTTAAAAATAGTTGATACTTTCACTTTTAGTGTTCTAATTGTTGCGTTGTTCTATGCGATGTTCGTGTTCTATTTATTTTTTTAATAAGTTATGGACATTACAGTCCGTATGTAGTGACTGAACAAATTCATTCCGAAATATGTCACTATAAAATATGTGGGTGAGTGCGCATGAGTAGGACACCATCAACATAAAGACAGTCGTCTGAACCTCAACTATACTTTATTTATTTATTTATTTTATTGCTTAGTTGGGTGGATGAGCTCACGGCCCACCTGGTGTTAAGTGGTTACCGGAGCCCATAGACAACTACAACGTAAATGCCGCTACCCACCTTGTGACATGAGTTCTAAGGTCTTAGTTTTTACCACGACTACCCCACCCTTCAAACCGAAACGCATTACTGCTTCAAGGTAGCGGCAGTGACGTATAAAGGTCTGTAGACTCCGGGAACCAATTATCATCAGATGGACAAAGAATGTGTTTACCCATCTAGTACAATCAAAATTACACACTTATATTTTTACTAATTTACGCAATGTATTTTCTGTTTATAGTCGATTTAATTAACTACAATAGGATTTATTTCAGTTATCGGAATACTGATAAACTATTTGATACTTGATTCGAACTGTATGATTGATCTCGTAAAAATAAGATAAGTTATCTTTTATAAAGTATTTCTAAATAGAAGGGTTTTTTATATGAGATAAGAAACATATTTCGGTCCTATACTTCTTAGTGTGTACTAATTATTCTGTGACACTTAATTAATTATCTGATGGTATGCAACAATGTGACGTCATACAACTTGCTATGTCAATCCAAACAATCCATCCAGTACTAATTGATGTAAAAAAAAACATAATATCAAATAAAGTTTTGAACGCTAAAATGAGTATGTAAATTTTATCGATATCAGACATACTTCTTAGTAAAGCATTTGCACATTATTACATTCAAATATGTATGTGAAAATACTTTTCAGCCAGCATAAGACAGTAATAATTGTAAATAGACATGCTTTAACAAAAACCGACTTCAAATAGAAAAAAAAAGATATTCCAAAACAAATAAATATACACTAAAAACAATAATCATCGAAATCGGTGGCGTGATATTGAGTTATTGAGTCATTCAATCTATTTGTCGCGCACGTACTTAATGCAAATTTAAGACTTATATGGTTTTCTCACCAATAGCTTTCTAATAAAAAAAGAATCATCAAAAGTTATGAGGTAACACACATAAAAAAAAACATAAAGTTGACTTGAGAAGCTCCTCCTTTTATGAAGTCGCTTAAAAAGACTTTTAAAAAAAAACAACACCGTCTTTATAATGACCAGGAAATTTGTGTATGTGTCATCAACAATTGAGTAATTAATGTCGCAATTTTAGTCAATGCGCTCACTTGTGCCATATATTGTCAATAACACGACTTTATTTGGTCGTCTTGGTATTCCGTGGCGGTGGTATTCCCGCGGAGCATTACGTCAGTTGTGGCTATCGTGCGTGCGATCGTGTAGCTGCGTTGTGAAATTTTAGATCTAACGAGTGGATTTTGGAAACGATGATGCGGTGTGGCTCCGATACTATCTCTTCTCGAGCTTAATCGATCACTGAGTGGCGAGCAATTACTGTTAACGCGAAACCCTTCTCCACATCAGTCCTCCAGGGCCTCGCTGCAGTATTTGCTAGGACCACCAAGATGTGCACCGACAGAGGTTCCAAGCGGGCTCACGCCCAGACCCTTCAGCACTCTTCAGTCTTATGATACGGCTTCGATCCTACCAACAACCTTTTTTTATCGATAGAGCTTATGTGTACTAGTAGTCGCCTGGTAGTCGAAATTTTACTATAATTATGAATTTAAATTATAAGTTTTAACATTATTATGGTTCTGTTGTCAAAGACTACTTCTATAATAACAGATTTCACTAAAGCTACACTATAGACAAATAATATTAAAGAAATCAATATTCTCAACTTGACCACAGACTTTAACAATAAACAAAAGAGTATATATGCGTGTGTGTGTGTGAGTATCAAATATATGTTAGTGTGTGTAATGTTTTCTTTATTGGTTTAATGTATTTTTTATGTATTATTTAAAAAAGATATTAGCATTGTGTACTCTTTCTCTATATTCTCTATAAGTGTAGAAAATTTTATACTCGTTCGTCCGCGCAATTTTCGTAAAACGGGATACAAAGTTTTTGCTTCACGTACCTAATTAATATATAGATTATTTGTCTATAGCTCTCGCAGCGGCCACGTCAACGACACCAGAACTAAAGCGTGAATCTGAAGACGATCGCCCCAAAAAACGGGTCTCGATTTTGTCACCGGAAGACGACAAAATGAGGGCCAAGAAGAAACCTATGACAGTACGTTTCCAAGACGAGAAAGCTGACGAAAGATCCAGCAAAGTGACTTCACCCGGTAAGTGAACTTAGGATATTACTCTCCCTGCCCGAACTCCCCTGCTAATAATACGCTATAAGATCCACTAGATGCCCTAAAACTATTTTGATTTCAATAACCCAGCGATCGGGGAACCGGGTTAAATTACCCCAACTGGCGTAAAATGAAATTTTGGGGATTAAAAAATATATATTGAACTGAAACTTGTTTAGAATCGTTATGATTTCAAATTATCATGGGGGCTATAATATGAAAGATGCTAAAAAGAAGCGTTTTCGTTTTTTTTTTGTTCTTCGCCATGGGGTAATATCAACTTACACAAAAATATGTTGTGGTAATAATTAAAAAAGTACCCCGACCGCTGCTATAACCTGATGTGTAATAACTACAAATTACAAATGAAAGTAATCCGCCGAGTTTTGAATACCATTGTAAATTTCTGATAACATATCCTAAGTCCTGAAGATTAAGACTGCCATTCATCGTCAGCATACAGGCATAGACTGTTGGATTTAGGTCTTCTAAAACGTTCGCCACGATGACCAGTCCTGCGTCACGCGCATTTAGGGGATTCTCGCGTTCTTCATCAAACCATATATCAGACTTGTGGGAGACCTATTCCAGCTTTCCCTTCCGGTCTGCGGTCGTCACTCGAGGGCTTTTTGGCCTCAGAGGATATCTGGCCAGTGTCACTCACTGTGACAACCATTATTACAATAAAATTAAAATTTCTAAAATGTCACAACAAAAGTCGTTGAAGACGTGAAGTCGTTTCTCTGTGGAGAAACGTGAACCGGGGCATGTTAACACTCATAATAAACTAGAAAAATACTTACCAAATAATACACGAAGGTTAAAGTTTCAATAGAATTTGCCAGCTTTTTTTTCCTACCTATGCTGAAAGCCTTGAGAGGCTATTTCAGTTTCGCTCTAACGTTTGTAGGTGAGCTCACGGGGCTCAAACCGGAGAGTTGCTGACACTGACCCTAGCAAGAGCAGTGCTTCGCAGAATCTACCACCGGATCGGAAACGCGACCCACTGAAAAGATCCGGCGAGAAATCTCAGTGGGCTGTGTCTATGGGTTAATAAGCTCGTCGAGCCCTTCGTCGCAAGCGACGGGTTCGACGAGGACGGTGACCGGTGCTTATGGTGCCTAAAAGCACCGTTAATGGATCAGGAGGATCCGTAATGACATGCTTTGGGTGACGTCGACGGTTTACCATTCGGTCTACAGGGTCGGGTATGTAGTTTCCAGCGGCCACGACAAGAAGGTTCTCATGTCGTGCCGCGTCGTGTCGTGTCGTTCTCAAAGTGGCGCAGCGATGCCGAGTAGATACTTACTGACAGTCGAGCTCCAGGTCATCGTGGAATTTGCCAAGGATGCTACTAATATGTTAATAAATTGAGCCAATTTATTTAAAAAAAAAAAAGATACTTGCTTCGAGATTTCAATTCCGGCTTAGCATACGATACGAGTAATCGTCCTATCCATTAGGCCATGCTTTATGTAGGTACCTTAAAATTTTAGTAAAGTTTTAATTCACTAAATATTTTCAAAAGTGGTTAAAATGATCACGCAGCTATCCCCATGTTAAAATCAGATGATTGCAGTTTTTGTACGTACATTGAAAAATCTCAGATTATAATAATAAAAAATAAAAACAATTCTACTGAATTTAAACAAAATATGACCAATGCTATGTTAGAAAAACATTAGCTCTAAAGTTTAAACGTTCTACGCTTTTTGTGAATATTAACACAAAAGAATTGAAAAAAAAACCATACACTAGACGTTTCTTTCTATCAAAGTAACTACTAAAAATATATTTTACAAATAAAATAATTTAAAATTCGCTTCTTACGTACATACATACCACTAATGATATTTCAAAATATTTAAATTTAGGGTTTTTCCTCGTAATAGCAATTCATTTTAAATGTCACGAATTTGATCTTAGAAACGATTAGATTATATTATTAGCCGGCTTTAATTGTGTTACGTTGTTTCTTACCTTTTTCTTCCCAACTGCAAAGTCATTGTGGTTTTCGGCCAAAATTAAAAATTGAAAAATGTAAGAGAAATAACTATGCAAAAAATCAAAATCGGAATTACTAATTTTTATCCAAATTTAATTTTATAATGTAACTAGCTGACCCGGCAGACTTCATAGTGCTTCAATCGATAAATAAAAGACCTAAACTTTTGTATAAAATAAACTTAAAACAAACCAAAGGAATCCGTCCGACGGGAGACACATAAAAGGAAAAACAAAATTGTTATTTTCATTTAATTCCGAGAATTTTCATATTTATCTACCTTTTAAACCTTCTCTGGACTTCCACGAATAATTCAAGACCAAAATTAGCCAAATCGGTTCAGCTGTTCTCGAGTTTTAGCTAGACTAACGAGCAGCAATTCATTTTTATATATAGAGATTAATACAAATTCTTAAATGTGTCTGTTATGAGATTGTTTAGTTCTTTTGTTTAATAAACGTGTTTACTGGATACATTTTAACTAGGCAACGACATAAGCAATTTGTATAAATTTACAAAGTTCCCGATTTCAATAGAAAATTTAAAAATAATCACCCGGAACTAAACAATGACATAATAATAATATAGCTCGTAAATAAAATGCAAACCGGATTTTCTCTTTATAAAACACAACTTTTCACGTCACGAATCATGAAAATATATTTGTGGAGTTATTGTCAAGATTATTTTTACTGTCGACAGAGGCTTGCTAATGTTTTTTTTTTATTTATTGCTTAGATGGGTGGACGAGCTCACAGCCCACCTGGTGTTAAGTGAGTACTGGAGCCCATAGACATCTACAACGTAAATGCGCCACCCACCTTGAGATATAAGTTCTAAGGTCTTAGTATAGTTACAACGGCTGCCCCGCCCTTCAAACCGAAACGCATAACTGCTTCACGGCAGAAATGGGCAGGGCGGTGATACCCACCCGCATGGACTCACAAGAGGTCCTACCACCAGTAAAAGTTTTTTGAGAGTATGTATATATATATGTACATATGTAATTATTTGGCATTCTCTACTGGCTTAACATTTTGATGTATTTTAACAAATTATCCTAAATTATCCTACCTACAGAAATGAACAACGTAGTCAGTCACCTGATACCAGACATCTTTAATTGCTATTTTTCTTATTCACAACGGAAAATATTGTAATAAAAACTTATTTCTTCACGTTGTTTAATTATCATATATTATTATGTCGGAGATGGTTATTAGTTTAGTAGCTAAACGAAATGTAGCACGATTCCCGAGAGATGGCATCACAGTTTCCCCGACATATATTTACAGCGAAAATTATTAAATAGCTGTTATGTAATTACAATAAATTATTTATTACCATCACTTAAGTGAGACGGTTTTAAATCGGAAGATACGGTGCGAGCCCATCACAATTTCCGTCCGTATTAATAGTAAGATATCCCAGTTAACGGCCGTCTGGTGTAGTGGTAAGTGACATGGTCACTACACAAGGGGGCTGCGGGTTCGAATCCCGCCAAGGGAAAATATTTATATGATAAATATAAAAATATGTCTTTTCCAGGGTTATGAATCTATATTAAATATATGTATGTGTATAATAAAAATCTTACATTTATTTCCGTTATCTGGTACCTGTAACACAAGTTCTTTACGAACTTATCACGGGACCAGTTAACGTGGCGTGATTGTTAGTAATTATTTATATAACTTCGTCCCTAGTCAGGTAGGTAGGTAAAACTATCAGAAGTCGAATGTCCGAAAAACTGTCGTTTAAACATTCCTCACTCATATTTCTGTCATTATGAAAGGAAAAAGAAGAATTTAAACAAAAAAAATAGTAATGAAATTCAAAACTAGATTATAAATATTAAAGAAAGTTATCATGTTTACTAGAAACGAAAATAGATAAAAGCGTACGTTACAGTAGCATTATAAAATAAATAAAATTGAAGGTGGTCAAAATCATGTTTTTTTTTTATTGCTTAGATGGGTGGACGAGCTTACAGCCCACCTGGTGTTAAGTGGTTACTGGAGCCCATAGACATCCACAACGTAAATGCGCCACCCACCTTGAGATATAAGTTCTAAAGTCCCACGTATAGTTACAACGGCTGCCCCACCCTTCAAACCGAAACGCATTACTGCTTCACGGCAGAAATAGGCGGGGTGGTGGTACCTACCCGCGCGGACTCACAAGAGGTCCTACCACCAGTAAAAGACCACCATGTTCAAAGATTCCGTTACAAACATACATACGTCTGAAGCTAATAAAAGCGTATTAGAATACTTCATAGATTTTGTAGAAAAATCACGCAATCACAACGTCGTAGCAGCATAATTTAAATTTTATAACATTTATAAATGATATGGCATTTTGCACTAATAAAACGATATCAAAAATAAAACTTGAATGTCAAGAAAAACGAATTAAAGAAATGAATTATTGCAGTTTCATTTCAAACAATACAATATAGTGAAGAGGAAATATTACTTAATTAAATTACAAAATTTATATTTTATATTTAAAAAAATATTTGACGTTAAGTGAAATTCCGTGAAATTGTAAAACTAATAAAATAAACTCTGTGAGCTGTTTCGAATTAAATAAAATACAAAAATATAAAATATAGCATAAAGGATATAATTATTTAAAAAAATCTCTATATGACGTAAAATAATCAGATATCAGGGAAACAATTGCAACGAAATTATGTATTCATACTAAAATTTAAGCGGATACTACTATATTTTAATTATTTTAAATTGAATGCATTTGCCAATTATAATACGATCCAAACAACGAGCAGAGGTCGCAAAAAAAACTATAATGAAACGTAAAATAAAACATTCTTTATATTAGCATCGCGTATAATTTAATTAAAATTAAAAATATCCAGACACAAAAATTAAACTTTTTGGTTGCCCAACATGAATCACACACATATGAAATATGTCTGACATTTTAAAATTATTATGAACGCACACAGTAATATCAATTTGTTTTTTTTTTTTTAATTCCTTGTGTTGGCGATCGCACTAACGACCTTATGTGTTATAACTTAAGGTTTTAAGTTGCTATCGGAGCCCATATACATCAGAACGTGAATGCCGCCACCCACCTTGAGATATGAGGTCTTAGTCTGAATTGTACAGTATAAACTGTCCCACTAACTAGAAGACAATAGTGCTGCGCAAATTGATAGAGTGGTGGTATCTGTCCATGTGCATTCACAATACCATCAGGAATTACGCAAATAGAAAATTTTTGGGGGTTGCTTTTTATGCTTTTACTTTACTCCATATGGTACTATTATTCCTTGATCGTGGAAGTCTTACAAGATTAGGGATCAAGTACGTATATCATTAGAAAAATTGGAAAGTGATTCGAAGGACTAACTGTGTAACTATACTGAGATCTTAGAACTTATATCTCAAGGTGGGTGGCGCATTTACGTTGTAGATGTCTATGGGCTCCAGTAACCACTTAACACCAGGTGGACTGTGAGCTCGTCGAACCATCTAAGCAATAAATAAAAAAAAGGAACATCGACATAGTTTCTTCTCTCGATGCGAGCTTGTCGGCGGTCTTATCATTTAGCCTACGAAGACTTTAAATACTTACTCGGGTTTGAAGTACATTTTTTTTCACTATCGTAGTCAATCGTGAACATTTGTTAAGTAGGTACGTATTTCATTGAAAAGATTGGTACCTTTTTTTCTTCTTTTAACGCTGGGGAATCCGTTTACGGATACCCGGTCGAGAGAGGTTTAAGATTGGTACCTGCCTGGATTCGAACACTGATGCATCGCTACATACAAGAATGCACCGGACGTCTTATCCTTAAGGCCACGACGATTTCAAATACTGGACATTCGCCACGATATTTTAGAATGACGTTTCAGGAATCGCCAGCACTGTCCGATAGTACGAATCCCTATTTTACGGATGTACTATGTAACTCACTGCACGCAATCTATCACAAAAGACAAATTTGATGACGAGGGGTCAACAGTCTTGAGCAAACACCGGGGCGACTGCCCATTTCATTTTCCGTTGCTAGTTCATGACGACATAGAAATAATTACGATCATTTCCTAGAAAGGACTATCTTCCTCGTTACATGCGCTTTCGGTATTCCTTAGAAATCTATCATTTACAAATTCTACACAATTATACACTACACAAATTCTACTTCATTATAAACGCTATGTCACCAAAATTTATTATTTTTAACTAAATATTAGAAACCCACAAATAATTTATTAGAATACTAAAAAAGCAATAAAAAATTTAAATCTATTTTTATCATTTTAATTAAATGTCGCGCAGTGGTCGCTCAGTGTAAAGCAGTTTTGTTGCAGTATTTTTTTTTTTGTAATGCAATTACAAAACATCGTGCATATTACCTTGTGGGCGGAAACTAAAATAATGACCTAGACGTCGGATGAGCTGTTTTTTTGCCTTTCATTGCTGACGGCAAATCTTTGTACTTTTTAAAATTTTTAGATTGTTTCAATTATATTATTTTTGTAACTATGTCGAGTGTAATGTGTGCTTGGCTTTTAACACGTCTAACAATCGTATCTATATAACGGGATCTTACAACGTAATTTTCACCAGACGTCCGATTAACTTGAGAATTTACACACGTGTCAAGGTCCGATGACAATATAATAATTATTATATTTTGGGTAGTTTAACGACAAAGGGAAGATCTTTCACTGAATGGGTGAAATTGCTCGGTAGACCGACGGTTCGAATGGTATTTTTTTTGTTTCCCTACCTATTCTAATGACCTCGAAGGGTCATACTCATACTAGATTCACCGGGCGAGTAGTTGAATTTACGGGGCTCTAACCTGTGGACGTTGCTAACAAAAGCAGTGCTTCGCAGAGTCTACCATCGGATCACAAACACGACCCACTGAGAAGATCCGGGCGAGAAACTCAGTGGTCTGTGTCTGTGAGTTAAAAGTATACAAACTTATCTTGGAAATGTCGTAAGCAAAATTCAAGCATCTGTGAATTATCTTGTGTTGCTTGATAGCTACCGCCACAGTATAAGTCTTATATCCTGACCTGACTGAGTATAAGTTTTATATCCTGACCAGGATGACTAGGATAAGTAGACTATTCGTTTGGTAGAGTCTTGCTTATGTTTTTAAACAGTATTATTTATTTCTAAAAGCTGCCGAAAAAAAAGCTTATCAGTTTTCGTTGCGGTAAACATTGAAATATAAGCTATAATCCTTAGTTAATTAGGTGTAACTTTTATTATCTTGCTTCAAAATGTTTATTAACGGGTATTAAAAAATACGCTCGCTCAGTATGAATTATAAAATATATTCATTTGGTTTTAAAATATATATTCAATTGATTTCATCATATTAAATTAATACTTACGTTATAACTTATACGTTAACGGCACGGTAGTCTGTGTACAGTTGAATGTCAAAGGCACGCGAGACAATAAGAATTGGGACTATAACTTCTCTGCCAATGTAGTTAATAACAAACCGGGCGTGTGTGCGTTAGATTACGCAGAATAATGGGTTCCGTACTAGAGATGAATTTACATACTAATATACACTAGAAAGGTGATTTTGTACTCAACTAGTGAGACGTCATTGTAAATTTATAAATATTAAATAAATAAACTTAAGTAAAGTAAATAGGGAAAAATGTCTAATCAGTACACAAATATTCCATTTATATTTCATAGGTATTTATGTAAATTGTGTAAATTGTTTATTCATATTTATGTTTAATGTAGCGATATTATCTTGTTAATGATTATGTATTTATATATAAATCGATTAATACACTGTATAATAATTTGTTTCCTGAAATGATTCTAGTTGACCTGATGATTGTCTGGAAGACAAGTCTTGAAGTCGTCGTGGCCTAAAGGATAAGACGTCCGGTGCATTCGTATCTAGCGATGTACCGGTGTTCGAATCCCGCAGGCGGGTACCAATTTTTCTAATGAAATACGTACTTAACAAATGTTCACGATTGACTTCCACGGTGAAGGAATAACATCGTGTAATAAAAATCAAACCCGCAAAATTATAATTTGCGTAATTACTGGTGGTAGGACCTCTTGTGAGTCCGCACGGGTAGGTACCACCGTCCCGCCTATTTCTGCCATGAAGCAGTAATGCGTTTCGGCTTGAAGGGTGGGTCAGCCGTTGTAACTATACTGAGACCTTAGAACTTATATCTCAAGGTGTGTGGCGCATTTACGCTGTAGATGTCTATGGGCTCCAGTAACCACTTAACACCAGGTGGGCTGTGAGCTCGTCCACACATCTTAGCGATAACATTTTTTGGATTTAATGTTTTCCATTTGTAGTAAAATAAAGAGTTTACCCTACTTTAACCTTTTAAATGACCTTAGAATTATGGGTACTGGAAATATATTACGAGAACAGCTAGAATAGAAGACCGAATACCAAATATCTTTTGCAAACATATTAACTTTGACCGGGAATCAAACAGAATTCTGTCTTACCAAGGTCACTAACCACTTGACCAACAAGGTCGTCGAAACATGTAAAAGTCTACAGTTACTCATAGCAACATAATACTCATTAGATAAAGCATAAATTTGCGTAAAACGTATTCTACAAGTTAAGTTTTATGGAACTAATTTTTCATTAGGAGAAAATGGTAAATATTACAAAGGTCTTGACTGAACGGATCGGTCATTATAACAACCACATCACACAGGTGCAATTACTTCGTGTTTAAGACGACATGCTATATGAACTATAAGTTTAGTTACGAATGTGGTCAATCAAAAATTAACTCTAAAGTCATTACTTATGTACAAAATATAAATAATATACTATAAAAATTAACATTCTAATTTTAACTAACTAAGAAAAATTTAATTCTAAACTAAATTCTAACTAACAAAAAACTATTCACATTTTATGTTGCCAGTTTCAAAAAATCTCTAAATGTAGCAAAAGAAAAATCAATCAAAATGAACAAGCGTGGATCGGGTGAACACATGACTGGTGGCAAATAAAACTGTCATCTATGTTACTCGGTGAAATTACAAGGATTCTGTTTTACTATACGGTTGTTGCGGAACTCTAAAAATACTAGTCAACCAGTTGAACGTTTTCAAATAATACAAGTGTGTGTATTCAAAATAATAATGATTATTCTAAATCCGTTATTTTGGAGGGGAGTTTGTTTTTTTTTAGGTTATCATTCTAGAAATAGCGGTTTTACTGGCAAACGTGATCTTAAAAGTCATAAAATTAAAATTATTATTTTTCGTTCCAGTTATTGATTGTAGATAATGTATGAGTAAACTACTTCAGTAATCTCGATAGTGTAGATATTTTGATACGTATTTAATATGTTAGCAGTATGTTATATTAAGGGAGAGAAAAGACAAAAGTATGGTTGCGTCTTCTTTACGTATGTTCGTGAATCTTATGCGAAACATACATATTTATTTTAACAAAACTTCGATTCAATGATCACGCGTCAAAATGAAAAGGCGGGAATGACCTTTACGAACATTTGACGTTAAGACGTGTGTCTGAAATTGTGTGAAAAGACGACGAAGGTAATAAAAAAAATATTCGAAATTACAAAAATATTTGACCCCCAAACACGTATTCAAATAAAAAAGGAACTGCGGCGGCACGGTACTTAATTCTTGTTGTTTTTTTTTTTTTTTTAATTCTTGGAAGTCAGGGACGTAATTATATTGAGCTTTAAAAAAAAAGGTTAAAATCCAAGATTATAACTTAAAATACCAACCGCGTATAAATTTATTTTTATTAGATTTTTTTATTACATTATTGTTGTTTTTTTTTTTCGTGTCTCCGACACGTGCAAAGTTTGCCCGTTAAAGTTTTATTGATCTCGTTTCGATTTATCTACGTAATAGATGATTTATACAGTTTTTTTTTAAATTAATTAAAAAAACCAGTTATTTTCTCGTTTTAATTAATTGTTTGGTTTTTAGATATTTTTTAACAATATACAAGATAAGCTATCATTATTATTTCCTGTGTCACAACTGGACTTGTATGTGGAACAGTTTTTTTTTTTTTAATAAATCAAAGGAATACTTCAAAAATACTTACTTAAAAGAAAAACATAATAATTGTATTCATAATAGAATTGTAAACGAGATGCAAATCTATTTGTATACAAAAGTCGATATGTGAATATATGTAAGTTCCCTATTAGACTTAACAGTGGACCCTTTTCGATCAAAATTTTCAATAAATCTTATCCCGTCAAGTTTGGTAGCGATCGATTAAACTCAAATTAAAGATCGAAATCAGAAAAAGGGCTGGCTTCAAACTGTCGATATTTTTATATCTTAATTTTGCATATCTCTAAGAGGACCGAAATTGCCACTTTTTTTTCTTCAAAACATTCCTAGAGCGGTAATCAGCAGCTTATCCATATATGTTCCTATACTTAGAGACCCTACCCGATCTCATGAGAGGCACGTGTTAGAAAATAACCAATACCGAGCAGATATAGCATTAGCAATGTGCTAGTATTATAATGACCTGATTTGACCTCGTAGCTGTTATGTTCGAAAGCTTCGTTGTGATCTAAACTACAGTCAGGTAAGTAACGAATGATTCATACACCTAAGATTACATTAATACTAAGACTGTTATTGGTTAATCTTTACTTAGTATCGTTCTCGTGTTGTTGGTCATTATACGGCCCTTCGTCCCTCTGAAACCAATACTAAGGTCAGTAAGCCATGTCACGGTAACATATAGAGTGGACTATCAAAAATTAAAATAAATGAATTAATACACTAATAAATCGAAAGTCCACGCTATCTGTTTCTAAACCATCAACGTAATAACTGGGAACAAATCGGGCACGATAATTCGGCCCCAAATTAGGATTCTCTGTGTTAAGGCGTAGCGTGGGTAAGCTTTTTTAATTATTTTTTTATTGCTTAGATGGGTGGATGAGCTCACCTGGTGTTAAGTGGTTACTGGAGCCCATAGACATCTACAACGTAAATGCGCCACCCACCTTGAGATATAAGCTATAAGATCTCACTATAGTTACAACGGCTGCCCCGCCCTTCAAACCGAAACGCATTACTGCTTCACGGCAGAAATAAGCAGGGCGGTGGTACCTACCCGCGCGGACTCACAAGAGGTCCTACCACCGGTCGGCGTCTCACAAGATGGACGGACGACCTATTGAGGTTCGCGAGGATCCGCTGGATGCAGGCAGCGCAGGACCGGTCTTTGTGGCGAGGCTTGGAGGAGGCCTATGTCCAGCAGTGGACGTCTGTGGGCTGATAAGTGCTATGAGTACCGGAGACTGACAAACATACTTATATACATCTAAATATAAACATATATAGATAATACACACACAGACAAAGAGCAAACAGACCTGTTCAACACACAAATGTTTGCCCGATGTGGGAATCGAACCCACGACCCTCAGCGCAACTATTCAAGAGGCGCTGCACCACCGAGTCAGTCATACTTAACATAACTTATTACTATTATTTCAATACACAAAAATAATAAAGGCGCAATTTAAATGGTACAGAAACTTGTTCTAACGTGCTGGTATAGTACGTATTTAGATAAAAAAAGCTGGCTAACAATCAAGCTTACCATATATGTAAGACACGACACGAAAAACTGTATCTCGGTTATAATTTATGAAGCACAGAAATTAAAGTTGAAAGAGAAAAAAAACACACTACAGGATGTTGAATGTTTTAAATGACTCCAATCCGCTGTTAGACAATGAATATTTAAAAAAAAAAACTACGTCACGCGTCAGAGAAAAATCAAGTTTTATAAGGGATTGGGAAAGGGAGAGCATTTATGACGAGGGAAAGGTTCGTATTCAGAGTACTACTACGACATAGATTAATTAGATATGGCTTAATAATAATAGTTTATGCGCACGCTTGAAACCGTAATAAATATAGCTTTGATATGCAAATAAGTAAGTACCAAGGTAATATGAGCTTAAATGTCTTTACCAGTAACTAATTAAAAAAAAATGTTTATTAAAACAGCCTGTATTTTGATTATTATCTCGGCATTTATATCGCAATACATTTGTTGTTATTATAATTACATCTAGTGAAATAGGTGAATAGAAATAATATAATCGTGTGAATTTTATTCTAGGTAAAAAATAAAATGATTTGGTTTTGTTTCGTTTAGAAATTGGAGAAACTTCACACAGTCTGCTGAATATGTTATTTCTTGTTTATTGCAAAAGTAAAGCTATAATAATCGTTTTAATTACAACATTTAAAGATTTCGTAAGAAAATGCTTAGTAGATTCGGAACTAAGACGGATATTTAAAAGCATAATTATAAAAATTGGGTCATACATTTATAAAAAAATACATGCAAAAAATTCTTTATAAAATGAATGATGTATTTAAAGATTTCATATGAAAAATAGTCAATTATAAATGATATATTTAAAAGGATCAATAAAATGTTAAGGTTATAATTAACTGTCTGCGTTCAATGAACGTCTACTTGAAAATCTCGATACACGACCATTTATATCCGTATATGTAAAAGACAGAGATAGAGAGAAGGAGGGTGAGAGAGAAAAATGCATGAAGGGGACGTTTTTGCCTCACAACCAACTATTGGATTAAGAAGTATCGTACCAAATATCACTTCACAATTTTCCAATCCATGTATTGTAAATGTACTTTTTATTTTATTGCTTATATGGGTGGATGAGCTCACGGCTCACCTAATGGTGTGTTGTGACAGAGCCAAGCTGCCTATCGTTAAGGGGTTCTTCGTAAACTCAGATTTATGAAGGATAACAAATATTATATAAAAGCTAGAAGCTAGAGTATCACATCACTCTATCTTCCGGTCAAAAGAATTCACTGGAAAACGGCAGCAGCCCTCTCCACCACACCAAAATAACATTTTTACAATTTTTGTGTTTGTCTGTCTGTCTGTTTGTTCCGGCTAATCTCTGGAACGGCTGGGCCGATTTTGACGAGACTTTCACTGATAGGTAGCTGATGACGAAAGAAGGAACTTAGGCTCCTTTTTTTAGAGTAGCTTCGTCCCACAGCGTCACCCGCCGTACGATAACAACCACGGTCAACATGGCGGGACTCAGCTATCAATAATAATATTTAATGTTTCCGTCATAATATGTATTTCGCGATAGTTACATCGAAGACTATTCGAGATTTACCAGAAAAAAAAAACCATATAGCTCAAGAATACATTATCATTAGTATCACATGAAGAAAAAAAACCACAAACATATTACAACAAAAATCTAACATAATTAAAGAATAAAAATAATTAGTTAATAAATATTTCATCTTTTCAAAATCGCTAGACTGTGACTGCAACTTTTTTTTTTATTTTAATCTTTTTAAATACCTATTCCATTGTGTAGAAAACGTATTCTGTGTCTTGCGGTGACGTAAGCCGGTAGTGAACGATTTAAAACGACGTTCTAATTAATAGTACAATTTTATTTTTAAAGTAAATTTTAGCAGTTTAATCCGGTTTGAAGGGCATTATGAACGGAATTGGTAAACGTTGTGTTCACGTAAATTTCAAATGTTATTTTTCGTTTTTTTTAAAACCCGTTTTGTTATTTTAAACTTAATTTTGTAGAATTAGAATAGAATAAACGATTTTGATTGCTCGCAAGGGGCTGTTGAAATTTTGATTCCTCCTTCTTCATTCTTATACCGACAGTTCTAATTCTCACCGCGGTCGGTAAAATTGATCGATAATTAAAAAAAAACTAACAATTTTATTACACAATGCGGACTATTGTTTTTTTGAACAACAACAGTCCGTTGTATTGTTTTTTCTTTTCTTGGAAAAGAGAAAAGGAAACTTGAAGTAAAGAGTGAAGAGAATGTTAAATGCTTATTTGTGGCGGGTAGCCATCACACAGGATATTTGACAGATGAATCTGAATCTCGCTTACGACATTTTCAAGATAAGCTTGCATATATACAAGTTCCGAACAACAACATTCGGCCTAAGTCATCTCGTATCCTCCCGATCCAGTAACGGCGCTTTTAGGTACCCCAAGCACCGACTCGACGAGTAAATTAACCCACAGACACAGTCCACTGAGTTTCTTCGTCGGATCTTCTCAGTGGGTCTCGTTTTCGAACCGGTGATAGGTTCTGCGAAGCACGGCTCTTGCTAGGGTTCGTGCTAGCAACATCGTCAGGTTTGAGCCCCGTAAGCTCACCCACTAGCCTGGCGATGCTGACATGGTCGCCCTAGACCACGAGCTTAGGTATCAAAAAAAACAACATTCGGACCGTCGCATCCCAGCGTCGATCTACCGAGACATATCACCCGCTCGGTGGAAGATCTTCCCTTTCGTCGCTATATCTACAGTATTAATACCGTTATCAAACTGTAAGACAATTTGAATATGCATATAATATTTAATTTGCATCGCTCAAATACAACCGGGCCTCTAATCCGTATACTTTAATTGAGGCCATCAGCGAAAAAGTGGCCTAAACCACAATCATTTATATTCAAGCTTATATGACGTATATTAGAATTTATTTAAAATATAATAAATTTTCATGCAAAACCGGCCTATCCATAGTTTCACCCATAGATAACAGATAGCTTTGTAAACATTATTTTTGCGTGTATTGTTTTTTTGCCTACTCAAGTTCAAATTTATAAAAATTGAAACCTAATTGGCTCCATAGTAACTATGGTAAGCTTATGCCACTTTTGCGCTGACGCCCTCAATTTTAAGCACACCGATCAACAATGATAGCGCTAATAGGCGGACTAGTAGTGGCTGCCACCGCTCGTGAACATCAAAATAAACTCGTTCCCAGTAACTTCGAAACAAATTATTTTAAGTAAAATTTAAATCTTACCACTTCTTTCATAATTATGTTATTATGTAGTCGTGGCTTATAATTGTGTTAGCATTTAACCTGAATTTATAGTCTTTTATTTTTAATGTTGACGTATAAACACGCTCTATTATTTAATGACTCTAAGAATATAAAGGTTATAATTCTGATTAAATAAATAAGTATTTACTTTATTTTCTTGAAAATTGTGTTATTCTATTATGTATAATAATATTATAATATATATTTAAAATTCTGCTCGTTAAATTCATTGTTGTCAGAAATTGAGTTGGTAGTCTTCGTAAAGAACAAAATTAAGAAATACATATCGCGGATTTTAATGAAATTAGAAAAAAAATATTGCAACTGTCGGACGATGTCCCGCGGTAAATAACTGAAAAGACGAGTTGTTTGAAATTCTCAACAGCACGTCAATAATTTTGATCTACATTTCATTGACGGTTTAATGAAATATCTTTGAATATATGAAATATCAAAGATGTTTCGGTCGGTCATTCCCAAATAAGAATTTGCAATAGTGACGCAACAATATAAGATAATAAATTGATTAGTCAGTATCGAATCTAGATTTGTAATAGCTATGTTGACGAAGCTTAAACATTTTAACTTGGTCTGTACCTACTCGCTTGGATAAACATATCCAAGGCTTAATTATTTAAATAATAATTAACTACTTATACTGCTCTTGGTCAATAAATCAAATAGTTATTATATATTTCATATTATATGTAAACGGTATATATCTATTTATTGTGTGTATGTCTTTACTTTAATAATGTATTGTCTATAGTACACCGCAACATACCTGCTATATTTTTATATTTTCCAGAATTTCTATAAATGAAACGCTTGTCTGGAAGAGATCGCTTTTGACATTAAGACCGCCTATGGTACAAACGTATCTGCTTTTTGACTGTTTTTAATGTAAATTGTGTTTTGGTGTGCAATAAAGTATATTCTCTCTCTCTCTCTCTTTCTTCTTGGGTTATAGATGGATATATAAAATTGGCATTCTACGTCATCGTTCTCGTCGAACCCGTCGCTTGCGTCGAAGGGCTCGACGAGTAAATTAACCCACAGACACAGCCCACTGAGTTTCTCGCCGGATCTTCTCAGTGGGTAGCGTTTCCGATCCGGTGGTAGAATCTGCGAAGCACGACTCTTGCTAGGGTTCGTGTTAGCAACGTCGTCAGGTTTGAGCCCCGTGAGCTCATCTACTAGTTAAGGTTACGCTTATACAGTCTCTCAAGGCTCTCAGCTTAGGTAGGAAAAAAAAGGCATTCTACAAAATTTATCAAAGATCAATACATCAAGATATCAAAACATTTCGAGAGGAATTGGCGATTTGAATTAATGTCCACATTTTATTTGCTTGCAGGGGCGGCCAGTAATGATTCGTTGAACAAGAATGACACTACGAGCGGTATTAAGGTGGTGCAACTGTCGATGCTACAGAAGCCCCCGAACAACGAACACGACGACTCCGACGGTGAGTTCACGAGACGGGTAGAGATCATGGGACTTGTCCAAAATGTGAACTTGATTTCTTAGCTCAGTGGTCGGTAACCCCATGCTCTTTGACTCCTCATTTACAACTCTTCAGTGAAATGTTTAGTCCAGGCTCGGAATATCATTTATCACCTTGCCTCGTGAGAGATGACTAAACATTTTTGAAACGCTATAAAAATTTATGTTAAAAAAAATAATTAAATAAATTTTAATTTACCTATTACCTATATGAATAGTGAATGGCATGGTCAGCTTGAAATTAAATTACCTCTACTGTTGCATTTGTCACTTAGATTTAATTTTGTTTTAGTTTATCCACCATATTCACGGATGAGCTTCTTTATGGGACATTAGGCGTTCGGAAATTCATAACTAACATTTAAAAGTTTATTATTATTATATTTTTGCTTAGATGGGTTAAGTGGTTACTGGCACCCATAGACCTCTACAACGCAAATGCGCCGCCCACCTTGAGATATAAGTTCGAAGGTCTTAAGTATAGTTACAACAGCTGCCCCACCCTTCAAACCGAAACGCATTACTGCTTCACGGCATTTAATTTTATTATCATACTAGCTGACCCGGCAGACTTCGTAGTGCCTCAATCGATAAATAAAAGACCTAAAGCTTTATTCAAAATAAACTTAAAACAATCCCTCCGACGGGGGACGACACATCAAAGGAAAAACAAAATTGTTATTTTTATTTAATTCCGAGAATTTTCATATTTATCTATCTTTTAAACCTTCTCTGGACTTCCACAAATAATTCAAAACCAAAATTAGCCAAATCGGTCCAACCGTTCTCGAGTTTTAGCGAGACTAACGAACAGCAATTCATTTTTATATATATTGACGCTTGAAAGGCAAACGTGACTAAGCGACAATGCGTGAACTTTACAGTAGACTAATTTAAAGTTGAAATACCTGAAAAAAATTATATTTTAATGAATCTAACTGTAGGATTGAAATGATTTTAATAGACTTAGAAATATATTTTTTTTGCGTATCGAATATGGTTATTACCTATCATTTATGTACAAAGCAGTTATTGTCACTTATTCACGTTTGCCTTTCAAGCGTCGATATATATTTTATTATTATATTAATTTTATATTGCAGAGAAGTCTGGTCACAAAGGCGTGATGGACGACGACGAGGAAACAGATTCCAGTGGTTCGATGTCGGATTCGGCCGCGAACGACGCGCAGGACGGGCGCCCGCACGTCTGCGACGTGTGCGATCTGAGGTGCGTGCTTGCTATTTATTTTCCCTATCTAATCGTTGGCAGTCACCAAGCAGACACCAATGGAGATGGAGATCCTTACGCGGAACCGGCATTGGATTGGTCGCATATTGAGAAAGCCCTTTTTTTCCTGCTTAGCTGAGAGCCTTGAGGCTATTTCAGCGTAACCTTAACTAGTACGTGAGCTCACGAGCCTCGAACCTAACGACGTTGCTAACACGAACCCCCAGCAAGAGCTGTGCTTCGCAGAATCTACCACCGGATCGGAAACGCGACCCACTAACAAGGTCCGGCCAGAAACTTAGTGGGCTGTGTCTATGGGTTCGCGCGTCGAACTCTTCATCGGAGACCCATGCTCAGAATATGATTAGTAAATAATATCCAGGTCTATGGTATTCTTGAATAAAATTGAAAGTAAAATTTCCATATGCTTCGTTCAATGATAGAACGAGACTGTTGTAGCGTTTCGTGACGTAATAAACGTCAGTTGACCATTCACTTCATTCACCAAAGATTTAAAAATAATACTTTTGACAGAAATGAGATAAACCTAACGAATATTTTCCTAAATAGTTGTCTCTCTTTATTATCGAATTATTTTCTAAAAATTAAAAACACATCTGGTGATCAAATACATGATACATTTAAAAGACAGCGTGTATGGAATCTTTTTTTTATTAAGAATACATCTAAATTACATTTCTGTGAAAAAAAATAAAAAAAAATGTTTATTTGTGTTCAAAAACACTGAACCATTGAAGAGAATTTTACCTATAACTTAAAAAAATATATATTTTTAGAGATTTAAAATTACTATCACTAATTTAGAAAAAACAAATATATGCAAGTAAATACGTTTGACAATAACGAGCTAGTGCAATGTGAATATTCTCACGCGTACTAAAGCGCACTGACCTCGTATTGCAACAGATCTTTCTGTTATCATTTAGACATATTCAGGGTATAGTGGAAGGTATCAGACCGCTGGAAGGTTGCACATGCGATGGACCGACCAAGTCAAGTTGGCAGATGGCGATTCTTTACATGAGTGTACCAGACTCACCACAAACCGGGAGAAGTGGCGATTACTCGTGAGGCGCATAACATCTGCCCACAGCAATGATACTGAATCCACGGCCGCTCTGACAAGAGTAACTGCCCGGTCATCGTTCTCGTCGAACCCGTCGCTTGCGATAAAGGGCTCTGCGAGTTAATTAACAGCCCACCACTGAGTTTATCGCCGGATCTTCTCAGTCGGTCGCGTTTCCGATCCGGTGGTAGATTCTGCGAAGCACTGCTCTTGATAGGGTTCGTGTTAGCAACGTCAGGTTTGAGCCCCGTGAGCTCACCTACTAGCGCAGTTGCGCTTATATGGTCTCTCAAGACCATCAGCTTAGGTAGAAAAAAAAACGCTAAGAGTGATATGAAAAAAGAGATAGTATTATTACATTTAAATCAAACGAGTAAAGTGAAATATGATCAAGATTTCGACTTGTCTTGTTCAGATTCCAAAGGTCATCGCACCTGAGCCGCCACAAGCTGACGCACACGGGCGAGCGACCCTACACGTGCGGCGGCTGCGGGAGGTCCTTCGCTAGATCTGACAAGCTACGAATGCACACAAAGATCTGTGAGAGGGTATGTACATATTTTTTTTATTGCCTAGTTAAGTGGTTACCGACCGGAGCCCATAGACATTTACAATGTAAATGCCGCCACCCACCTTGAGATATAAGTTCTAAGGTTTCAGTATAGGTACAACGGCTGCCCCGCCCTTCAAGCCGAAACGAATTACTGCTTCACGACAAAAATAGGCGGGGTGGTGGTACCTACCCGTGCGGACTCACAAGAGGTCCTACCACCAGTAATAAGTACTAAACACAACGTTTATATTTTTATTGTGACTTGTTGACGTCGCCCGTGGTGATCAACAATGTCAAGAACTTTCTAGAAATTTTCCATCAACCGCTGAGGACGTGGAGTACACTCGCACACAGCTTAATAGTCCGTTAATATTGTGAGGGAAACTGTAGTTTTAGGCCTAAGAAGGACTCCGTTACTGAGTGGTGCTGTAGTGATAATGCCACGGCCGAATTACTCTAAACAAGTGCTTAGAACAAGTTTGTCTAATTTTAATTAATAACCTTATCGGCTTTATCGGTGACGTCACATACGTTTTATTTTTGTTATTTAACAACTAGCTCCCGGTCATGTAAAAGTAAATATGTGCGAATTTAGAGTATTCTAGACGATTCTGGGCAATGTTACTCACTAAAATTCATTGTATAAAACGGACCAATAAGAACACAGAAGTCCACATTTATTCTGTAAAAATGGACAAAGTTAAAGTAGTATATGATGTTCTTTACAACGGAAAGTATCTGTAATTTTTTTACTTTAAGTAAATTGGGAGAATCTGTAAGATAGACGTCGTAGTTAAAGCTAGTAGGCAGCAGCTTGGCTCTGCTCCTGGCATTGCTGAAGTCCATGGGCGACGGTAACCACTCACCATCAGGTGAGCCGTATGCCCGTCTGCCTACAAGGGCAATAAAAAAAATATTAAAAAATAATGTAACAAATATTTGACAGGAGGACCCAACAGTGGACATGACAAACGACGCGCCGTCGAATAAACGCGAGAGCAACTCTGAAGTGATGTCCGGCATGGTGCGGAGCACGCACCGCGAGTCCGGCCACCTGGTGTTCACGCCGGGCGGTGACGTCATGCTGCCCCCCCGCCCCGCGCCCGCCGTGCTGGAGCGCGCCGACCCCCCGCCCGACGGCATGCTCGACCCCCCGCGGAGGGGCCGCGGCCGGCCCAGGAAGACTCCTCTGCCTCTAACGCCTAAAATCAAGAAGAAGAGAGGTCGTCCCCCTAAGACATCGCTCGGTGAGTTACCAATTACTAAAATTTGTAATTAAACTTTTGTTCTCTCGACATCTTCCAGAGTATCGATAAAAGTATATCGAGAGTAAATGTAATTCATTACGTTTTCATCATCCGGAGTCAGCACCCATACGACACCATGCCATTGTCTTTTGTTTAACAGAAAGAGTAATTGTATAATTTGCCCAAAACACGTGATCACGGATTCTCCCGAGCCATTAATGGTGCTTTTAGGTACCACAAGGACCGGTCACCGCCCTCGTCGAGCCCGTCGCTTGTGACGAAGGACTCGATGAGCGAATGAACCCAAAGACCCAGCCCACTGAGTTTCTCGCCGGATCTTCTCAGTGGGTCGCGTTTCCGATCCGGTGGTAGATTCTGCAAAGCACTGCTCTTGCTAGGGTCAGTGTTAGCATCACTCCGGTTTGAGCCCCGTGAGCTCACCTACTAGCTAAGGTTGCGCCGAAATAGCCTCTTAAGGCTATCATCAGCTTAGGTAGAAAAAAATTTACATAAAAGTGTCACCTTTAAAAATAATATTTCACAAACACAAGTAACCGGTAAGTGGAAATTGTGATCATCAATTCCAGACCTGGAAGGTTGCGTACTAACGAGCGGCTCAGTGATGGGTCCGAGCCCTCAGCAGATCTCCCACATCACGACTCCCTCCGGACACCAACTGTTACTCAAGAGGAAACGTGGACGGCCTCCGAAGAATTATTTCATGCCCAAACAAGGTGCGTGCGTGCATAACCATTCCGTTTAATTTTAAAACTGTTTGCACATTGAAAAATTTAATGTACTAAATGAAAAAGACTTACATTTCTTAAACAATTGACGTTATCACTTCCATTCTAAATCTGTCGGCATGTCAAAATTTAGTGCATTGAATTTCATAGAACAGCTTCAAGTTTTAGAATGGTTTTTTGTTTGTGTGTCTGTGTGGCATTTTTTTAATTATCAACAAACGTTATACAGTGTGTAACAAAACCTTATTCTTTTTAGAAAAAATATGAATGTAATTAAATGCAAAATAATGAATAAATTAGATTATATTATTATAAAACTAATAATTGAATATCAAATTATTTGCTAGTATTTGGTTAAAAGCACCGCGTTATTCTTTTTAGAAAAATTATGAATGTAATTAAATGCAAAATAATGAATAAATTAGATTATATTATAAAATTACTGATTGAATATTAAATTATTTGCTAGTATTTGGTTAAAAGCACCGCGTTATACAAAGTCATTCTTCTATTCTAATATAAAGTCATAGGTGTGCCAATCACCTCAATTGACTATGCCGTTATTTGCTTAACGGTTCTCAGCTGTTTGAAATCACTAAGTTGTGTGATCTATTCATAAACATACTTACATTATACAAATCATTACTTAAATACGATCGTTAACGTTTGTACACAAAATATAAAGTTTTTGCAACACACTGTATAAATATCATTAACTAATTAGTTAAAAGAAAGAATATGTAGGTTTTTTAATTAATAAAAAAATGCTAGTGATTTAAATTATTTATTTTGTTTGATAAATGGTTATTTCTATTCTACATATACAGTTTTTACACTAGCCATATTACAATGCATGTGTTTTGGCGTTATTTGATTCCCCTTTCATCGTGATTGAATGTAGTTGGGTCATAGGGAACCCTAAGTATATCTCATAGTATCAGAATATTTATATTGGTAAATATTTTTAATACAATTTTATAGATTTTTTTTTAACTAAAATGATAGTTTTTAAAAGCTAGATTTCATAAAAAAATACAGAAAACAAATCAGTGGAAGAATTGTACACTGGAGCCATTTATTTTGCTTAACTACTTGCACAAAAATAATTTCAATTTAAAACATACTTTTGTTTTGGTTGAATTTCAATACCATATATTTAATTATGGTTCTTAAAGTCTTACGACTAAGTGCCACGATTACAAAATCAATTAATTTCGATCGCGCTCTTTAAAGATGACTCACAATAAACTTCTTTTTTTGTGATTCCGCAACAACAATGAGCTTTATTAATTCACATTGTGTTTGAATCATCAGTACATGTGTCATATTTTACGTTTGTGTGTGTAATGCATGTGTGTGAGTTTAGTAATTGAAATGGCGGGAAATTTGAATCATTGAAGTTTCAAAATTTTGACATTTTATTGGTATAGTAAACACACCCGGATTGTTATACCAATTTTGATTCTTTCAACGTGCAAAGCAATCGTGGGTTTTGTGTCGTTTGAGGCTTAGACGTAAATGAATGCAATTTTTTATATCCATATAGGTACTATGTCATTTTAAACTTTTAACAAACTATGAAAAGACAATTGAAAGTAACATATTGTTAATAATACTTTTGTATTTAATACATTAAAATGAATATAAACATATTGAATTTAATTGCAATGAATACATTTGATGATGAAAATTTATACGCCAACCGCATAGAAAATTATTTTTATTTCATTGTATGGGTGTGATAAAAAATTGTGGTGCGAACATTTTGATTATTTATTAACTTATTATATCGAAAGATATCATTGGAGTTTAATTTATTAATTTTTGTTGTTGTTCTTTTTTTGTAGAAGATGACATTTATGCTTTTTTGTTTCCGCTGTCCTTGTACTTATTCTCTGTTGATTTTTGTTTCAAATTTAAATTATGTTAGAGAAGTCTAGAGTTTCAATCAAAGGACAATGCCCAAAAGTGGGCCAATTTTATGTCAAAACTATTTGTACTTGAAAAACTATGCCTTATTTTTTCACGTTGCTTAGTTTATGTATCAACATTTCTTTCAACCTGGCATTGTTTTCCAAAAAAATAAATTACTTAATTGATAACATCCCAAAACTATCCATGCCATAGTTTTTAAATTCGCCAATAGGCAAAGGGCTTAGCCCATACAGCCTTATAGCAAACCTTTATGCTGTCAAACGAAAGAGTTGTTTGTGACTTAAACAACAAATAAAAAAAAAATAGCTAATGCTTATAATTCACAGGCTTCTTAGTTTATTTTTGTTCAATTCAATATTTATTGTAATAATTATTACTTAAAACCATGAATTATTTAATATTTTTAGATATTAATGATTCCATTAGTAAAAATATCAATGGCCTACCATTACTCTATTCTTATTATATATGATCAGAGACTTTTGGCAGTAACCCGAGTGAAGCGTCACTTGAATTTTTATTTTAATGTATTTTTAATAGTTTATTGAGTAATTTGTATTTGTAATATTGTGTATAAAAGCTCTGCGTAAGCTCATGCTCAGTCAATGTGGTATTCGTTGAGTTGACGTCAAAACTCCCAAAGCAATAAAATGAGATACACCGGCTTTTTATTGACATAAAAAATATATAACTTCGACAGACTAGGCTGTATAGGCTACGTACGCTCTTTCCCTGCTTATTGGTGAATTTAAAAACAACAACAACAATATCGTTGCCGGCTTCCGGATTTTCATTTCATTTTATTATTATTATGAGGATATAATAATAATAAAATGTACGTAAGGGCTTATTTCTAGCAACATTAACCACAATTAACTTATTTAATACTGTAAATAATTATGAGAGCGATTATTGATTTCGAAGAAAACAATTAACAACTTAATTTTAGCTGCAGAAAAAAACAGATTTCTCTTAAACCTGGGTGAGAATATAAAAATCGTTTTCTGAATATGAAACGATATTTCTTTGTCTATCAAATTAAGTTAAAACCATCATGACGCGACAACTTTTTTTAGGGGCTCAAACGCCCATAGAAAATGGGCATTGTCCTTTCAATTAAATCTACTAGAAAATATCTTAATTAAATTTGCTTCTTAGTTGTTTTGAAATTCAATTGTTTTTTTTTTTCACTGATTTTTGTCTACATCCGTTTGGTATTTCATTCATACCTTTAATATATTTGTCAATAATATTTATTTACTATTTAATTAAGTATAAATGTGTATAGATTGCCTACATAAATTTAGCTTGAACTTAGTAAGCCAACAGAGAATACGTACACGCCATCTAGTGGTGACGCTGCGCTAACTGCAACTCTCTCCTTAGGTATGGATGTCGATTTAGCGATGCAGTACGGACTAGCCGCTGAACTGAACAAAATTTGTTAGTATACTTTCCAAATTATAAATGCATGAACAAGTAACACTATATTATTATATCGTCGCTTGAAAGGCAAACGTGACTAAGCGACAATAACTGCTTTGTACATAAATGATAGGCTATAACCATATTCGATGCGCAAAAAAAATATTTTTAGTTCTATTAAAATCATTTACGGTAGGCAGCGGCTTGGCTCTACCCCAGGCATTGCTGACGTCCATGAGCGATGGTAACCACTCACCATCAGGTGGGCCGTATGCTCGTCTGCCTATACGGCAATAAAAAAAAAAAAAAAACAATCCTACAGCTACTAGCTAGATTCTACTACAGCTAGATTCGTCAATATAATTTTTTTTTCAGGTATTTCAACTTTAAATTAGTCTACTGTAAAGTTCACGCATTGTCGCTTAGTCACGTTTGCCTTTCAAGCGTCGATATATATACACACTAATATTGAAATATGTACAGGGTGTTCGAAAATTGGTCTTTTTACTTCCATTTCTAGAACAATTTATCGAAAACTAAAAACATTAAAAGATTGTTTTTGTGAAAGAAAAAAAAAACGAACTATTACCGTCGAACAGAAACAATTCGTGATCTATCAAACTTTGCTTGTGCTTTCATAATACAGCTTTATTTTATTTTTTGCACTGTTTTCTTCATACTGAAAATTGAAGGTAAGTTCGTATCTGCTTATGACTGAATGCCAATCTTACTAACAAAAATCTTTTTTGAATGTCTATAGTGAGTTGAGTGAAGTTAACAAGTTTGAAATAATACTATATTGATTTTGTTTAAAGAGCTTTTGGTATTTAATACGTTCCAAATATTGAAAATCTATTAAAGCAATTACAATAGAACAATAATATTAATAAAAGATAAATAATCGCCTAAACTTTTAGTTACAATTGTGTTTTTATTGCTTAGATGGGTGGACGAGCTCACAGCCCACCTGGTGTTAAGTGGTTACTGGAGCCCATAGACATCTATAACGTAAATGCGCCACCCACCTTGAGACATAAATTCTAAGGTCTCAAGTCTAGTTACAATGGCTGCCCCACCCTTCAAACCGAAACGCATTACTGCTTCACGGTAAAATAGGCAGGGTGGTGGTACCTACCCGTGCGGACTAACAAGAGGTCCTACCACCAATAAAAATATGGTCAAAATATTGTATAGTAAAAAAAATTGTCCATAATCTATATATATAAAAATGAATTGCTGTTCGTTAGTCTCGCTAAAACTCGAGAACGGCTGGACCCATTTGGCTAATTTTGGTCTTGAATTATTTGTGGAAGTCCAGAGAAGGTTTAAAAGGTAGATAAATATGAAAATGCCGGGAATTAAATAAAAATAACAATTTTGTTTTTCCTTTGATGTGCTCCCGTCGGACGGATTCCTTTTGTTTGTTTTAAGTTTATTTTATACAAAAGTTTAGGTATTTTATTTATCGATTGAGGCACTACGAAGTTTGTCGGGTCAGCTAGTCAAATATAAAATTGAATCCCTTTAAACTTTATACTTTCCATAATCAACTGATGTGAATATTTCCAGATGGACGTCCGAACGAAAACTACAATGCGACTAATCTACCCTTCGGCGACTTCTCGTACCTGACGGAAATGATCTACAACCCCATGACGTACAGCTACGGCGTGACCAGTGTCGACCCGGACCGGAACGTCGACACCGACCAGAGCATGTCCACCGAGCCGCACGACCGGACCATCGACGTGTCCGACACGTCATCGGACGACGACGACTCGCGAGTCGAGCCGGAAGAGAACATCCCTGCCGTTGCCATGGAAACGCAGATCATGACCGTCGGCGACTGTCAGATCGTAAAACTTCCCGCCAACAACGACGATAAGGACGACAAAATTGACCAATCGGCTGAGGGTAGTGTAGTGACGTCATCGACTCCTAGCTCGGTCACCATCACCCCCATAACCACAGTGGGCGACTGCACCATACGGCCCGTCGAGAACACATAATGTGTGCAACCGTCTGTCCCCATAATATGCGGAGGTCTGCTTCTATGGTTCGTGTGAGCGCGTCGCGGCGTTTCCCTGTAATCGATTATTTTAATTATGTCTATAGTATCGATCGATACTGAATCAGTATTCTACTTAGGTATAGTTTTATAAATTTTAAACTTTTTAGTTTTAATCATACAATACAACATCCGGTTTTCGAGTGTCGTAACGTTGTTAATTAACGATAACAATAATTGGAATTGAAATTTTTAATCGATATTGGTTTGGTACGACAAAAAATACTCTTGTACACAAACGTTATTATGTGGTTTAGGGTTTTAGTTTGTAAGAATGAAAGACTTATGAAACGACATAGTTAAATTACAGGGAGACGCCATGTTCGCTCACTGCGGAGTCGAGCTGGTATGGGGAAGGCACGATTATCCATTGTGGTAGCATTTAATTATAATGGCATTTACATGCGCCATAAAAAAAACACTATTATATACTATAAAGACAACGCTTCGAGATACTGCAGGTTTTCTTAACTAGGGTTGAGATAATCGATAATCGATGCGTAGTCAACAAAACTTTCTAGTAGTGATATCTCGAACAACTTATATAAACATATGACTAAACTTACTAATCGATTTAACAGTACCCACACGTGAGCGCTACATATTTTATAGATTTTTTTTTCAATGGTTCGTATTTATTCTTGAGTTATGAATCATGTAAGTCTTCCGTATCGGTAATGCTACTACAATGACATTGATAAAAACCATCGAGTATTCCTTGAATTAGGTTTTGACTGTCGACCGGTGCATTTAAGGAATCAGCGAGGAATATTAATTTATTTCATTCGAACGTTTTATTTTATAAACGCCATAAGCTTTACAATTTAATTAAACGTGATACTCATATATATACCTGTGTACCAGAACAAATTCGTCACAATCCAACAAACTTTCTACGTAATATAATTAACTAGGGATATAATAATAATAATAAACAAACAAACAAACAAAATAGTTTCGTATTATTTTTACATTAAACATAACACCAAATACAGATTGAATATTAGTCTCGGCGGAAAGCTCCCTCTGCACATTGACTAATAGATTTAATATTTTGCGAATATATAACTATACATTAGACGCGTCGTAACACGCGAAGTTACGAAGCGATAATATTTAGATGCGCTGCTCGCGACATGCACTAACGAAGTTGCCTTCAATGGTTTTAACTGTAATCGTATTGTAATAAGGGGCACTTCTCAAAAATATTACACTTGCGGCCACAAACGCGTCGGCAGTGTAGATCTCTCGGTCGATCTGATGCAACACGAGAGACTGACTTCCATTATATGTTAACGTTAATATTTTTGAGCAGTGCGATAAAGTTTCGTGTAAATTATCGAACAAGTCGCGTTCGTATCGATAATATATAAAGAATATCGATAGGTTTAATCACTCAATACTCTAATCGGTTTTAAAACGATTTTCTCAATTTATTATTGTGTAGGAGGAAATCGATTAAATAATAATCGCGAACGATCAAACCTAAACTTGTGTTTAAATTTATAAGCGGTGTTCGTATAATAAATGTTTGGGTTTGATTCGATCGATGTAATAATCCCCGATAATTGTCTGTGGTGGCTTTGATACCACAAAAAAAAATGAAGGTCTGATCTATTCGGTCTATTTGGAAATTTTCGTGCATTTTTTTTGGTGTTGTCAATCTGTAGACTGTCTTTTTTGGATCAATTATTGAAGAAATAGCTTCTGTTTCGAACAGTTAAATTATCGATGTAAATTAAGAGGGGTAATTATTGGATGACTTTTATTTATTTATTGCATAAACATGGTGAAACCTAACCTGGTGGTAAGTAGTTAATCTGAGTTCATAGACATATCACAACGTCGTGAATGTCGCCAGTGAGACTTCAAATCTATATATCAATTGTTCTGTAATTAGACATATTACAATATCGCGAGTTTATTACACGATGTTATTCGTGCGCCATTGAAGTCATTCATGAACATTTGTCAAGTACGTATTTCATTACAAAAATTGGTAGCTGCCCGTGAGATTCGAACACGGGCACAGTCGCATCGCTTGATACGAATGTACCGGGCGTCTTATCTTTCAGACTAAGACGACTTCAATGAACAATAAGTTTTCATTGCCCATTCACTTTTCAATTGCGAACAAACTCGGGTGTCCATAATTTTGCTTCTTAAAAGGTAAATTGATCCTGAATTCTAACCAGCCCATTTACTAGACAACTTTCAAACAACCTCTAAAGTTATTAACTTAAAAAAATTCTAGTGAAATTTTCGAGCCGCTGTTCCGATTAGATGTTGTCTCTATTGCCAGATTGTCTGACTGACATTACCGACGATATTTTTTTTATTGGCTCCAATTAGAGCCACCACAGACGCGTCTCAATAAAAATGGCGCGAACTTAGAATCTGATTGGCTGTATGTACGCCGTTTCCTTAGGCATAAACTAGTTGCGCACGCTACGTCGCCTCTCATGCTCTTGTATCGGCCACTGTGAATACTAGACTGTAGTTTATGTAGTGTCTTAGTAATGTAATATTCTAAATATTGATAACGACTCGGCAACACCACGCGAACAAGTGATACATACATACGTCTTAGCTGATTATTTGTAGTGGAACTTGTAACGTTAGTAACAATATTTATATGTTTATTTTAATGTTGCTCGGTAATGCGAAGAAACAAAATGTATTTTTTTGTTTTTTTCAAAAACGTGATTCTTTGTAATACATGTTTTGAATCAAATATCAAAATTATTTTTAATAATACAATCGTGGACTATAAGTGGTAGATCCTTGTACCTGCAGAGACTGATGGGGTAGCTAAGTACATGAATTTCGATGACATTTGTGTTTCGCTTCATTCAAGTTATTGTGTTTATACATAATAATAGTGTCGGTGTGTGCCTTGGACCTGACTCTATCTGTCTATAGCGTCTCTAGCGTCTCTAGCGTTATTCGGAACAGCATTTTAAGGAATGCGCATTCGATTTCCGGCTGGTGGACTTTGTTAAACTTATCGATAACACACTTGAAAAATTCCAGCTTGGGTCTTTAATTTGGATCGTTTGGGAAAAAAATGTCAAAAACAAACGGGAATGTAGTTTTTCGTTCAAGCAAAAAAAGCCTCTAACACGCAGTTCATTAAAGAGTTATTCCAAAAATAAAGTAGTTTAGCAAACTCAATATCAAAAGGATATTTGATTCAAAATTCGTAAACAGAGAATGCAAATAAGAACCCCACAACACAAGGACAGCTACTCGCTAATGGTGGCTGTTAGACAGCCAATGTTGGCGCTTCTAAATTAGTTCCTCGTTTTATTTATAATTTTCAAATCCAAAATATTGTTTAAAAATTAAAACTTTGCATATTTAACAAAAATATCTTTATATATATATAACAAAAATATCTTCAAAGTATTAAAACTCTTAATTGGTAAACGTATTTTCTTTAATCTGTACAGTAGTATATAGTTCCTAACATGTAATCGATACAAAATTATAACCCTCTTGGAATATTAGTGTAGGAAAGTAAAGTTAATTTTTATTTTGGGGCCGCGTCGCCTTTACCGTATAATAAAAAAATAAAACAGAATCAACAATATTTCGTATGGCAACATTATCTGAAAAACACAACAAATTAACGTAATGCCGATTTAGAACTGACATTTTAGGCAACCGGCGGCGCGGCGTCCATGCTAGTGATAAGTTTTTTTTATATTTTATTTCGTAATTCAATCCTTTTAATTATTATTATTTTTTTAAAGTATTCATTAATTCGTCTAATCATTGAATCGATTTCGTTGACGGAATAGTTATTACGTATTTTAATGAAGACTGCTCGGTATCGCTTTCTGTTCGTATTATTTCGCTTGATGTCCTTAATTTGTATTTGCAATCGTTCAAATACGAATATCGTATCTGACAATATTTAACACTAGCTGACCCGGCAAACTTCGTACTGCCTCAATCGATACATAAAAAACCAAGCTTTTGTATAAAATAAACTTAATACAAACAAAAGGAATCCGTCCGACGGGGGACAAATCAAAACAAAATTGTTATTTTTATTTAATTCCGAGCATTTTCAGATTTATCTATCTTTTAAACCTTCTCTGGACTTCCACAAATAATTCAAGACCAATATTAGCCAAATCGGTCCAGCTGTTCTCGAGTTTTAGCAGAGTAACGAACAGCAATTCATTTTATATATATAGATTTAGTACGCAACAGTGCGTTCATCCAATCATTGACAATTCAAATTTTATTCACAATTTGAACTCAAAATAATATTGACTCTCTTGAAAATACTAAATCTTCGTGAATATTAAGCAAACGAAAAAATCACTTGATAAGCAGAGAACAAAATTGTTCTAAGCTATTTTGTTTTTCCCAATTTCCTATAAAAATATGTGCAGCAAATTTCTTTGTAATTTCAGAGGCAAGACTGAATACGCTAATTCTTTTTAACATTATTCTTGACACTGCCTTTGGAGAATCGTGTTATCGATTATCAATTTATTCATGTTTCTTGTCCATTCCCAGTGCAATCATCAAAGAAATTATAAAGATTGACCGTTATTTTCGGTCCAAACCTCTATAGTTTAAACTTTAATTTTAGACTGAATCAGTTCTGCATAACCACATCCATCGAATTAAGTTTTCGCATCGACAACTCATCATGGCTATTTATTAATTTGGTTATTTATTGTCTGCGAATTCGACTGAGCGATTGCGAGTACAAACACTTGTATTGTATAAGTAGCCCTCGAGAGGCATTGAAGCTGAGTCTCAGGCGGCAAGCTAAGCTTATTGAGAATTATTTAATATAGGAATCTGTATTTTTATAATGATACTTAAGATAAGTTGAGCGGGAGCCGGTATTGGATTTGTTTGCGATTTGATCTATTCATTTTTATACTTGTGTTATTGTGGAAGCCCTATTGGCTTGATTGGCCTGGTTAAGTTTAAAGAGCTGTTCTGATTGGTTGATATATATACATACACCTTTCTGTCATTAACATCGATTTCCCTCATTAAATTCGTGTACACGAGAAATAAATACATATTTTATATCAATTGCGTTTACGATCGAGGTATTTATTTATCATTATATTAAATGAAAAAGTATTTCATGTAAAATGTACACAGATTTATGTGTTTTTTTAATTATTTTTGTTTACTTCAATGATTATCGGGCTACATGATAGCGGGTGTGTCGTTAAAATCGTTGTTTAATTTACGTATTTAAACACAAGCATACTTAAAAGAGGTTATTGAAATTTTAAATTTAAGGTGTAATTTACATAATACCATACTTAGCTTGGGATCACTATCAACATATCCCATGCGTTGCGGCAGTCAATTAGAAAAGTGTAATATTTAACTCTTTATTACTCACCACTATATTTCAAATTAACAAAAATAAAAAATAATTTAACGACAATTCCGAAGACATTGTGCTTAAAATAAAAAAAGCGCCGCAACGCAAAAACTCGATTTAAATACCTGATTTTTTTTAAATACCCTCACTCCACGTTACATTACATATTTATAATTTAATGCGTCTTCTAAATTACCTACAATAGGCGATTCGTTTTGATTTTAAAAATGTAATGAAGCCGCACTTGAAAAGCTATAGAGACGTTATTGGTAATTTTTTATTTTTTAATATTCCAAAAAATTACATAACCATATATATCTAAAATACACAAGTTTTTTAAAATCGCGAACACGTATCGTTGGAAACAATTAACGGAAATTAATAAATGCGAGATTAAGTCGAAAAAATAGTTTTAATTGTGTATTAACAATGTTTAGAATGAAAAGTTAAAAAGGCTCGCATTGTTGGTATTTGTAGAGATATTTCCACTACCAACCCACTGGTTTAATATACGAATGGCTTAGTCGTATAAACAGAACGTTCTCAGAAAGGCTTAAATTAAACTCGATTATTGATGCGTGTAAAATAATTAACACAAAAACTCGACACTCTCACACTATTATGTGGTCCGAGAACTCATTCGAGAAATATCACGCAATACGTATTATTAATTTATGGCATGTTGAAAGATTGTATGCATTTATATTTTGAGTAAATGTTTAATTTTAATTAATGTTTATGTTCGTAATGTCACAATTGAGTTAAGTTGAAGTTTTTTTTTTTTTGTATTATGTCATTTATGTTATGTACCCAGAGTTATAATAAATAATCACTATTGGATCGTTCACATTTTGAATGGCAGATTATTTTGATTCTCAGCGCGTGTTTGTACGAAAAAGATTAAAAGATAACATCGAGGGGTGAAAGACTGTTTGGCTTAAACGACATTTCGCTTAATGCGCCACATTTATCTTTGTAATTAAAAGTCAATTTTATTTGGTATTAGCATTAGTAATTCGATGTTTTTAATTGAACTTCAATTATGTTTACCCCATTTGAATAGCTGAAGAAGTTTTATTGTCATTTGCAAATTTGACACCTTAAATGGCTCTCCTGTAAGGTTTACAAAAATGTCAAAAATAAAACATATAGCCTTTTCCCCTCGACATAATTTATTAACTTTATTCAAACCTGTACGTAGGTATTTTCACGTAAAAGAACAAAACTTGAAATACATTTGATTCGATGTAATTACTTAATACAAAATTTTTGTCATTCAAAACGCGAACGAAGTTCACGGGATACTCCACACATATTACACCTGCCTAATCAATTATTATTGCAATCAAATTTAACCGTAATATGAAAATTTTACATATTCACATTACGTTACAAAAGTATAATATGGTGTGTGTAATTTGAAATTTAAACGTGTGTTGGATGTGATGCAGATTGTTGTTCAAAAATGTTATGGCTCTTGAAAAACGAAACAATAGTAATTCGTCACGATTAAGCCAATTTAAGATATGTATAAAATATTAGACATTTCTTAGTAGGTTGAGCTATACCATAATTAAAAAAAAAATATATATATATTCATCTAATTAATTACAGTCTAAATATTGTTTGAACAATGTCTACTCTACAACGGCACACGAGTACATTTCATATTTTAACGTTTAGTTGTAGTGTCCAAGGTTTTTATATTCCTGTATTGTGAAATGACTGTCATTTTACGTTGTGATCATGTGAGTGCAAAATTTTTATTTAAAAAAAAAAAACAGTTTCGATGACACTTCGTCGACATTAGGGCAGCAGATATATTTAACATACAATATGTTTTTGTTCTGCACAGTCCGAGAGCAGTATTTTTTAGATTTAATCTTTTATAATTATAAACTTTTTATTTTTAACGTTTATCGAAATTCGAACGTTAGTTTCTAACAATGAAATATTTAATAAAGAAAATCACAAAAGTAAGTTTTATTTTTTTATTTTTCTGAACACATTAATTATTGTTTACCTACACATATGACAATATGTGTAAGCAAAACACATTACATTTAACTTTTGGATATCTATAATACAGTGGCTTGTGGTAGTATCGGCATGTCTTGAGGTAGGTGACATTCACTTGTTGTTGTCCAAGGACCCGGGCATCAAACAGCATGTGGAAGTAGAAACAGAACCAAAACTAGTATACTTTTGTTCCGGAGACGTTTTACAATAATAATTCCTATATAGCAACATATTTCTGAGAGATACTAAAATCAAGGTGAGATTGCAAAATATCTTAGGAATAATATTTAAATTTTAATTTAATACCTAAATTAGGTAATTTTCGGTCAGTGGTCATCGTAGCTCATGAACATCAGCAATAACAGGAATACAGTAAAGCCGTTGAGAACTCTACTTCCATGGCATAGCCCTAAAGAAACCATCATTCCAAAAGCCAGATGGAGCATGGCAAATACTATCTCTGGAAACTTCTGTGTAGATCAACGCAGCGGCTCGAACTGGTAGTGATGAACCCATCTCTGGCGCCGGGAGCGATAAAACAAGGAAGTTATTACATCATCTCAAACAATTCCTCAGAGCACTTTCCATAGAACATACGAGAACTGAAGTACCCGAACGATTGAGAAAGGGACTGTCAACAGTCCAGTAGAATCCAATGGAAGTAGGTAGCTGGTATTCATTTCGAGCGTGGACTGTATTTATTGATTCAGAGCGGAAGATTTTTAATTCTTTTGATATACATACAATAAAGAACCGTGCAAGTACGACCGGAATTTTTTGTGCAACTGCAACGACTTGTGTTGCCATACTGAAAACAATGATATATAAAGTGTCATGTTTAGGATTGCCCTAAACTGTATCGAGCAGAGACAACACGCTGATTGGGTAGGCTCAAGAGCGATCTATGGTATCCTTCACTTGCTAAAGATTATACCTGCTTGAGTTTTCGGTTTTCTTACTATTTTAAGAGTTGTGCGTTACTTTACCTTAATTATGCTATTTAGTTAAAACTGCAATTTCAACACGGATCACTAAAAGTCCACTAATCTTATTAACTGTCTTAAAAAGTTTTAATATATTTTTTGTATCGTTTCGTACGCCCAAGCGTTTGAAAAGTCTTCCAAGGATCGACTTAATTTTTAACAGAATAAAAGCAAATAAAACCGATAGCTGAATGAGGTATCATATTTATTATAGTATAAATATAATTTTTGGATAACCACACGTTCAGTATTGTTAAACAATAACTGCGATAACCGTAGTAAACTAATTGTAATCAACATGTGTAACTTTGACCTCACAGGGAACGTTGGCCGCTCGACCTTGGATATACAGTACGTGCATTTATTTATCCAACAGAATATTCCTACTGGAAAGCGTTTTCAATTTTCTCTGGAACAACCTCTCTCACGAAGAGGTCAAGGTTACCCAAATTGTGTATTGATAATTACAGAGATTAAAACCTAAATCGTTGTACGCGGCCGCATTAAGTTCCGGGTGGGGGAGGGGGGCGGGTGAGCCAGTGCGGCCCCGGGGTGGACATGAACACCGGAGCGTTGGTGCGGAAGGGACTGTGCAGGCGCGGAGAGCTTCCGAACTGGAACAGGCTTGAGAACGGAGGGGGCGCTGCCGGGTTGTAGGGGGGCGGGGTGTTCGGGTTGAAGGGAGGGATGAAAGCCGATCCGTCTGCAGAGAGAGGGGGAGGTCTGCCGTGGCGCCTGGACCCGAGCGCGAAAGGATTGCGACCTCTGCTCGGCCCGCTACCGAATCTGCTATTCCACTCCGAAGGCCTCTGGTTCCGTCTCTCGACCGGTTTCCGAACGTTCCGGGACGTTTCTCCGTCGTTCTGAGTGTTCTCGTCTTCTTTGTTTTTCGTCTTACGAGCCCGCGCCGCCCTGCGCTCCTCTTCGTCGTCGGAATAGTCGATGTGACTAGGCGGTGGCTCGATGTCGTTCAGCCAAGAAGCGTCGCAGCCTCTCACTCTGGAAGGAAGAAGAAGAAAGAAAAATAAATTTGATATAATGATCTCCGATTACTAATGTTACACTTCGATAAAGCCGGTAACTACATTCCCGATCCTGCGGACAGAATGGAAAGCAGTCGACGTCGCCCCAAACATGTCATTTCGGATCCTCCCGATCCACTAACGGTGCTTTTAGGTACCACAAGCACCGGTCACCGTTCTCGTCGAACCCGTCGCTTGCGACGAAGGGCTCGACGAGTAAATTAACCCTCAGACCCAGCCCACTGAGTTTCTCGCCGGATCTTCTCAGTTGATCGCATTTCCGATCCGGTGGTAGATTCTGCGAAGCACGGCTCTTGCTAGGGTTCGTGTTAGCAACGTCATCAGGTTTGAGCCCCGTGAGCTCACCTACTAGCTAAGGCTACGCTGATATAGCCTCTCAAGGCTATCTATCAGCTGAAGTAGGAATAAAAAAAAACCTAATGTTAAAAATGGCAAAGTAGCACTAATGAAAGTTCAACGGATCCGGGGATCTGTGGTGTCGAGACAACGGGAGGGCCTTATGCTAGTTGACTTTACTGTGTGTCAGAAATACATTAAATATAAAAACTAATTAATGTGTTATGTTCTTTTAAGGTAGCAGTTAATTTGGTTTCGTAGTTCGTTTGACGATAATTAATAAATAAAAAATCCGCAAACAAGTTTCAAGTACAAACTCACTTCATCAGTTCTGATATAAATACGTAATTAGTGTGTTGGCTTTTTGGCGCGATGAATACTTCCATCCCGGTTTGTACGCCGCGTTCTTTGACGTGATCGAGTGAGTTGAAGCGCACGCAATAGTGCGGCTCCGTTATCTGAAAAAAAAATAAAAAAAAACTAATTTTTTTTTATTGCTTAAATGGGTTTACCACCTCACAGCCCACCTGGTGTTAAGTGGTTACTGGAGTCCATAGACATCTACCACGTAAATGCGCCACCCACCTTGAGATATAAGTTTTAAGGTCTCAGTATAGTTACAACGGCTGCCCCACCCTTCAAACAGAAACGCATTACTGCTTCATGGCAGAAATAGGCAGGGTGGTGGTACCTACCCGCGCGGACTCACAAGAGGTCCTACCACCAGTAATTTTAAAACATTGATATAGTTGCACAGACAAAGAATTCGGTATAAGATATTTAGATTAGTAAGCCGCCAGTCATATTTATGTAACAGTATACAGGGTTACAGGTTAAGTCGACCTATTCCCGTTAAGAGCGTGTAGCTTACATCGTTTCTGACTGATTTGACTATGAAACACCCTACCCTAAATCTAACCGATCTGGAGATATTTCAATTTAATTGTTTTTTATAAAAAATACCCGATTTTCGGCTATCAGCTTAGATATTTTGAAATGCGCAAGTCTTATTATTATTATTACATGATTTTTACTTGTAAAATAAGATGCTGTATGACCCCAATAACTAATATTGTACGTAAAATGAATAAACAAGTCGTTTTAGACGATTAAAACTTATAAAAACGAATAAAAAATTAGAAAGATTATTTTTCTTTCAAGGATATCTTAAAAAAATATTATGGCGCCTGTTTGGCAGATGTGCTTAACAATATCTACGTTTCATCAGCTGTCCAACGTGGTATAGCAATCTAAGGTTTTACCTAAAATTTGTCGAAAACACTTAGTTTTATAGGCTACAGGGGAGGCTAAATAAAACAAGTATGTACAAGATACTACATTTTTTTTTTTTTTTTTTTATTGCCCTTGTAGGCAGACGAGCATACGGCCCACCTGATGGTGAGTGGTTACCGTCGCCCATGGACTTCAGCAATGCCAGGGGCAGAGCCAAGCCGCTGCCTACCGCTTAACACTCTCCACAAGCCTCGTTTGAAGAAGGATATGTCATAGCGCTCGGGAAACACCGTGGAGGGGAGCTCATTCCATAGCCGGATGGTACGTGGCAAAAAGACCTCTGGAAACGCACTGTGGATGACTGCAGTGGCTCCAGGTAGTATGGATGAACTCTACTCCGGTGGCGGGAGGTGCGATGGTAAAAACGAGATGCCGGTATCATCTCGAACAATTCCTCAGAGCACTCCCCATGGAACATACGGTACAAAATACAGAGGGAACCGAAGTCCCTCCGCAGACCCCAAACGATCCGTGAGACCGGGATTATCGACAATCCGAACGGCCCTCCTCTGTATGGAGTCAAATGGAAGAAGCTGGTATTTGGGAGCCCCGGCCCAGAGATGGGAACAGTACTCCACGCGAGGCCGGACTTGTGCTTTATAAAGCAAAAGCCTTTGTCCAGGCGTGAAGTACCGCTTCGCTCTGTTGAGGACTCCCAGCATTTTGGACGCCAACTTGGCTTTGCCTTCCAAATGACTCCGAAACTGGACATCGCTCGAAATGTCGACCCCAAGTATCCCAATACTCTCGGAAGGTTGCAGGGATACTCCTTGGAATTGCGGCGCCATGACAAAGGGGTCCTTCTTCGCAGTGAACGCGTAAACTTGTGTCTTTAACGGGTTGAATTGAACCAAGTTCAATTCACCCCATTTGGAGACTCGCCCCAGAGAGTTCTCCACTTCAGACACAAGTTTTGATCGTCTCTCTTGCACCACACTCCGAGAGAGACTCTGATGGCCGATATATCGCGCATCCCCCGTGCTGTCATCCGCATAGCAATGCATGCCATCAATAGACAGCATGTCATTGATATACAGGATGAAAAGCGTGGGGGAGAGCACCGAACCTTGTGGAACGCCAGCGTTAATGGTCATGGTATCAGAACAGTCACCATCTACAACGACCGTGATGCTCCGCCCATCCAAAAAGCTAGCGATCCACTTGCAGAGACCCTCGGGGATTCCGTAAGATGGTAGCTTCGACAGAAGTGCCCTATGCCAGACCCTGTCGAAGGCCTTCGCGATATCAAGGCTCACAGCAAGAGCCTCGCCCTTGCTCTCCAAGGCTTCAGCCCACCTGTGAGTAAGGTATACAAGAAGATCGCCAGCTGAGCGACCGTGACGGAAACCGTACTGTCGGTCACTGATCAGCTGGCGATCCTCCAGATACTTCAGGAGTTGTATATTAATTATTCGCTCCATCACCTTGGAAAGCAAGGAAGTTATCGCGATAGGCCTATAGCTCGATGGGTCCGACCGGTCAAACCTTATTGGGGATAGGGTGGACGTGGGTAGTCTTCCATGAAGACGGAACCCTGTTAGTGCAATAAGAGAGGCGATACAAACGCGTTAGCGCAGGCGTCAGCTCAGGGGCGCACGTTTTCAGAACCACTGCAGGGATGCCGTCTGGCCCGCTCGACTTATGGACGTCCAGGAGTCGGAGTTCCCGCCTGACTGCACACTGTGTAAAGCAGATCTCCGGCAGGGAACTATCACACCGGAGGATGTTCGGTGGTGTGGCACCCCCGTCGTCCACAGTCGAGTTCGAGGCGAAGAGTTTGACCAGAAGGTCAGCCTTCACTTTCAAGTTCTAAACTAAACTTTCAAGTTCCAACAAAACATCCTAAGGTCTAAATTTCACGCCCAACATGTCCGTAACTGTTTGCACACATGTTCGCATTATTTTACGAAGTCCAGTTTTATTACACCAGTAATTAATTTCCTTCTCATTTCATTCGCCGCATTAATAATCCTGTCTCTCAAGACTTCAATTGATGAAATTGGGTTGGGCTCACTGTACACGAGACTCTTCATGTGTCCTACACATAAAAATCCATGGGGGTTAGGTCCGGACTTATGACTGGCCAGGGTATAGGCCCACCTCGTTCAATTCATTTGCTTGGATAATTTGTGTCTAGCTATTCTCTGGCACTTCTCCTGAAATGCGCAAGGCAGCCATCATGCTGAAACCACGTCTTGAATCAGATTGAGTGTTAAATCATCTAATAGGTCATTTAGGTCTCCTCACAGGAAATGTTCATAGTATACCTCATTTAAATTGTCAGGGAGAAAGTAAGGCCCAATCAAATGATTGGAAATAATGCCCAACCACACATTCAGGCTGTCTCGCTCGCACGCACTGCATTAACATTGAAGGACAATTCGCGAGCGACTGTTAGAACTACTACCTGGAGGCTCGCAACTAAATATTTTCTATGATGTTTTATTTAAACCCTAGATTGCTATACCTCGTTGGACAGCTGATGAAACGTAGATATTGTTAAGCACATCTGCCAAACAGGCGCCATAATATATTTTTAAAATATCCTTGAAAGAAAAATAATCTTTCTAATTTTTTATTCGTTTTTATAAGTTTTAATCGTCTAAAACGGCTTGTTTATTCATTTTACGTACAATATTGGTTATTGGGGTCATACAGCATCTTATCTTACAAGTAAAAATCATGTAATAATAATAATAAGACTTACGCATTTCAAAATATCTAAGCTGATAGCCGAAAATCGGGTATTTTTTATAAAAAACAATTAAATTGAAATATCTCCAGATCGGTTAGATTTAGGGTAGGGTGTTTCATAGTCAAAAGTCAGAAACGATGTAAGCTACACGCTCTTAACGGGAATAGGTCGACTTAACCTGTAACCCTGTATATATATTTACCATAAACTAAAAAAAATTTGAACAGTTCAAATCTTTCACCACAGTATTATTCCAAATAATAAAAATGTAGACAAATTTCCATAAATTATGTATTAATTCCTTTTTAATAACATTTTAATGCGTTTTCAGAGCCAAATTATATTGGATGTGAAATATACATAGGGTCACTGAAGTATTCTTGGATTATGGCCAAATAGTGTATTGCAGATATCATTTAGAAGATATAACTTTAATTGTATGCCAAATAAACATTTAATAAAATTTTCATTACAATTATAGTACCTATGAAATTTGCACTGGACACTACATTTACTCTATTTTACTTAGATTAAAACTACAGAAAAGTCTCATATTATTATGTGTTTTAAAATCATGCGATTACTAGACCTAAAATCAAATTTCATAATTTATGCAACATAGTAACTAAAAATAAAAACTAACTAACATAGTAACTAAAGAAACTAGGTGCTACCCTCAGCTTCGTCTGCATGCTTAAGGCAATGTCAGTATAGTTTCTCAGGGGAATGAGATATTCTGTTGGGTTAAAAGGTAGCCTATGTCACTTTATTCTATCTATCTCTAATATTATCACTTTAAATAATATATCGGTCTGTTACTCCGTTACGAAATGAAAGATAGACAAAAACACCTCACATTTGTATCAAGTAATAGTATTAAGTATGGATACTCACAGGTCCAAATACATCAAAAACTTTGCCAAGTGCCTTTGCTCCGTTTTCCACAAAAAGTACACTCTCTATGTCCACTGCAGGTGTCTCCGGAAATGCTTGAACTATAACTGATACAACAAACAATATATATTAATATTGTTTTTTCTTTTGCACACTCTGTCTGGGAGTAGTTTAATAAGTATTACTTAAACTCTTAGATGCCATGATATGAGTAGAAACATTTTATAACTTTATAAATGCATTTTCATTTTGTAAGAATTATAAAAATGTGTATATTATTATTATTGTTGCTTTTTTTTTAGTTAATTTATACCGAGGAAACACTCCATCATCACTACTCACTCATTGTTAAAATAAATTCCTCGTTTGTAATTAATTCCAATAATTAGATAGTGTAAAGAAAATAATGATTAATAGCATTTATTAATATTCAACTTCACTGATTAATAATTATTACAACAATCACTAGTGAATCATTAAAATGAACATTTATGAAAAATAAACATTTGAAGTGACCTTTACTGTTGAGTCTCATGTTTTTTATTGTCATTGTAGTATTTTTGTAGCTAGCACAATATTCAAATGCCGACAAATAATGATCTCAAAATCTGATCCACGATCCCAAAAACTGCCAAGGTTTCCGAAGCATCGGAATGAGCATCAACACAATAATAAAAAAAGTATGAGACTAAACCATAAAAACAGTAAATGCTAATTAAATATTTGTCACCATTAAACTATCACTTTTCGGTATCATAGTATATATTGTACATAATAGTCACCATTAGTAGCGAAACGGTTAATGATATACTCAGTCTATATAACCATGTCCTTCAAGTTTCAAAAGCTCCAAAATATTATAAATACTTGACTAGACTATGCACTACTACACTTTACTTTTATTTTTGAATAATATAATGTACTTGTAGTTAAGCTGTTAGCATTGAATCCATGTTGTTTTTAGTCATTTTTATTAAATTAATGCCTATTTTGTTATCTACCATCTTGGGACAAATTACAATATAATAACAAGTAAATACTTGTTTTGTTCTTCATAGGACTGATGCACAAAGTTATTGTTGTGGATACTATTCATTATAAAACAATTAATGGTACCTACGTATTAATGCCACCGCAGCAAAAATTTAATGGTTAGCAAGTGTGGACAACTCCAAAAATATGGAAAAGCGAATCAGAGCACCCCACTTTCCACCTGGTCTTGTCTGCCCTACTTCTAGAGTGTATATAAAAACTGGAGGCGCGAAGGGGGAGCAGTCCTCGCCCGCTGTGACGGAGCTCGTGTGACCGTACTTCGGCACGCAAGGGCGGAAGGGCTGCTCTTCGCGCAGCGCCGGAGATAAGGCGGATTCAAACTTAAGCTCCCTTCGAGTTTGCCTAAATAATGCAATTTTAATCAAAAAAATGAACGGTGGATATCTTCATAGCCACGGGGTTCCGTGGGATGCGAAGGGTGCAGGGAGTAAACCCTTAACCCCCCTCCCTCCCCCCACCCCCACCCGATCCAAAATCGACGGACCATAAAGGAAAGTTTAACGGAATTTTTGTTGCGGTGGCGTTAATACGTAAGAACCCATTTAATTCTAAATGATATAACATTTGATTTTTCATATAACTTATTAAACTCACCTAATCTATCAACTATGCTGGCAATTTTTCCTATTTTGGTGCATTCCTGTGCAGGTAAGCTGATGGCAAGGTCCTCGATGGGTGGGAGGTCATCCAGTCCTAATTCACCGTTTACTTTTGGTGCTTCTGGCTTATTATTTCTAACTTCAAACTCATCTCTAAAATCATATAAGTTACAAGTTATGTCTCTTTATTGTTGCATAAAAATAATAACAAAGAGCTCTGTTTTTACTATTTTGAGTAATTATGTTATTTTTAAATAAAAAAAATTGAAATGAATCTCTCAAAAAATCTCATTATTTAGTTTTGGAATATTCAAACAAATCATGTCATGCTTGGCCTTGAAAAAAATACTATGTTTTTTTTTTATAACAATTTACTTTCCCATCTTTGTTCATGAGAGTTTGATATATCTTGGTCCTATGTAATACCAGCAAATTAAAAGTAAGCACTTAAAAGGCTTAATAAATGTATTTACCCGCTAGACGCATCAGCATCCTTCACAGAATCCACTTCACTATCACTGGAGTCACTGGAGGAGCTTGTATTTGAATCACTGTCCGCGTCTCTATATTCGGTAACTTCGTACTCCATTATACCGCGTTCTGAACTGTCTATTATCATGTGTCTGGTCACCTGTTCATCGCAAGGATCTGTTCTCGACAGAGGTCCGTGAGCACACGCGTTTATTATGTTGTTCTTTAACACCATTTCGCTCAACTCAGGAGCGTCAGAGTCGTTACCCGTATTGTTTGACCGTGTCTCTGTATCATCAGAATCAGAGTCCGAACCTCCGTATTCGGCTATTAAGCTTAATGACACGTTTTTATTACTGCTTTTGTTGAGGTTCTCCATTGTTCCACTTCGCACTCCTGCACGCTTACAACTTAACGATATGATAGATGTATGTCAAATACTTTATTAGGAACTAGTTTAGCATTATTAAGAATATTACGAACATACGCGCACTTCTATTTAGACACAAAATACATGTAATAAATCCAATATTTCTATGCAATCAAAAAGCGTGACAATATGATCGCAAAAAAATGAGGCAATTGACAATTTTATTGACAGTGTAAAATAGAGATGTAGTCATCATCTCAAATATTAAGTGTATAATCTATGGTAGTCATAGTAGAGATGGCCAACTTTTGCTTAATAGCGTCTTTGGTCATCAAGTTCTCAACAAATTTTCGTACGTATGACATTGATCAACCTTTAAAAAGGGTTATAGGTGTATAGTTATACGTTTTTCATGAAAAGGCAAGTGTTGTATTCATATACACATTAATCACTGTCACTGAAAGGAGTAAACCCAAACATACAGTTGTCTTGCTCTACGAGAAATACTCGACGGGGGTTTATAAATGAAGTCCGATTTAAAGTCAATTTAGTCTAAGGCTGTTACCAAGTTCATCATTTCTTTCAATATTAAAACTGATTGTAACTGTTGATTTGGGATATGGATAGACTGGATATTGGGATATGATATGGAGCACTAGGACGAGGTTTTACCTCATCTCTATACGTTTTCCAGCGATTGATTTTTCTGATAACGCATTTAGCGCAAATTAACTTACGCACACATTAAAAAAGTGTTTTATTTTTTTATTTTCTATAATACCTTACATATAACATTAATTTTACAGAACGTTGAATCTTTTCAGTAAGTAATTAAGTACATTTGGTGAGAATGGTTCGTTGCTTCCCATATCTACACAATTCAAGTAATTTTTTTCGAATTCAATAATTTTTTTATAAAATTTGAAACTTTAAGTTTTACTTTAACTGATTACAATTTTTATCATCAAATTTTTTAATCCACTTTGTTGTATATATGTTCTATAATTTAAGAGTGGATTCGCTATTAAATCGATTTCAAATTAGTTATGGCAAGGTCAAAGCGCCAAAGAAATACCGTTGACATAAAAGTACCAAGGGAGTTTTTAAAAATGCAATACAGTATTTTATATTGAACTGTAGTTACGTTAAATATCGTTTATTTTATATAGTTTACTTAACATTTTAAATACATGCAAAATGGATCTTTGTTTATTTAGTTAGTCTGAAGTTTTGGTCCGCTTCTTACGAGGCGGAGTAGGCAGCTTGTAGTGTACGGTGCGGATGTGTAGGTTTCGGCTGGTCGAATACTTGAACTTCTTGCAGCACATGGGACACTGGTATGCTGCCACATTCGAGTGCACCTGCAATAAGAATGTGGTGATCTGGCATAAATAGGCGTGTTTGCAGTTGCTGGAATAAGGAAATAGGAATGAAATAGGAATAAAGAATAGGAATGCTGCGCCAGTGCGTACTTGTCGTA